>NW_026973897.1:0-357799 GCF_034640455.1 Diachasmimorpha longicaudata
CAGACAGAGACAAGGAGTGACAGAGGGAGACAGAAAGAGAGATTGAGAGAGACAGACAGAGACAGAGGTAGACAGAGAGAGATATGGAGACGCCAACAGAGGCGGAGAGAGACAGTCAGAGAGACAATGAGAGGGAGAGAGAGACAGTGAGCAGCTGCGAGAGGTAGAGACAGAAAGAGAGAGGCAGAGGGAGATAGAGAGAGACAGACAGAGAGCGGCATAGAGGGACGGAGAGGCACAGAGAGATACAAAGACTGACGCAGACAGACAGATAGAGATAGAGAGAGGCAGAGAGAGGCAGGGAGAGCCAGAGAGCGACAGAGAGAGACGGAGGAAGACACAGAGAGATGGAAAGAGGCAGAGAGAAATAAAGAGAGGCAGAGGTAAGACAGAGAGAGGCAGAGAGAGGCAGAGCGAGGCGGAGGGAGACAGAGAGACAAGGAAAGGCCGAGAGGGACAGAGAGGGAGAGAGACAGAGGGAGACAGAGGGAGACAGAGAGAGAAAGAGAAGGAGCGAGGGTGAGAAAGGGAGAGAGAGGCAAGGAGAGACAGAGAGAGGCTGAGGGAGATAGAGAAAGACAGTGAGAGACAGACAGAGACATGGAGAGACAGAGAGAGACAGAGAGAGGCAGAGGTAGACAGTGAGAGATATGGACAGCCCGACAGAGGCGGAGAGAGACAGGTAGAGAGACAAAGAGAGGGAGAGAGAGACAGAGAGCAGCTGCGAGAGGCAGAGACAGACAGAGAGAGGCAGAGGGAGATAGAGAGAGACAGTCAGAGAGCGGCATAGAGGGGACGGAGAGGCACAGAGAGACACAGAGACAGACGCAGAGAGACTGATAGAGATGGAGAGAGGCAGAGAGAGAGAGAGAGAGAGAGAGGGAGTGACAGAGAGAGCCAGGAGACAGAGAAAGTCAGCGAGAGACAGAGAGACACAGAGGGAGACAGGGAGAGACAGAGAGAGGCAGAGAAAAGCGAGAGAGGCAGCGCGAGGCAGAGAGAGGCGGAGAGAGGCAGCGAGAGGCAAAGACAGACAGAGAGAGGCAGAGAGAGACATGGAGAGACAGAGAGAGACAGAGAGAGGCAGAGAAAAGCGAGAGAGACAGAGGGAGACAGAGAAAGACAGAAATAGGTAGGGAGAGACAGGTAGAGGCAAAGAGCGACAGAGAGAGACAGAGAGAAACAGAGAGAGACAGAGTGAGACAGGGATAGGCAGACAGAAACAGAGGGAGAGAGAGAGAGATATGGTGAGGCAGAGAGAGGCAGAGAAAGACAGAGAGACACAGAGAGAGACAGAGGGAGAAAGAGAAGGAGCGAGGGAGAGAAAGGAAGAGAGAGGCAGCGAGAGGCAGAGACACAGAGAGAGAGAGACAGAGAGAGGCAGAGAAAAGCAGAGAGAGACAAAGAGAGACACTGAGATACAGTAAGAGCTACAGAGAGTCAGAGAAATGCAGCCAGAGGCAGAGACAGATAGATAGTGTTAGAGAGATTCAAGGAGAGAAAGGGCGAAGCAGAGAGAGACTAGTGAACATGGAGAGAGGCTGAGAGAGGGTCACGGAGGGGCAGAGAGATCCAGAGGGAGACAGACAGAGGCAGCGAGAGGCAGAGAGAGACAGAAAGGGACAGCGAGGGAGACAGACAGAGACAGAGAGGGACAGAGGGAGACACAGAAAGACCAAAAGAGATAGACTGAGGTAGAGAGAGAGAGAGAGTGATGAAGAGAAGCAGAGAGAGGCAGAGTGAGGCGGAGGGAGACAGAGAGAGATGGAAAGAGGCAGAGAGAAACAGACAGTGCCAGAGGTAAGACAGAGAGAGGCAGAGAGAGGCAGAGAGAGAAAGAGAAGGAGAGAGGGAGAGAAAGGAAGAGAGAGGCAGCGAGAGGCAGAGAGAGATAGAAAGGGACGGCGAGGGACAGTGAGGGAGATATACAGAGTGAGGCAGACAGAGACAAAGAGTGACAGAGGGAGACAGAAAGAGAGATGGAGAGAGACCGACAGAGACAGAGGTAGACAGAGAGAGATATGGAGACGCCAACAGAGGCGGAGAGAGACAGTCAGAGAGACAATGAGAGGGAGAGAGAGACAGTGGGCAGCTGCGAGAGGTAGAGACAGAAAGAGAGAGGCAGAGGGAGATAGAGAGAAACAGACAGAGAGCGGCATAGAGGGACGGAGAGGCACAGAGAGATACAAAGACTGACGCAGACAGACAGATAGAGATAGAGAGAGGCAGAGAGAGGCAGGGAGAGCCAGAGAGCGACAGAGAGAGACGGAGGAAGACACAGAGAGACGGAAAGAGGCAGAGAGAAATAAAGAGAGGCAGAGGTAAGACAGAGAGAGGCAGAGAGAGACAGAGGGAGACAGAGGGAGACAGAGAGAGAAAGAGAAGGAGCGAAGGAGAGAAAGGGAGAGAGAGGCAGCGAGAGGCAAGGAGAGACAGAGAGAGGCTGAGGGAGATAGAGAAAGACAGTGAGAGACAGACAGAGACATGGAGAGACAGAGAGAGACAGAGAGAGGCAGAGGTAGACAGTGAGAGATATGGACAGCCCGACAGAGGCGGAGAGAGACAGTTAGAGAGACAAAGAGAGGGAGAGAGAGACAGAGAGCAGCTGCGAGAGGCAGAGACAGACAGAGAGAGGCAGAGGGAGATAGAGAGAGACAGTCAGAGAGCGGCATAGAGGGGACGGAGAGGCACAGAGAGACAGACGCAGAGAGACTGATAGAGATGGAGAGAGGCAGAGAGAGAGACAGGGAGTGACAGAGAGAGCCAGGAGACAGAGAAAGTCAATGAGAGACAGAGAGACACAGAGGGAGACAGGGAGAGACAGAGAGAGGCAGAGAAAAGCGAGAGAGGCAGCGCGAGGCAGAGAGAGGCGGAGAGAGGCAGCGAGAGGCAAAGACAGACAGAGAGAGGCAGAGAGAGACATGGAGAGACAGAGAGAGACAGAGAGAGGCAGAGAAAAGCGAGAGAGACAGAGGGAGACAGAGAAAGACAGAAATAGGTAGGGAGAGACAGGTAGAGGCAAAGAGCGACAGAGAGAGACAGAGAGAAACAGAGAGAGACAGAGTGAGACAGGGATAGGCAGACAGAAAAAGAGGGAGAGAGAGAGAGATATGGTGAGGCAGAGAGAGGCAGAGAAAGACAGAGAGACACAGAGAGAGACAGAGGGAGAAAGAGAAGGAGCGAGGGAGAGAAAGGAAGAGAGAGGCAGCGAGAGGCAGAGACACAGAGAGAGAGACAGAGAGAGGCAGAGAAAAGCAGAGAGAGACAAAGAGAGACACTGTGATACAGTAAGAGCTACAGAGAGTCAGAGAAATGCAGCCAGAGGCAGAGACAGATTGATAGTGTTAGAGAGATTCAAGGAGAGAAAGGGCGAAGCAGAGAGAGACTAGTGAACATGGAGAGAGGCTGAGAGAGGGTCACGGAGGGGCAGAGAGATCCAGAGGGAGACAGACAGAGGCAGCGAGAGGCAGAGAGAGACAGAAAGGGACAGCGAGGGAGACAGACAGTGACAGAGAGGGACAGAGGGAGACACAGAAAGACCAAAAGAGATAGACTGAGGTAGAGAGAGAGAGAGAGTGATGAAGAGAAGCAGAGAGAGGCAGAGTGAGGCGGAGGGAGACAGAGAGAGATGGAAAGAGGCAGAGAGAAACAGACAGTGCCAGAGGTAAGACAGAGAGAGGCAGAGAGAGGCAGAGCGAGGCGGAGAGAGGGAAAGAGAGACAAGGAAAGGCCGAGAGGGACAGAGAGGGAGAGAGACAGAGGCAGGCAGAGAGAGGCAGGGAGAGGCAGAGAGCTACGGAAAAAGAGTGAGAAATGCAGAGAGAGACAGACAGAGAGCGGCATAGAGGGACGCAGAGGCACAGAGAGACATAGAGAGAGGCAGAGCGAGGCGGAGAGAGGGAAAGAGAGACAAGGAAAGGCCGAGAGGGACAGAGAGGGAGAGAGACAGAGGCAGGCAGAGAGAGGCAGGGAGAGGCAGAGAGCTACAGAGAAAGAGTGAGAAATGCAGAGTGAGACAGACAGAGAGCGGCATAGAGGGACGCAGAGGCACAGAGAGACATAGAGAGAGGCAGAGAGAGAGAGTCAGGGAGTGACAGGGAGAGCCAGAAGGAGACAGAGAATGTCAGTGAGAGACAGACACAGGCAGAGGGAGACAGAGAGAGGCAGAGAAAAGCGAGAGAGGCAGAGAGAGGCAGAGAGAGGCTGAGAGAGGCAGCGAGAAAGGGAGAGGCAGCGAGAGGCAGAGATAGACAGAGAGAGGCAGAGAGAGACAGAGAGAAACATGGAGAGACAGAGAGAGACGGAGAGAGGCAGAGAAAAGCGAGAGAGACAGAGGGAGACAGAGAAAGACAGAAATAGCTGGGGAGAGACAGGTAGAGGCAAAGAGCGACAGAGAGAGAGAGAGAGTGAGAGACTGACAGAGAGACGGAGAGACACTGGGGGACATGGGAAGTGGCAGAGAGAGACAGGGAGAGGCAGAGAGAGACAGAGCGGCAGAGAGAGAGAGACAGGGAGTGACAGAGAGAGCCAGAAGGAGACAGAAAAAGTCAGTGAGAGAGACAGACACAGAGGGAGACAGAGAGAGACAGTGAGAGGCAGAGAAAAGCGAGAGAGGCAGAGAGAGGCAGAGAGAGGCGGAGAGAAGCAGAGAGAGGCAGAGAGAGGCGGAGAGAGGCAGCGAGAAAGAGAGAGGCAGCGAGAGGCAGAGACAGACAGAGAGAGACAGAGAGAAGCAGAGAAAAGCAGAGAGCGACAAAGAGAGACACTGAGATACAGAGAGAGCTACAGAGAGTCAGAGAAATGCAGCCAGAGGCAGAGACAGATAGAGAGTGTTAGAGAGATTCAAGGAGAGAAAGGGCGAAGCAGAGAGAGACTAGTGAACATGGAGAGAGGCAGAGACAGACAGGGAGAGGCAGAGAGAGACAGAGAGAGGCAGAGAAAAGCGAGAGAGACAGAGGGAGACAGAGAAAGACAGAAATAGGTAGGGAGAGACAGGTAGAGGCAAAGAGCGACAGAGAGAGACAGAGAGAGTGAGAGACTGACAGAGAGACGGAGAGACACTAGGGGACATGGAAAGTAGAAGAGAGAGGCAGGGAGAGGCAGAGAGAGACAGGGAGAGGCAGAGAAAAGCGAGAGAGGCAGAGAGAGTCAGAGAGAGGCGTAGAGAGGCAGAGAGAAAGAGAGAGGCAGCGAGTGGCAGAGGAAGACAGAGAGAGACATGGAGAGACAGAGAGAGACAGAGAGAGGCAGAGAAAAGCGAGAGAGACAAAGAGAGATAGTGAGATACAGAAAGAGCTACAGAGAGTCAGAGAACAGCAGCCAGAGGCAGAGACAGACATAGAGTGTTAGAGAGATTCAAGGAGAGAAAGGGAGAAGCAGAGAGAGACTAGTGAACATGGTGAGAGGCTGAGAGAGAGTCACGGAGCGGCAGAGAGAGCCAGAGGGAGACAGACAGAGGCAGCGAGAGGCAGAGAGAGACAGAAAGGGACGGCGAGGGACAGTGAGGGAGACGTACAGAGTGAAGCAGACAGAGAGAGAGAGTGACAGAGAGAGAGACCGAGAGAGATGGAAAGAGGCAGAGAGAAACAGAGAGAGGCAGAGGTAAGACAGAGAGAGGCAGAGGGAGACAGAGAGAGAAAGAGAAGGAGAGAGGGAGAGAAAGGAAGAGAGAGGCAGCGAGAGGCAGAGAGAGATAGAAAGGGACGGCGAGGGACAGTGAGGGAGACATACAGAGTGAGGCAGACAGAGACAAGGAGTGACAGAGGGAGACAGAAAGAGAGATTGAGAGAGACAGACAGAGACAGAGGTAGACAGAGAGAGATATGGAGACGCCAACAGAGGCGGAGAGAGACAGTCAGAGAGACAATGAGAGGGAGAGAGAGACAGTGAGCAGCTGCGAGAGGTAGAGACAGAAAGAGAGAGGCAGAGGGAGATAGAGAGAGACAGACAGAGAGCGGCATAGAGGGACGGAGAGGCACAGAGAGATACAAAGACTGACGCAGACAGACAGATAGAGATAGAGAGAGGCAGAGAGAGGCAGGGAGAGCCAGAGAGCGACAGAGAGAGACGGAGGAAGACACAGAGAGATGGAAAGAGGCAGAGAGAAATAAAGAGAGGCAGAGGTAAGACAGAGAGAGGCAGAGAGAGGCAGAGCGAGGCGGAGGGAGACAGAGAGACAAGGAAAGGCCGAGAGGGACAGAGAGGGAGAGAGACAGAGGGAGACAGAGGGAGACAGAGAGAGAAAGAGAAGGAGCGAGGGTGAGAAAGGGAGAGAGAGGCAAGGAGAGACAGAGAGAGGCTGAGGGAGATAGAGAAAGACAGTGAGAGACAGACAGAGACATGGAGAGACAGAGAGAGACAGAGAGAGGCAGAGGTAGACAGTGAGAGATATGGACAGCCCGACAGAGGCGGAGAGAGACAGGTAGAGAGACAAAGAGAGGGAGAGAGAGACAGAGAGCAGCTGCGAGAGGCAGAGACAGACAGAGAGAGGCAGAGGGAGATAGAGAGAGACAGTCAGAGAGCGGCATAGAGGGGACGGAGAGGCACAGAGAGACACAGAGACAGACGCAGAGAGACTGATAGAGATGGAGAGAGGCAGAGAGAGAGAGAGAGAGAGAGAGGGAGTGACAGAGAGAGCCAGGAGACAGAGAAAGTCAGCGAGAGACAGAGAGACACAGAGGGAGACAGGGAGAGACAGAGAGAGGCAGAGAAAAGCGAGAGAGGCAGCGCGAGGCAGAGAGAGGCGGAGAGAGGCAGCGAGAGGCAAAGACAGACAGAGAGAGGCAGAGAGAGACATGGAGAGACAGAGAGAGACAGAGAGAGGCAGAGAAAAGCGAGAGAGACAGAGGGAGACAGAGAAAGACAGAAATAGGTAGGGAGAGACAGGTAGAGGCAAAGAGCGACAGAGAGAGACAGAGAGAAACAGAGAGAGACAGAGTGAGACAGGGATAGGCAGACAGAAACAGAGGGAGAGAGAGAGAGATATGGTGAGGCAGAGAGAGGCAGAGAAAGACAGAGAGACACAGAGAGAGACAGAGGGAGAAAGAGAAGGAGCGAGGGAGAGAAAGGAAGAGAGAGGCAGCGAGAGGCAGAGACACAGAGAGAGAGAGACAGAGAGAGGCAGAGAAAAGCAGAGAGAGACAAAGAGAGACACTGAGATACAGTAAGAGCTACAGAGAGTCAGAGAAATGCAGCCAGAGGCAGAGACAGATAGATAGTGTTAGAGAGATTCAAGGAGAGAAAGGGCGAAGCAGAGAGAGACTAGTGAACATGGAGAGAGGCTGAGAGAGGGTCACGGAGGGGCAGAGAGATCCAGAGGGAGACAGACAGAGGCAGCGAGAGGCAGAGAGAGACAGAAAGGGACAGCGAGGGAGACAGACAGAGACAGAGAGGGACAGAGGGAGACACAGAAAGACCAAAAGAGATAGACTGAGGTAGAGAGAGAGAGAGAGAGTGATGAAGAGAAGCAGAGAGAGGCAGAGTGAGGCGGAGGGAGACAGAGAGAGATGGAAAGAGGCAGAGAGAAACAGACAGTGCCAGAGGTAAGACAGAGAGAGGCAGAGAGAGGCAGAGCGAGGCGGAGAGAGGGAAAGAGAGACAAGGAAAGGCCGAGAGGGACAGAGAGGGAGAGAGACAGAGGCAGGCAGAGAGAGGCAGGGAGAGGCAGAGAGCTACGGAAAAAGAGTGAGAAATGCAGAGAGAGACAGACAGAGAGCGGCATAGAGGGACGCAGAGGCACAGAGAGACATAGAGAGAGGCAGAGCGAGGCGGAGAGAGGGAAAGAGAGGCAGGGAAAGGCCGAGAGGGACAGAGAGGGAGAGAGACAGAGGCAGGCAGAGAGAGGCAGGGAGAGGCAGAGAGCTACGGAGAAAGAGTGAGAAATGCAGAGTGAGACAGACAGAGAGCGGCATAGAGGGACGCAGAGGCACAGAGAGACATAGAGAGAGGCAGAGCGAGGCGGAGAGAGGGAAAGAGAGACAAGGAAAGGCCGAGAGGGACAGAGAGGGAGAGAGACAGAGGCAGGCAGAGAGAGGCAGGGAGAGGCAGAGAGCTACAGAGAAAGAGTGAGAAATGCAGAGTGAGACAGACAGAGAGCGGCATAGAGGGACGCAGAGGCACAGAGAGACATAGAGAGAGGCAGAGAGAGAGAGAGTCAGGGAGTGACAGGGAGAGCCAGAAGGAGACAGAGAATGTCAGTGAGAGACAGACACAGGCAGAGGGAGACAGAGAGAGGCAGAGAAAAGCGAGAGAGGCAGAGAGAGGCAGAGAGAGGCTGAGAGAGGCAGCGAGAAAGGGAGAGGCAGCGAGAGGCAGACAGAGGCAGAGAGAGACAGAGAGAAACATGGAGAGACAGAGAGAGACAGAGAGAGGCAGAGAAAAGCGAGAGAGACAGAGGGAGACAGAGAAAGACAGAAATAGCTGGGGAGAGACAGGTAGAGGCAAAGAGCGACAGAGAGAGAGAGAGAGAGAGAGAGAGAGAGAGAGAGAGAGAGAGAGAGAGAGAGAGAGAGAGAGAGAGAGAGAGAGAGTGAGAGACTGACAGAGAGACGGAGAGACACTGGGGGACATGGAAAGTGGCAGAGAGAGACAGGGAGAGGCAGAGAGACAGAGCGGCAGAGAGAGGCAGAGAGAGAGAGAGACAGGGAGTGACAGAGAGAGCCAGAAGGAGACAGAAAAAGTCAGTGAGAGAGACAGACACAGAGGGAGACAGAGAGAGACAGTGAGAGGCAGAGAAAAGCGAGAGAGGCAGAGAGAGGCAGAGAGAGGCGGAGAGAAGCAGAGAGAGGCAGAGAGAGGCGGAGAGAGGCAGCGAGAAAGAGAGAGGCAGCGAGAGGCAGAGACAGACAGAGAGAGACAGAGAGAAGCAGAGAAAAGCAGAGAGCGACAAAGAGAGACACTGAGATACAGAGAGAGCTACAGAGAGTCAGAGAAATGCAGCCAGAGGCAGAGACAGATAGAGAGTGTTAGAGAGATTCAAGGAGAGAAAGGGCGAAGCAGAGAGAGACTAGTGAACATGGAGAGAGGCAGAGACAGACAGGGAGAGGCAGAGAGAGACAGAGAGAGGCAGAGAAAAGCGAGAGAGACAGAGAGAGGCAGAGAAAAGCGAGAGAGACAAAGAGAGATAGTGAGATACAGAAAGAGCTACAGAGAGTCAGAGAACAGCAGCCAGAGGCAGAGACAGACATAGAGTGTTAGAGAGATTCAAGGAGAGAAAGGGAGAAGCAGAGAGAGACTAGTGAACATGGTGAGAGGCTGAGAGAGAGTCACGGAGCGGCAGAGAGAGCCAGAGGGAGACAGACAGAGGCAGCGAGAGGCAGAGAGAGACAGAAAGGGACGGCGAGGGACAGTGAGGGAGACGTACAGAGTGAAGCAGACAGAGAGAGAGAGTGACAGAGAGAGAGACCGAGAGAGATGGAAAGAGGCAGAGAGAAACAGAGAGAGGCAGAGGTAAGACAGAGAGAGGCAGAGGGAGACAGAGAGAGAAAGAGAAGGAGAGAGGGAGAGAAAGGAAGAGAGAGGCAGCGAGAGGCAGAGAGAGATAGAAAGGGACGGCGAGGGACAGTGAGGGAGACATACAGAGTGAGGCAGACAGAGACAAGGAGTGACAGAGGGAGACAGAAAGAGAGATTGAGAGAGACAGACAGAGACAGAGGTAGACAGAGAGAGATATGGAGACGCCAACAGAGGCGGAGAGAGACAGTCAGAGAGACAATGAGAGGGAGAGAGAGACAGTGAGCAGCTGCGAGAGGTAGAGACAGAAAGAGAGAGGCAGAGGGAGATAGAGAGAGACAGACAGAGAGCGGCATAGAGGGACGGAGAGGCACAGAGAGATACAAAGACTGACGCAGACAGACAGATAGAGATAGAGAGAGGCAGAGAGAGGCAGGGAGAGCCAGAGAGCGACAGAGAGAGACGGAGGAAGACACAGAGAGATGGAAAGAGGCAGAGAGAAATAAAGAGAGGCAGAGGTAAGACAGAGAGAGGCAGAGAGAGGCAGAGCGAGGCGGAGGGAGACAGAGAGACAAGGAAAGGCCGAGAGGGACAGAGAGGGAGAGAGACAGAGGGAGACAGAGGGAGACAGAGAGAGAAAGAGAAGGAGCGAGGGTGAGAAAGGGAGAGAGAGGCAAGGAGAGACAGAGAGAGGCTGAGGGAGATAGAGAAAGACAGTGAGAGACAGACAGAGACATGGAGAGACAGAGAGAGACAGAGAGAGGCAGAGGTAGACAGTGAGAGATATGGACAGCCCGACAGAGGCGGAGAGAGACAGGTAGAGAGACAAAGAGAGGGAGAGAGAGACAGAGAGCAGCTGCGAGAGGCAGAGACAGACAGAGAGAGGCAGAGGGAGATAGAGAGAGACAGTCAGAGAGCGGCATAGAGGGGACGGAGAGGCACAGAGAGACACAGAGACAGACGCAGAGAGACTGATAGAGATGGAGAGAGGCAGAGAGAGAGAGAGAGAGAGAGAGGGAGTGACAGAGAGAGCCAGGAGACAGAGAAAGTCAGCGAGAGACAGAGAGACACAGAGGGAGACAGGGAGAGACAGAGAGAGGCAGAGAAAAGCGAGAGAGGCAGCGCGAGGCAGAGAGAGGCGGAGAGAGGCAGCGAGAGGCAAAGACAGACAGAGAGAGGCAGAGAGAGACATGGAGAGACAGAGAGAGACAGAGAGAGGCAGAGAAAAGCGAGAGAGACAGAGGGAGACAGAGAAAGACAGAAATAGGTAGGGAGAGACAGGTAGAGGCAAAGAGCGACAGAGAGAGACAGAGAGAAACAGAGAGAGACAGAGTGAGACAGGGATAGGCAGACAGAAACAGAGGGAGAGAGAGAGAGATATGGTGAGGCAGAGAGAGGCAGAGAAAGACAGAGAGACACAGAGAGAGACAGAGGGAGAAAGAGAAGGAGCGAGGGAGAGAAAGGAAGAGAGAGGCAGCGAGAGGCAGAGACACAGAGAGAGAGAGACAGAGAGAGGCAGAGAAAAGCAGAGAGAGACAAAGAGAGACACTGAGATACAGTAAGAGCTACAGAGAGTCAGAGAAATGCAGCCAGAGGCAGAGACAGATAGATAGTGTTAGAGAGATTCAAGGAGAGAAAGGGCGAAGCAGAGAGAGACTAGTGAACATGGAGAGAGGCTGAGAGAGGGTCACGGAGGGGCAGAGAGATCCAGAGGGAGACAGACAGAGGCAGCGAGAGGCAGAGAGAGACAGAAAGGGACAGCGAGGGAGACAGACAGAGACAGAGAGGGACAGAGGGAGACACAGAAAGACCAAAAGAGATAGACTGAGGTAGAGAGAGAGAGAGAGTGATGAAGAGAAGCAGAGAGAGGCAGAGTGAGGCGGAGGGAGACAGAGAGAGATGGAAAGAGGCAGAGAGAAACAGACAGTGCCAGAGGTAAGACAGAGAGAGGCAGAGAGAGGCAGAGCGAGGCGGAGAGAGGGAAAGAGAGACAAGGAAAGGCCGAGAGGGACAGAGAGGGAGAGAGACAGAGGCAGGCAGAGAGAGGCAGGGAGAGGCAGAGAGCTACGGAAAAAGAGTGAGAAATGCAGAGAGAGACAGACAGAGAGCGGCATAGAGGGACGCAGAGGCACAGAGAGACATAGAGAGAGGCAGAGCGAGGCGGAGAGAGGGAAAGAGAGGCAGGGAAAGGCCGAGAGGGACAGAGAGGGAGAGAGACAGAGGCAGGCAGAGAGAGGCAGGGAGAGGCAGAGAGCTACGGAGAAAGAGTGAGAAATGCAGAGTGAGACAGACAGAGAGCGGCATAGAGGGACGCAGAGGCACAGAGAGACATAGAGAGAGGCAGAGCGAGGCGGAGAGAGGGAAAGAGAGACAAGGAAAGGCCGAGAGGGACAGAGAGGGAGAGAGACAGAGGCAGGCAGAGAGAGGCAGGGAGAGGCAGAGAGCTACAGAGAAAGAGTGAGAAATGCAGAGTGAGACAGACAGAGAGCGGCATAGAGGGACGCAGAGGCACAGAGAGACATAGAGAGAGGCAGAGAGAGAGAGAGTCAGGGAGTGACAGGGAGAGCCAGAAGGAGACAGAGAATGTCAGTGAGAGACAGACACAGGCAGAGGGAGACAGAGAGAGGCAGAGAAAAGCGAGAGAGGCAGAGAGAGGCAGAGAGAGGCTGAGAGAGGCAGCGAGAAAGGGAGAGGCAGCGAGAGGCAGACAGAGGCAGAGAGAGACAGAGAGAAACATGGAGAGACAGAGAGAGACAGAGAGAGGCAGAGAAAAGCGAGAGAGACAGAGGGAGACAGAGAAAGACAGAAATAGCTGGGGAGAGACAGGTAGAGGCAAAGAGCGACAGAGAGAGAGAGAGAGAGAGAGAGAGAGAGAGAGAGAGAGAGAGAGAGAGAGAGAGAGAGAGTGAGAGACTGACAGAGAGACGGAGAGACACTGGGGGACATGGAAAGTGGCAGAGAGAGACAGGGAGAGGCAGAGAGACAGAGCGGCAGAGAGAGGCAGAGAGAGAGAGAGACAGGGAGTGACAGAGAGAGCCAGAAGGAGACAGAAAAAGTCAGTGAGAGAGACAGACACAGAGGGAGACAGAGAGAGACAGTGAGAGGCAGAGAAAAGCGAGAGAGGCAGAGAGAGGCAGAGAGAGGCGGAGAGAAGCAGAGAGAAGCAGAGAGAGGCGGAGAGAGGCAGCGAGAAAGAGAGAGGCAGCGAGAGGCAGAGACAGACAGAGAGAGACAGAGAGAAGCAGAGAAAAGCAGAGAGCGACAAAGAGAGACACTGAGATACAGAGAGAGCTACAGAGAGTCAGAGAAATGCAGCCAGAGGCAGAGACAGATAGAGAGTGTTAGAGAGATTCAAGGAGAGAAAGGGCGAAGCAGAGAGAGACTAGTGAACATGGAGAGAGGCAGAGACAGACAGGGAGAGGCAGAGAGAGACAGAGAGAGGCAGAGAAAAGCGAGAGAGACAGAGAGAGGCAGAGAAAAGCGAGAGAGACAAAGAGAGATAGTGAGATACAGAAAGAGCTACAGAGAGTCAGAGAACAGCAGCCAGAGGCAGAGACAGACATAGAGTGTTAGAGAGATTCAAGGAGAGAAAGGGAGAAGCAGAGAGAGACTAGTGAACATGGTGAGAGGCTGAGAGAGAGTCACGGAGCGGCAGAGAGAGCCAGAGGGAGACAGACAGAGGCAGCGAGAGGCAGAGAGAGACAGAAAGGGACGGCGAGGGACAGTGAGGGAGACGTACAGAGTGAAGCAGACAGAGAGAGAGAGTGACAGAGAGAGAGACCGAGAGAGATGGAAAGAGGCAGAGAGAAACAGAGAGAGGCAGAGGTAAGACAGAGAGAGGCAGAGGGAGACAGAGAGAGAAAGAGAAGGAGAGAGGGAGAGAAAGGAAGAGAGAGGCAGCGAGAGGCAGAGAGAGATAGAAAGGGACGGCGAGGGACAGTGAGGGAGACATACAGAGTGAGGCAGACAGAGACAAGGAGTGACAGAGGGAGACAGAAAGAGAGATTGAGAGAGACAGACAGAGACAGAGGTAGACAGAGAGAGATATGGAGACGCCAACAAAGGCGGAGAGAGACAGTCAGAGAGACAATGAGAGGGAGAGAGAGACAGTGAGCAGCTGCGAGAGGTAGAGACAGAAAGAGAGAGGCAGAGGGAGATAGAGAGAGACAGACAGAGAGCGGCATAGAGGGACGGAGAGGCACAGAGAGATACAAAGACTGACGCAGACAGACAGATAGAGATAGAGAGAGGCAGAGAGAGATATGGAGACGCCAACAGAGGCGGAGAGAGACAGTCAGAGAGACAATGAGAGGGAGAGAGAGACAGTGGGCAGCTGCGAGAGGTAGAGACAGAAAGAGAGAGGCAGAGGGAGATAGAGAGAGACAGACAGAGAGCGGCATAGAGGGACGGAGAGGCACAGAGAGATACAAAGACTGACGCAGACAGACAGATAGAGATAGAGAGAGGCAGAGAGAGGCAGGGAGAGCCAGAGAGCGACAGAGAGAGACGGAGGAAGACACAGAGAGACGGAAAGAGGCAGAGAGAAATAAAGAGAGGCAGAGGTAAGACAGAGAGAGGCAGAGAGAGACAGAGGGAGACAGAGGGAGACAGAGAGAGAAAGAGAAGGAGCGAAGGAGAGAAAGGGAGAGAGAGGCAGCGAGAGGCAAGGAGAGACAGAGAGAGGCTGAGGGAGATAGAGAAAGACAGTGAGAGACAGACAGAGACATGGAGAGACAGAGAGAGACAGAGAGAGGCAGAGGTAGACAGTGAGAGATATGGACAGCCCGACAGAGGCGCAGAGAGACAGTTAGAGAGACAAAGAGAGGGAGAGAGAGACAGAGAGCAGCTGCGAGAGGCAGAGACAGACAGAGAGAGGCAGAGGGAGATAGAGAGAGACAGTCAGAGAGCGGCATAGAGGGGACGGAGAGGCACAGAGAGACAGACGCAGAGAGACTGATAGAGATGGAGAGAGGCAGAGAGAGAGACAGGGAGTGACAGAGAGAGCCAGGAGACAGAGAAAGTCAGTGAGAGACAGAGAGACACAGAGGGAGACAGGGAGAGACAGAGAGAGGCAGAGAAAAGCGAGAGAGGCAGCGCGAGGCAGAGAGAGGCGGAGAGAGGCAGCGAGAGGCAAAGACAGACAGAGAGAGGCAGAGAGAGACATGGAGAGACAGAGAGAGACAGAGAGAGGCAGAGAAAAGCGAGAGAGACAGAGGGAGACAGAGAAAGACAGAAATAGGTAGGGAGAGACAGGTAGAGGCAAAGAGCGACAGAGAGAGACAGAGAGAAACCGAGAGAGACAGAGTGAGACAGGGATAGGCAGACAGAAAAAGAGGGAGAGAGAGAGAGATATGGTGAGGCAGAGAGAGGCAGAGAAAGACAGAGAGACACAGAGAGAGACAGAGGGAGAAAGAGAAGGAGCGAGGGAGAGAAAGGAAGAGAGAGGCAGCGAGAGGCAGA
The DNA here is from genome assembly GCF_034640455.1 of Diachasmimorpha longicaudata. Lineage (NCBI taxonomy): Eukaryota > Metazoa > Arthropoda > Insecta > Hymenoptera > Braconidae > Diachasmimorpha > Diachasmimorpha longicaudata. Next base: position 14,911 of record NW_026973897.1, read on the forward strand.
GACACAGAGAGAGAGACAGAGAGAGGCAGAGAAAAGCAGAGAGAGACAAAGAGAGACACTGTGATACAGTAAGAGCTACAGAGAGTCAGAGAAATGCAGCCAGAGGCAGAGACAGATTGATAGTGTTAGAGAGATTCAAGGAGAGAAAGGGCGAAGCAGAGAGAGACTAGTGAACATGGAGAGAGGCTGAGAGAGGGTCACGGAGGGGCAGAGAGATCCAGAGGGAGACAGACAGAGGCAGCGAGAGGCAGAGAGAGACAGAAAGGGACAGCGAGGGAGACAGACAGAGACAGAGAGGGACAGAGGGAGACACAGAAAGACCAAAAGAGATAGACTGAGGTAGAGAGAGAGAGAGAGTGATGAAGAGAAGCAGAGAGAGGCAGAGTGAGGCGGAGGGAGACAGAGAGAGATGGAAAGAGGCAGAGAGAAACAGACAGTGCCAGAGGTAAGACAGAGAGAGGCAGAGAGAGGCAGAGCGAGGCGGAGAGAGGGAAAGAGAGACAAGGAAAGGCCGAGAGGGACAGAGAGGGAGAGAGACAGAGGCAGGCAGAGAGAGGCAGGGAGAGGCAGAGAGCTACGGAAAAAGAGTGAGAAATGCAGAGAGAGACAGACAGAGAGCGGCATAGAGGGACGCAGAGGCACAGAGAGACATAGAGAGAGGCAGAGAGAGAGAGTCAGGGAGTGACAGGGAGAGCCAGAAGGAGACAGAGAATGTCAGTGAGAGACAGACACAGGCAGAGGGAGACAGAGAGAGGCAGAGAAAAGCGAGAGAGGTAGAGAGAGGCAGAGAGAGGCTGAGAGAGGCAGCGAGAAAGGGAGAGGCAGCGAGAGGCAGAGATAGACAGAGAGAGGCAGAGAGAGACAGAGAGAGACATGGAGAGACAGAGAGAGACAGAGAGAGGCAGAGAAAAGCGAGAGAGACAGAGGGAGACAGAGAAAGACAGAAATAGCTGGGGAGAGACAGGTAGAGGCAAAGAGCGACAGGGAGAGAGAGAGAGAGTGAGAGACTGACAGAGAGACGGAGAGACACTGGGGGACATGGGAAGTGGCAGAGAGAGACAGGGAGAGGCAGAGAGAGACAGAGCGGCAGAGAGAGAGAGACAGGGAGTGACAGAGAGAGCCAGAAGGAGACAGAAAAAGTCAGTGAGAGAGACAGACACAGAGGGAGACAGAGAGAGACAGTGAGAGGCAGAGAAAAGCGAGAGAGGCAGAGAGAGGCAGAGAGAGGCGGAGAGAAGCAGAGAGAGGCAGAGAGAGGCGGAGAGAGGCAGCGAGAAAGAGAGAGGCAGCGAGAGGCAGAGACAGACAGAGAGAGACAGAGAGAAGCAGAGAAAAGCAGAGAGCGACAAAGAGAGACACTGAGATACAGAGAGAGCTACAGAGAGTCAGAGAAATGCAGCCAGAGGCAGAGACAGATAGAGAGTGTTAGAGAGATTCAAGGAGAGAAAGGGCGAAGCAGAGAGAGACTAGTGAACATGGAGAGAGGCAGAGACAGACAGGGAGAGGCAGAGAGAGACAGAGAGAGGCAGAGAAAAGCGAGAGAGACAGAGGGAGACAGAGAAAGACAGAAATAGGTAGGGAGAGACAGGTAGAGGCAAAGAGCGACAGAGAGAGACAGAGAGAGTGAGAGACTGACAGAGAGACGGAGAGACACTGGGGGACATGGAAAGTAGTAGAGAGAGGCAGGGAGAGGCAGAGAGAGACAGGGAGAGGCAGAGAGAGCGAGAAGGAGACAGAGAAAGTCAGTGAGAGACAGACAGAGACACAGGGAGACAGAGAGAGGCAAAGAAAAGCGAGAGAGGCAGAGAGAGCCAGAGAGAGGCGTAGAGAGGCAGAGAGAAAGAGAGAGGCAGCGAGTGGCAGAGGAAGACAGGGAGAGACATGGAGAGACAGAGAGAGACAGAGAGAGGCAGAGAAAAGCGAGAGAGACAAAGAGAGATAGTGAAATACAGAAAGAGCTACAGAGAGTCAGAGAACAGCAGCCAGAGGCAGAGACAGACATAGAGTGTTAGAGAGATTCAAGGAGAGAAAGGGAGAAGCAGAGAGAGACTACTGAACATGGTGAGAGGCTGAGAGGGAGTCACGGAGCGGCAGAGAGAGCCAGAGGGAGACAGAGAAAGACAGAAATAGGTAGGGAGAGACAGGTAGAGGCAAAGAGCGACAGAGAGAGACAGAGAGAGTGAGAGACTGACAGAGAGACGGAGAGACACTGGGGGACATGGAAAGTGAAAGAGACAGGCAGGGAGAGGCAGAGAGAGAGACAGGGAGTGACAGAGAGAGCCAGATGGAGACAGAGAAAGATAGTGAGAGACAGACAGAGTGAAAGGGAGACAGAGAGAGACAGAGAGAGGCAGAGAAACGCGAGAGTGGCAGAGAGAGGCAAAGAGCGACAGAGAGAGACAGAGAGAGTGAGAGACAGACAGAGAGACGGGGAGACACTGGGGGACATGTAAAGTGGCAGAGAGAGACAGAGCGAGGCAGAAAGAGACTGAGAGGCAGAGAGAGGCAGAGAGAGACAGAGAGAGACAGAGAGAGGCGGAGAGATGCAGCGAGAGGCAGAGACACACAGAGAGAGACAGAGAGAGGCAGAGAAAAGCAGAGAGAGACAAAGAGAGACACTGAGATACAGTAAGAGCTACAGAGAGTCAGAGAAATGCAGCCAGAGGCAGAGACAGATAGATAGTGTTAGAGAGATTCAAGGAGAGAAAGGGCGAAGCAGAGAGAGACTAGTGAACATGGAGAGAGGCTGAGAGAGGGTCACGGAGGGGCAGAGAGAGCCAGAGGGTGACAGACAGAGACAGAGAGGGACAGAGGGAGACACAGAAAGACCAAAAGAGATAGACTGAGGTAGAGAGAGAGAGAGAGATGAATAGAAGCAGAGAGAGGCAGAGTGAGGCGGAGGGAGACAGAGAGAGATGGAAAGAGGCAGAGAGAAACAGACAGTGCCAGAGGTAAGACAGAGAGAGACAGAGAGAGGCAGAGAAAAGCGAGAGAGACAGAGGGAGACAGAGAAATACAGAAATAGGTAGGGAGAGACAGGTAGAGGCAAAGAGCGACAGAGAGAGACAGAGAGAAACAGAGAGAGACAGAGTGAGACAGGGATAGGCAGACAGAAACAGAGGGAGAGAGAGAGAGATATGGTGAGGCAGAGAGAGGCAGAGAAAGACAGAGAGACACAGAGAGAGACAGAGGGAGACAGAGAGCGAAAGAGAAGGAGCGAGGGAGATAAAGGAAGAGAGAGGCAGTGAGAGGCAGAGAGAGACAGAGAGAGGCTGAGGGAGATAGAGAAAGACAGTGAGAGACAGACAGAGAGACACATGGGGAGACAGAGAGAGACAAAGAGAGGCATAGAAAAGCAGAGAGACACAAAGAGAGACAGTGAGATACAGAAAGAGCAAGAGATGGTCAGAGAAAAGCAGCCGGAGGCAGAGACAGACAGAGAGTGTTAGAGAGATTCAAGGAGTGAAAGGGAGAAGCAGAGAGAGACTAGTGAACATGGTGAGGCTGAGAGAGAGTCACGGAGGGGCAGAGAGAGACAGAGGGAGACTGACAGAGGCAGCGAGAGACAGAACGGGACGTAGAGGGACAGTGAGGAAGACAGACAGAGTGAGGCAGACAGAGACAGAGAGGGACAGAGGGAGACAGAAACAGACATGGAGAGAGACAGACAGAGACAGAGGTAGACAGAGATAGATATGGAGAGGCCAACAGAGGCGGAGAGAGATAGTCAGAGAGACAAAGAGAGCGAGAGAGAGACAGAGAGCAGCTGCGAGAGGCAGACACAGAAAGAGAGACGCAGAGGGAGATAGGGAGAGACAGTCAGAGAGCGGCATAGAGGGACGGGGAGGCACAGAGAGACACAGAGACAGACGCAGAGAGACAGATAGAGATAGAGAGAGGCAGAGGGAGACAGAGAGAGACATGGAGAGACAGAGAGAGGCAGAGAAAAGCGATAGAGACAGAGGGAGACAGAGAAAGACAGAAATAGGTAGGGAGAGACAGGTAGAGGCAAAGAGCGACAGAGAGATACAGAGAATGAGAGACTGACAGAGAGACGGAGAGACACTTTGGGACATGGAAAGTGGCAGAGAGAGACAGGCAGAGGCAGAGAGCGACAGAGAGAAACAGAGAGAGACAAAGTGAGACAGGGATAGGCAGACAGAGACAGAGGTAGAGAGAGAGAGAGATATGGTGAGGCAGAGGGAGGCAGAGAGAGACAGAGAGACACAGAGAGAGACAGAGGGAGACAGAGAGAGAAAGAGAAGGCGAGAGGGAGAGAAAGGAAGAGAGAGGCAGCGAGAGTCAGAGAGCGACAGAGAGAGACAGAGAGAAACAGAGAGAGACAGAGTGAGACAGGGATAGGCAGACAGAAACAGAGGGAGAGAGAGAGAGATATGGTGAGGCAGAGAGAGGCAGAGAAAGACAGAGAGACACAGAGAGAGACAGAGGGAGAAAGAGAAGGAGCGAGGGAGAGAAAGGAAGAGAGAGGCAGCGAGAGGCAGAGACACAGAGAGAGAGACAGAGAGAGGCAGAGAAAAGCAGAGAGAGACAAAGAGAGACACTGAGATACAGTAAGAGCTACAGAGAGTCAGAGAACAGCAGCCAGAGGCAGAGACAGACATAGAGTGTTAGAGAGATTCAAGGAGAGAAAGGGAGAAGCAGAGAGAGACTAGTGAACATGGTGAGAGGCTGAGAGAGAGTCACGGAGCGGCAGAGAGAGCCAGAGGGAGACAGACAGAGGCAGCGAGAGGCAGAGAGAGACAGAAAGGGACGGCGAGGGACAGTGAGGGAGACGTACAGAGTGAAGCAGACAGAGAGAGAGAGTGACAGAGAGAGAGACCGAGAGAGATGGAAAGAGGCAGAGAGAAACAGAGAGAGGCAGAGGTAAGACAGAGAGAGGCAGAGGGAGACAGAGAGAGAAAGAGAAGGAGAGAGGGAGAGAAAGGAAGAGAGAGGCAGCGAGAGGCGGAGAGAGATAGAAAGGGACGGCGAGGGACAGTGAGGGAGACATACAGAGTGAGGCAGACAGAGACAAGGAGTGACAGAGGGAGACAGAAAGAGAGATTGAGAGAGACAGACAGAGACAGAGGTAGACAGAGAGAGATATGGAGACGCCAACAGAGGCGGAGAGAGACAGTCAGAGAGACAATGAGAGGGAGAGAGAGACAGTGAGCAGCTGCGAGAGGTAGAGACAGAAAGAGAGAGGCAGAGGGAGATAGAGAGAGACAGACAGAGAGCGGCATAGAGGGACGGAGAGGCACAGAGAGATACAAAGACTGACGCAGACAGACAGATAGAGATAGAGAGAGGCAGAGAGAGATATGGAGACGCCAACAGAGGCGGAGAGAGACAGTCAGAGAGACAATGAGAGGGAGAGAGAGACAGTGGGCAGCTGCGAGAGGTAGAGACAGAAAGAGAGAGGCAGAGGGAGATAGAGAGAGACAGACAGAGAGCGGCATAGAGGGACGGAGAGGCACAGAGAGATACAAAGACTGACGCAGACAGACAGATAGAGATAGAGAGAGGCAGAGAGAGGCAGGGAGAGGCGGAGAGAGGCAGCGAGAAAGAGAGAGGCAGCGAGAGGCAGAGACAGACAGAGAGAGACAGAGAGAGACATGGAGAGACAGAGAGAGACAGAGAGAGGCAGAGAAAAGCGAGAGAGACAGAGGGAGACAGAGAAAGACAGAAATAGGTAGGGAGAGACAGGTAGAGGCAAAGAGCGACAGAGAGAGACAGAGAGAAACAGAGAGAGACAGAGTGAGACAGGGATAGGCAGACAGAAAAAGAGGGAGAGAGAGAGAGATATGGTGAGGCAGAGAGAGGCAGAGAAAGACAGAGAGACACAGAGAGAGACAGAGGGAGAAAGAGAAGGAGCGAGGGAGAGAAAGGAAGAGAGAGGCAGCGAGAGGCAGAGACACAGAGAGAGAGACAGAGAGAGGCAGAGAAAAGCAGAGAGAGACAAATAGAGACACTGTGATACAGTAAGAGCTACAGAGAGTCAGAGAAATGCAGCCAGAGGCAGAGACAGATTGATAGTGTTAGAGAGATTCAAGGAGAGAAAGGGCGAAGCAGAGAGAGACTAGTGAACATGGAGAGAGGCTGAGAGAGGGTCACGGAGGGGCAGAGAGATCCAGAGGGAGACAGACAGAGGCAGCGAGAGGCAGAGAGAGACAGAAAGGGACAGCGAGGGAGACAGACAGAGACAGAGAGGGACAGAGGGAGACACAGAAAGACCAAAAGAGATAGACTGAGGTAGAGAGAGAGAGAGAGTGATGAAGAGAAGCAGAGAGAGGCAGAGTGAGGCGGAGGGAGACAGAGAGAGATGGAAAGAGGCAGAGAGAAACAGACAGTGCCAGAGGTCAGACAGAGAGAGGCAGAGAGAGGCAGAGCGAGGCGGAGAGAGGGAAAGAGAGACAAGGAAAGGCCGAGAGGGACAGAGAGGGAGAGAGACAGAGGCAGGCAGAGAGAGGCAGGGAGAGGCAGAGAGCTACGGAAAAAGAGTGAGAAATGCAGAGAGAGACAGACAGAGAGCGGCATAGAGGGACGCAGAGGCACAGAGAGACATAGAGAGAGGCAGAGCGAGGCGGAGAGAGGGAAAGAGAGACAAGGAAAGGCCGAGAGGGACAGAGAGGGAGAGAGACAGAGGCAGGCAGAGAGAGGCAGGGAGAGGCAGAGAGCTACAGAGAAAGAGTGAGAAATGCAGAGTGAGACAGACAGAGAGCGGCATAGAGGGACGCAGAGGCACAGAGAGACATAGAGAGAGGCAGAGAGAGAGAGTCAGGGAGTGACAGGGAGAGCCAGAAGGAGACAGAGAATGTCAGTGAGAGACAGACACAGGCAGAGGGAGACAGAGAGAGGCAGAGAAAAGCGAGAGAGGTAGAGAGAGGCAGAGAGAGGCTGAGAGAGGCAGCGAGAAAGGGAGAGGCAGCGAGAGGCAGAGATAGACAGAGAGAGGCAGAGAGAGACAGAGAGAAACATGGAGAGACAGAGAGAGACAGAGAGAGGCAGAGAAAAGCGAGAGAGACAGAGGGAGACAGAGAAAGACAGAAATAGCTGGGGAGAGACAGGTAGAGGCAAAGAGCGACAGGGAGAGAGAGAGAGAGTGAGAGACTGACAGAGAGACGGAGAGACACTGGGGGACATGGGAAGTGGCAGAGAGAGACAGGGAGAGGCAGAGAGAGACAGAGCGGCAGAGAGAGAGAGACAGGGAGTGACAGAGAGAGCTAGAAGGAGACAGAAAAAGTCAGTGAGAGAGACAGACACAGAGGGAGACAGAGAGAGACAGTGAGAGGCAGAGAAAAGCGAGAGAGGCAGAGAGAGGCAGAGAGAGGCGGAGAGAAGCAGAGAGAGGCAGAGAGAGGCGGAGAGAGGCAGCGAGAGGCAGAGACAGACAGAGAGAGACAGAGAGAAGCAGAGAAAAGCAGAGAGCGACAAAGAGAGACACTGAGATACAGAGAGAGCTACAGAGAGTCAGAGAAATGCAGCCAGAGGCAGAGACAGATAGAGAGTGTTAGAGAGATTCAAGGAGAGAAAGGGCGAAGCAGAGAGAGACTAGTGAACATGGAGAGAGGCAGAGACAGACAGGGAGAGGCAGAGAGAGACAGAGAGAGGCAGAGAAAAGCGAGAGAGACAGAGGGAGACAGAGAAAGACAGAAATAGGTAGGGAGAGACAGGTAGAGGCAAAGAGCGACAGAGAGAGACAGAGAGAGTGAGAGACTGACAGAGAGACGGAGAGACACTGGGGGACATGGAAAGTAGAAGAGAGAGGCAGGGAGAGGCAGAGAGAGACAGGGAGAGGCAGAGAGAGCGAGAAGGAGACAGAGAAAGTCAGTGAGAGACAGACAGAGACACAGGGAGACAGAGAGAGGCAAAGAAAAGCGAGAGAGGCAGAGAGAGCCAGAGAGAGGCGTAGAGAGGCAGAGAGAAAGAGAGAGGCAGCGAGTGGCAGAGGAAGACAGGGAGAGACATGGAGAGACAGAGAGAGACAGAGAGAGGCAGAGAAAAGCGAGAGAGACAAAGAGAGATAGTGAAATACAGAAAGAGCTACAGAGAGTCAGAGAACAGCAGCCAGAGGCAGAGACAGACATAGAGTGTTAGAGAGATTCAAGGAGAGAAAGGGAGAAGCAGAGAGAGACTACTGAACATGGTGAGAGGCTGAGAGGGAGTCACGGAGCGGCAGAGAGAGCCAGAGGGAGACAGAGAAAGACAGAAATAGGTAGGGAGAGACAGGTAGAGGCAAAGAGCGACAGAGAGAGACAGAGAGAGTGAGAGACTGACAGAGAGACGGAGAGACACTGGGGGACATGGAAAGTAGAAGAGAGAGGCAGGGAGAGGCAGAGAGAGACAGGGAGAGGCAGAGAGAGCGAGAAGGAGACAGAGAAAGTCAGTGAGAGACAGACAGAGACACAGGGAGACAGAGAGAGGCAGAGAAAAGCGAGAGAGGCAGAGAGAGCCAGAGAGAGGCGTAGAGAGGCAGAGAGAAAGAGAGAGGCAGCGAGTGGCAGAGGAAGACAGGGAGAGACATGGAGAGACAGAGAGAGACAGAGAGAGGCAGAGAAAAGCGAGAGAGACAAAGAGAGATAGTGAAATACAGAAAGAGCTACAGAGAGTCAGAGAACAGCAGCCAGAGGCAGAGACAGACATAGAGTGTTAGAGAGATTCAAGGAGAGAAAGGGAGAAGCAGAGAGAGACTACTGAACATGGTGAGAGGCTGAGAGGGAGTCACGGAAAGACACTGGGGGACATGGAAAGTGAAAGAGACAGGCAGAGAGAGGCAGAGAGAGACCGGGAGAGGCAGAGAGAGACAGAGATGCAGAGAGAGTCAGAGGGAGACAGAGAGAGACGCGGAGAGACAGAGAGCGACAGAGAGAAACAGAGAGAGACAGAGTGAGACAGGGATGGACAGACAGAGACAGAGGGAGAGAGAGAGAGATATGGTGAGGCAGAGAGAGACAGAAAGGGACGGCGAGGGACAGTGAGGAAGACAGACAGAGTGAGGCAGAGAGAGACAGAGAGTGACAGAGGGAGACAGAAAGAGACTAGGAGAGAGACAGACAGAGATAGAGGTAGACAGAGAGAGATATGGAGATGCCAACAGAGGCGGAGAGAGACAATCAGAGAGACAAAGAGAGGGAGGGAGAGACAGTGAGCAGCTGCGAGAGGTAGAGACAGAAAGAGAGAGGCAGAGGGAGATAGAGAGAGACAGACAGAGAGCGGCATAGAGGGACCGAGAGGCACAGAGAGATACAAAGACAGACGCAGAGAGACAGATAGAGATAGAGAGAGGCAGAGAGAGAGACAGGGAGTGACAGAGAGAGCCAGAAGGAGACAGAGAAAGATATTGAGAGACAGACAGAGTCAAAGGGAGACAGAGAGAGACAGAGAGAGGCAGAGAAACGCGAGAGTGGCAGAGAGAGGCAAAGAGCGACAGAGAGAAACAGAGAGAGTGAGAGACAGACAGAGAGACGGGGAGACACTGGGGGACATGTAAAGTGGCAGAGAGAGACAGAGCGAGGCAGAAAGAGACTGAGAGGCAGAGAGAGGCAGAGAGAGACAGAGAGAGACAGAGAGAGGCGGAGAGATGCAGCGAGAGGCAGAGACACACAGAGAGAGACAGAGAGAGGCAGAGAAAAGCAGAGAGAGACAAAGAGAGACACTGAGATACAGTAAGAGCTACAGAGAGTCAGAGAAATGCAGCCAGAGGCAGAGACAGATAGATAGTGTTAGAGAGATTCAAGGAGCGAAAGGGCGAAGCAGAGAGAGACTAGTGAACATGGTGAGAGGCTGAGAGAGGGTCACGGAGCGGCAGAGAGATCCAGAGGGAGACAGACAGAGGCAGCGAGAGGCAGAGAGAGACAGAAAGGGACAGCGAGGGAGACAGACAGAGACAGAGAGGGACAGAGGGAGACACAGAAAGACCAAAAGATATAGACTGAGGTAGAGAGAGAGAGAGAGAGTGATGAAGAGAAGCAGAGAGAGGCAGAGTGAGGCGGAGGGAGACAGAGAGAGATGGAAAGAGGCAGAGAGAAACAGACAGTGCCAGAGGTAAGACAGAGAGAGGCAGAGAGAGGCAGAGCGAGGCGGAGAGAGGGAAAGAGAGACAAGGAAAGGCCGTGAGGGACAGAGAGGGAGTGAGAGAGAGGCAGGCAGAGAGAGGCATCGAGGGACGGAGAGGCACAGAGAGACACAGAGACAGACGCAGAGAGACTGATAGAGATGGAGAGAGGCAGAGAAAAGCGAGAGAGACAGAGGGAGACAGAGAAAGACAGAAATAGGTAGGGAGAGACAGGTAGAGGCAAAGAGCGACAGAGAGAAACAGCGAGAGACAGAGTGAGACAGGGATAGGCAGACAGAAACAGAGGGAGAGAGAGAGAGATATGGTGAGGCAGAGAGAGGCAGAGAAAGACAGAGAGACACAGAGAGAGACAGAGGGAGAAAGAGAAGGAGCGAGGGAGAGAAAGGAAGAGAGAGGCAGCGAGAGGCAGAGACACACAGAGAGAGACAGAGAGAGGCAGAGAAAAGCAGAGAGAGACAAAGAGAGACACTGAGATACAGTAAGAGCTACAGAGAGTCAGAGAAATGCAGCCAGAGGCAGAGACAGATAGATAGTGTTAAAGAGATTCAAGGAGAGAAAGGGCGAAGCAGAGAGAGACTAGTGAACATGGAGAGAGGCTGAGAGAGGGTCACGGAGGGGCAGAGAGATCCAGAGGGAGACAGACAGAGGCAGCAGGAGGCAGAGAGAGACAGAAAGGGACAGCGAGGGAGACAGACAGAGACAGAGAGGGACAGAGGGAGACACAGAAAGACCAAAAGAGATAGACTGAGGTAGAGAGAGAGAGAGAGTGATGAAGAGAAGCAGAGAGAGGCAGAGTGAGGCGGAGGGAGACAGAGAGAGATGGAAAGAGGCAGAGAGAAACAGACAATGCCAGAGGTAAGACAGAGAGAGGCAGAGAGAGGCAGAGCGAGGCGGAGAGAGGGAAAGAGAGACAAGGAAAGGCCGAGAGGGACAGAGAGGGAGATAGACAGAGGCAGGCAGAGAGAGGCAGGGAGAGGCAGACAGCTACGGAAAAAGAGTGAGAAATGCAGAGAGAGACAGACAGAGAGCGGCATAGAGGGACGCAGAGGCACAGAGAGACATAGAGAGAGGCAGAGCGAGGCGGAGAGAGGGAAAGAGAGACAGGGAAAGGCCGAGAGGGACAGAGAGGGAGAGAGACAGAGGCAGGCAGAGAGAGGCAGGGAGAGGCAGAGAGCTACGGAGAAAGAGTGAGAAATGCAGAGTGAGACAGACAGAGAGCGGCATAGAGGGACGCAGAGGCACAGAGAGACATAGAGAGAGGCAGAGAGAGAGAGTCAGGGAGTGACAGGGAGAGCCAGAAGGAGACAGAGAATGTCAGTGAGAGACAGACACAGGCAGAGGGAGACAGAGAGAGGCAGAGAAAAGCGAGAGAGGCAGAGAGAGGCAGAGAGAGGCTGAGAGAGGCAGCGAGAAAGGGAGAGGCAGCGAGAGGCAGAGATAGACAGAGAGAGGCAGAGAGAGACAGAGAGAAACATGGAGAGATAGAGAGAGACAGAGAGAGGCAGAGAAAAGCGAGAGAGACAGAGGGAGACAGAGAAAGACAGAAATAGCTGGGGAGAGACAGGTAGAGGCAAAGAGCGACAGAGAGAGAGAGAGAGAGAGAGAGAGAGTGAGAGACTGACAGAGAGACGGAGAGACACTGGGGGACATGGAAAGTGGCAGAGAGAGACAGGGAGAGGCAGAGAGAGACAGAGCGGCAGAGAGAGGCAGAGAGAGAGAGACAGGGAGTGACAGAGAGAGCTAGAAGGAGACAGAAAAAGTCAGTGAGAGAGACAGACACAGAGGGAGACAGAGAGAGACAGTGAGAGGCAGAGAAAAGCGAGAGAGGCAGAGAGAGGCAGAGAGAGGCGGAGAGAAGCAGAGAGAGGCAGAGAGAGGCGGAGAGAGGCAGCGAGAAAGAGAGAGGCAGCGAGAGGCAGAGACAGACAGAGAGAGACAGAGAGAAGCAGAGAAAAGCAGAGAGCGACAAAGAGAGACACTGAGATACAGAGAGAGCTACAGAGAGTCAGAGAAATGCAGCCAGAGGCAGAGACAGATAGAGAGTGTTAGAGAGATTCAAGGAGAGAAAGGGCGAAGCAGAAAGAGACTAGTGAACATGGAGAGAGGCTGAGAGAGAGTCACGGAGCGGCAGAGAGAGCCAGAGGGAGACAGAGAAAGACAGAAATAGGTAGGGAGAGACAGGTAGAGGCAAAGAGCGACAGAGAGAGACAGAGAGAGTGAGAGACTGACAGAGAGACGGAGAGACACTGGGGGACATGGAAAGTAGAAGAGAGAGGCAGGGAGAGGCAGAGAGAGACAGGGAGAGGCAGAGAGAGCGAGAAGGAGACAGGGAAAGTCAGTGAGAGACAGACAGAGACACAGGGAGACAGAGAGAGGCAGAGAAAAGCGAGAGAGGCAGAGAGAGCCAGAGAGAGGCGTAGAGAGGCAGAGAGAAAGAGAGAGGCAGCGAGTGGCAGAGGAAGACAGGGAGAGACATGGAGAGACAGAGAGAGACAGAGAGAGGCAGAGAAAAGCGAGAGAGACAAAGAGAGATAGTGAAATACAGAAAGAGCTACAGAGAGTCAGAGAACAGCAGCCAGAGGCAGAGACAGACATAGAGTGTTAGAGAGATTCAAGGAGAGAAAGGGAGAAGCAGAGAGAGACTACTGAACATGGTGAGAGGCTGAGAGGGAGTCACGGAAAGACACTGGGGGACATGGAAAGTGAAAGAGACAGGCAGGGAGAGGCAGAGAGAGACAGGGAGAGGCAGAGAGAGACAGAGATGCAGAGAGAGTCAGAGGGAGACAGAGAGAGACGCGGAGAGACAGAGAGCGACAGAGAGAAACAGAGAGAGACAGAGTGAGACAGGGATGGACAGACAGAGACAGAGGTAGAGAGAGAGAGATATGGTGAGGCAGAGAGAGACAGAAAGGGACGGCGAGGGACAGTGAGGAAGACAGACAGAGTGAGGCAGAGAGAGACAGAGAGTGACAGAGGGAGACAGAAAGAGACTAGGAGAGAGACAGACAGAGACAGAGGTAGACAGAGAGAGATATGGAGATGCCAACAGAGGCGGAGAGAGACATAGAGTGTTAGAGAGATTCAAGGAGAGAAAGGGAGAAGCAGAGAGAGACTACTGAACATGGTGAGAGGCTGAGGGGGAGTCACGGAAAGACACTGGGGGACATGGAAAGTGAAAGAGACAGGCAGGGAGAGGCAGAGAGAGAGACAGGGAGTGACAGAGAGAGCCAGATGGAGACAGAGAAAGATAGTGAGAGACAGACAGAGTCAAAGGGAGACAGAGAGAGACAGAGAGAGGCAGAGAAACGCGAGAGTGGCAGAGAGAGGCAAAGAGCGACAGAGAGAGACAGAGAGAGTGAGAGACAGACAGAGAGACGGGGAGACACTGGGGGACATGTAAAGTGGCAGAGAGAGACAGAGCGAGGCAGAAAGAGACTGAGAGGCAGAGAGAGGCAGAGAGAGACAGAGAGAGACAGAGAGAGGCGGAGAGATGCAGCGAGAGGCAGAGACACACAGAGAGAGACAGAGAGAGGCAGAGAAAAGCAGAGAGAGACAAAGAGAGACACTGAGATACAGTAAGAGCTACAGAGAGTCAGAGAAATGCAGCCAGAGGCAGAGACAGATAGATAGTGTTAGAGAGATTCAAGGAGAGAAAGGGCGAAGCAGAGAGAGACTAGTGAACATGGAGAGAGGCTGAGTGAGGGTCACGGAGCGGCAGAGAGATCCAGAGGGAGACAGACAGAGGCAGCGAGAGGCAGAGAGAGACAGAAAGGGACAGCGAGGGAGACAGACAGAGACAGAGAGGGACAGAGGGAGACACAGAAAGACCAAAAGAGATAGACTGAGGTAGAGAGAGAGAGAGAGTGATGAAGAGAAGCAGAGAGAGGCAGAGTGAGGCGGAGGGAGACAGAGAGAGATGGAAAGAGGCAGAGAGAAACAGACAGTGCCAGAGGTAAGACAGAGAGAGGCAGAGAGAGGCAGAGCGAGGCGGAGAGAGGGAAAGAGAGACAAGGAAAGGCCGTGAGGGACAGAGAGGGAGAGAGACAGAGGCAGGCAGAGAGAGGCATCGAGGGACGGAGAGGCACAGAGAGACACAGAGACAGACGCAGAGAGACTGATAGAGATGGAGAGAGGCAGAGAAAAGCAAGAGAGACAGAGGGAGACAGAGAAAGACAGAAATAGGTAGGGAGAGACAGGTAGAGGCAAAGAGCGACAGAGAGAAACAGCGAGAGACAGAGTGAGACAGGGATAGGCAGACAGAAACAGAGGGAGAGAGAGAGAGATATGGTGAGGCAGAGAGAGGCAGAGAAAGACAGAGAGACACAGAGAGAGACAGAGGGAGAAAGAGAAGGAGCGAGGGAGAGAAAGGAAGAGAGAGGCAGCGAGAGGCAGAGACACACAGAGAGAGACAGAGAGAGGCAGAGAAAAGCAGAGAGAGACAAAGAGAGACACTGAGATACAGTAAGAGCTACAGAGAGTCAGAGAAATGCAGCCAGAGGCAGAGACAGATAGATAGTGTTAAAGAGATTCAAGGAGAGAAAGGGCGAAGCAGAGAGAGACTAGTGAACATGGAGAGAGGCTGAGAGAGGGTCACGGAGGGGCAGAGAGAGCCAGAGGGTGACAGACAGAGACAGAGAGGGACAGAGGGAGACACAGAAAGACCAAAAGAGATAGACTGAGGTAGAGAGAGAGAGAGAGATGAATAGAAGCAGAGAGAGGCAGAGTGAGGCGGAGGGAGACAGAGAGAGATGGAAAGAGGCAGAGAGAAACAGACAGTGCCAGAGGTAAGACAGAGAGAGACAGAGAGAGGCAGAGAAAAGCGAGAGAGACAGAGGGAGACAGAGAAATACAGAAATAGGTAGGGAGAGACAGGTAGAGGCAAAGAGCGACAGAGAGAGACAGAGAGAAACAGAGAGAGACAGAGTGAGACAGGGATAGGCAGACAGAAACAGAGGGAGAGAGAGAGAGAGATATGGTGAGGCAGAGAGAGGCAGAGAAAGACAGAGAGACACAGAGAGAGACAGAGGGAGACAGAGAGCGAAAGAGAAGGAGCGAGGGAGATAAAGGAAGAGAGAGGCAGTGAGAGGCAGAGAGAGACAGAGAGAGGCTGAGGGAGATAGAGAAAGACAGTGAGAGACAGACAGAGAGACACATGGGGAGACAGAGAGAGACAAAGAGAGGCATAGAAAAGCAGAGAGACACAAAGAGAGACAGTGAGATACAGAAAGAGCAAGAGAGAGTCAGAGAAAAGCAGCCGGAGGCAGAGACAGACAGAGAGTGTTAGAGAGATTCAAGGAGTGAAAGGGAGAAGCAGAGAGAGACTAGTGAACATGGTGAGGCTGAGAGAGAGTCACGGAGGGGCAGAGAGAGACAGAGGGAGACTGACAGAGGCAGCGAGAGACAGAACGGGACGTAGAGGGACAGTGAGGAAGACAGACAGAGTGAGGCAGACAGAGACAGAGAGGGACAGAGGGAGACAGAAACAGACATGGAGAGAGACAGACAGAGACAGAGGTAGACAGAGATAGATATGGAGAGGCCAACAGAGGCGGAGAGAGATAGTCAGAGAGACAAAGAGAGCGAGAGAGAGACAGAGAGCAGCTGCGAGAGGCAGACACAGAAAGAGAGACGCAGAGGGAGATAGGGAGAGACAGTCAGAGAGCGGCATAGAGGGACGGGGAGGCACAGAGAGACACAGAGACAGACGCGGAGAGACAGATAGAGATAGAGAGAGGCAGAGGGAGACAGAGAGAGACATGGAGAGACAGAGAGAGGCAGAGAAAAGCGATAGAGACAGAGGGAGACAGAGAAAGACAGAAATAGGTAGGGAGAGACAGGTAGAGGCAAAGAGCGACAGAGAGAGACAGAGAGAGTGAGAGACTGACAGAGAGACGGAGAGACACTGGGGGACATGGAAAGTAGAAGAGAGAGGCAGGGAGAGGCAGAGAGAGACAGGGAGAGGCAGAGAGAGCGAGAAGGAGACAGAGAAAGTCAGTGAGAGACAGACAGAGACACAGGGAGACAGAGAGAGGCAGAGAAAAGCGAGAGAGGCAGAGAGAGCCAGAGAGAGGCGTAGAGAGGCAGAGAGAAAGAGAGAGGCAGCGAGTGGCAGAGGAAGACAGGGAGAGACATGGAGAGACAGAGAGAGACAGAGAGAGGCAGAGAAAAGCGAGAGAGACAAAGAGAGATAGTGAAATACAGAAAGAGCTACAGAGAGTCAGAGAACAGCAGCCAGAGGCAGAGACAGACATAGAGTGTTAGAGAGATTCAAGGAGAGAAAGGGAGAAGCAGAGAGAGACTACTGAACATGGTGAGAGGCTGAGAGGGAGTCACGGAAAGACACTGGGGGACATGGAAAGTGAAAGAGACAGGCAGGGAGAGGCAGAGAGAGACAGGGAGAGGCAGAGAGAGACAGAGATGCAGAGAGAGTCAGAGGGAGACAGAGAGAGACGCGGAGAGACAGAGAGCGACAGAGAGAAACAGAGAGAGACAGAGTGAGACAGGGATGGACAGACAGAGACAGAGGTAGAGAGAGAGAGATATGGTGAGGCAGAGAGAGACAGAAAGGGACGGCGAGGGACAGTGAGGAAGACAGACAGAGTGAGGCAGAGAGAGACAGAGAGTGACAGAGGGAGACAGAAAGAGACTAGGAGAGAGACAGACAGAGACAGAGGTAGACAGAGAGAGATATGGAGATGCCAACAGAGGCGGAGAGAGACATAGAGTGTTAGAGAGATTCAAGGAGAGAAAGGGAGAAGCAGAGAGAGACTACTGAACATGGTGAGAGGCTGAGAGGGAGTCACGGAAAGACACTGGGGGACATGGAAAGTGAAAGAGACAGGCAGGGAGAGGCAGAGAGAGAGACAGGGAGTGACAGAGAGAGCCAGAAGGAGACAGAGAAAGATAGTGAGAGACAGACAGAGTCAAAGGGAGACAGAGAGAGGCAGAGAAACGCGAGAGTGGCAGAGAGAGGCAAAGAGCGACAGAGAGAGACAGAGAGAGTGAGAGACAGACAGAGAGACGGGGAGACACTGGGGGACATGTAAAGTGGCAGAGAGAGACAGAGCGAGGCAGAAAGAGACTGAGGCAGAGAGAGGCAGCGAGAGACAGAGAGAGACAGAGAGAGGCGGAGAGATGCAGCGAGAGGCAGAGACACAGAGAGAGAGACAGAGAGAGGCAGAGAAAAGCAGAGAGAGACAAAGAGAGACACTGAGATACAGTAAGAGCTACAGAGAGTCAGAGAAATGCAGCCAGAGGCAGAGACAGATAGATAGTGTTAGAGAGATTCAAGGAGAGAAAGGGCGAAGCTGAGAGAGACTAGTGAACATGGAGAGAGGCTGAGAGAGGGTCACGGAGGGGCAGAGAGATCCAGAGGGAGACAGACAGAGGCAGCGAGAGGCAGAGAGAGACAGAAAGGGACAGCGAGGGAGACAGACAGAGACAGAGAGGGACAGAGGGAGACACAGAAAGACCAAAAGAGATAGACTGAGGTAGAGAGAGAGAGAGAGAGTGATGAAGAGAAGCAGAGAGAGGCAGAGTGAGGCGGAGGGAGACAGAGAGAGATGGAAAGAGGCAGAGAGAAACAGACAGTGCCAGAGGTAAGACAGAGAGAGGCAGAGAGAGGCAGAGCGAGGCGGAGAGAGGGAAAGAGAGACAAGGAAAGGCCGAGAGGGACAGAGAGGGAGAGAGACAGAGGCAGGCAGAGAGAGGCAGGGAGAGGCAGAGAGCTACGGAAAAAGAGTGAGAAATGCAGAGAGAGACAGACAGAGAGCGGCATAGAGGGACGCAGAGGCACAGAGAGACATAGAGAGAGGCAGAGCGAGGCGGAGAGAGGGAAAGAGAGACAGGGAAAGGCCGAGAGGGACAGAGAGGGAGAGAGACAGAGGCAGGCAGAGAGAGGCAGGGAGAGGCAGAGAGCTACGGAGAAAGAGTGAGAAATGCAGAGTGAGACAGACAGAGAGCGGCATAGAGGGACGCAGAGGCACAGAGAGACATAGAGAGAGGCAGAGAGAGAGAGAGTCAGGGAGTGACAGGGAGAGCCAGAAGGAGACAGAGAATGTCAGTGAGAGACAGACACAGGCAGAGGGAGACAGAGAGAGGCAGAGAAAAGCGAGAGAGGCAGAGAGAGGCAGAGAGAGGCTGAGAGAGGCAGCGAGAAAGGGAGAGGCAGCGAGAGGCAGAGATAGACAGAGAGAGGCAGAGAGAGACAGAGAGAAACATGGAGAGATAGAGAGAGACAGAGAGAGGCAGAGAAAAGCGAGAGAGACAGAGGGAGACAGAGAAAGACAGAAATAGCTGGGGAGAGACAGGTAGAGGCAAAGAGCGACAGAGAGAGAGAGAGAGAGTGAGAGACTGACAGAGAGACGGAGAGACACTGGGGGACATGGAAAGTGGCAGAGAGAGACAGGGAGAGGCAGAGAGAGACAGAGCGGCAGAGAGAGGCAGAGAGAGAGACAGGGAGTGACAGAGAGAGCTAGAAGGAGACAGAAAAAGTCAGTGAGAGAGACAGACACAGAGGGAGACAGAGAGAGACAGTGAGAGGCAGAGAAAAGCGAGAGAGGCAGAGAGAGGCAGAGAGAGGCGGAGAGAAGCAGAGAGAGGCAGAGAGAGGCGGAGAGAGGCAGCGAGAAAGAGAGAGGCAGAGAGAGGCAGAGACAGACAGAGAGAGACAGAGAGAAGCAGAGAAAAGCAGAGAGCGACAAAGAGAGACACTGAGATACAGAGAGAGCTACAGAGAGTCAGAGAAATGCAGCCAGAGGCAGAGACAGATAGAGAGTGTTAGAGAGATTCAAGGAGAGAAAGGGCGAAGCAGAGAGAGAGACTAGTGAACATGGAGAGAGGCTGAGAGAGAGTCACGGAGCGGCAGAGAGAGCCAGAGGGAGACAGAGAAAGACAGAAATAGGTAGGGAGAGACAGGTAGAGGCAAAGAGCGACAGAGAGAGACAGAGTGAGTGAGAGACTGACAGAGAGACGGAGAGACACTGGGGGACATGGAAAGTAGAAGAGAGAGGCAGGGAGAGGCAGAGAGAGACAGGGAGAGGCAGAGAGAGCGAGAAGGAGACAGAGAAAGTCAGTGAGCGACAGACAGAGACACAGGGAGACAGAGAGAGGCAGAGAAAAGCGAGAGAGGCAGAGAGAGCCAGAGAGAGGCGTAGAGAGGCAGAGAGAAAGAGAGAGGCAGCGAGTGGCAGGAAGACAGGGAGAGACATGGAGAGACAGAGAGAGACAGAGAGAGGCAGAGAAAAGCGAGAGAGACAAAGAGAGATAGTGAAATACAGAAAGAGCTACAGAGAGTCAGAGAACAGCAGCCAGAGGCAGAGACAGACATAGAGTGTTAGAGAGATTCAAGGAGAGAAAGGGAGAAGCAGAGAGAGACTACTGAACATGGTGAGAGGCTGAGAGGGAGTCACGGAAAGACACTGGGGGACATGGAAAGTGAAAGAGACAGGCAGAGAGAGGCAGAGAGAGACAGGGAGAGGCAGAGAGAGACAGAGATGCAGAGAGAGTCAGAGGGAGACAGAGAGAGACGCGGAGAGACAGAGAGCGACAGAGAGAAACAGAGAGAGACAGAGTGAGACAGGGATGGACAGACAGAGACAGAGGGAGAGAGAGAGAGATATGGTGAGGCAGAGAGAGACAGAAAGGGACGGCGAGGGACAGTGAGGAAGACAGACAGAGTGAGGCAGAGAGAGACAGAGAGTGACAGAGGGAGACAGAAAGAGACTAGGAGAGAGACAGACAGAGACAGAGGTAGACAGAGAGAGATATGGAGATGCCAACAGAGGCGGAGAGAGACATAGAGTGTTAGAGAGATTCAAGGAGAGAAAGGGAGAAGCAGAGAGAGACTACTGAACATGGTGAGAGGCTGAGAGGGAGTCACGGAAAGACACTGAGGGACATGGAAAGTGAAAGAGACAGGCAGGGAGAGGCAGAGAGAGAGACAGGGAGTGAAAGAGAGAGCCAGAAGGAGACAGAGAAAGATAGTGAGAGACAGACAGAGTCAAAGGGAGACGGAGAGAGACAGAGAGAGGCAGAGAAACGCGAGAGTGGCAGAGAGAGGCAAAGAGCGACAGAGAGAGACAGAGAGAGTGAGAGACAGACAGAGAGACGGGGAGACACTGGGGGACATGTAAAGTGGCAGAGAGAGACAGAGCGAGGCAGAAAGAGACTGAGAGGCAGAGAGAGGCAGAGAGAGACAGAGAGAGACAGAGAGAGGCGGTGAGATGCAGCGAGAGGCAGAGACACACAGAGAGAGACAGAGAGAGGCAGAGAAAAGCAGAGAGAGACAAAGAGAGACACTGAGATACAGTAAGAGCTACAGAGAGTCAGAGAAATGCAGCCAGAGGCAGAGACAGATAGATAGTGTTAGAGAGATTCAAGGAGAGAAAGGGCGAAGCAGAGAGAGACTAGTGAACATGGAGAGAGGCTGAGAGAGGGTCACGGAGCGGCAGAGAGATCCAGAGGGAGACAGACAGAGGCAGCGAGAGGCAGAGAGAGACAGAAAGGGACAGCGAGGGAGACAGACAGAGACAGAGAGGGACAGAGGGAGACACAGAAAGACCAAAAGAGATAGACTGAGGTAGAGAGAGAGAGAGAGTGATGAAGAGAAGCAGAGAGAGGCAGAGTGAGGCGGAGGGAGACAGAGAGAGATGGAAAGAGGCAGAGAGAAACAGACAGTGCCAGAGGTAAGACAGAGAGAGGCAGAGAGAGGCAGAGCGAGGCGGAGAGAGGGAAAGAGAGACAAGGAAAGGCCGTGAGGGACAGAGAGGGAGAGAGACAGAGGCAGGCAGAGAGAGGCATCGAGGGACGGAGAGGCACAGAGAGACACAGAGACAGACGCAGAGAGACTGATAGAGATGGAGAGAGGCAGAGAAAAGCGAGAGAGACAGAGGGAGACAGAGAAAGACAGAAATAGGTAGGGAGAGACAGGTAGAGGCAAAGAGCGACAGAGAGAAACAGCGAGAGACAGAGTGAGACAGGGATAGGCAGACAGAAACAGAGGGAGAGAGAGAGAGAGATATGGTGAGGCAGAGAGAGGCAGAGAAAGACAGAGAGACACAGAGAGAGACAGAGGGAGAAAGAGAAGGAGCGAGGGAGAGAAAGGAAGAGAGAGGCAGCGAGAGGCAGAGCCACACAGAGAGAGACAGAGAGAGGCAGAGAAAAGCAGAGAGAGACAAAGAGAGACACTGAGATACAGTAAGAGCTACAGAGAGTCAGAGAAATGCAGCCAGAGGCAGAGACAGATAGATAGTGTTAAAGAGATTCAAGGAGAGAAAGGGCGAAGCAGAGAGAGACTAGTGAACATGGAGAGAGGCTGAGAGAGGGTCACGGAGGGGCAGAGAGAGCCAGAGGGTGACAGACAGAGACAGAGAGGGACAGAGGGAGACACAGAAAGACCAAAAGAGATAGACTGAGGTAGAGAGAGAGAGAGAGTGATGAAGAGAAGCAGAGAGAGGCAGAGTGAGGCGGAGGGAGACAGAGAGAGATGGAAAGAGGCAGGGAGAAACAGACAGTGCCAGAGGTAAGACAGAGAGAGGCAGAGAGAGGCAGAGCGAGGCGGAGAGAGGGAAAGAGAGACAAGGAAAGGCCGAGAGGGACAGAGAGGGAGAGAGACAGAGGCAGGCAGAGAGAGGCAGGGAGAGGCAGAGAGCTACGGAAAAAGAGTGAGAAATGCAGAGAGAGACAGACAGAGAGCGGCATAGAGGGACGCAGAGGCACAGAGAGACATAGAGAGAGGCAGAGCGAGGCGGAGAGAGGGAAAGAGAGACAAGGAAAGGCCGAGAGGGACAGAGAGGGAGAGAGACAGAGGCAGGCAGAGAGAGGCAGGGAGAGGCAGAGAGCTACAGAGAAAGAGTGAGAAATGCAGAGTGAGACAGACAGAGAGCGGCATAGAGGGACGCAGAGGCACAGAGAGACATAGAGAGAGGCAGAGAGAGAGAGTCAGGGAGTGACAGGGAGAGCCAGAAGGAGACAGAGAATGTCAGTGAGAGACAGACACAGGCAGAGCGAGACAGAGAGAGGCAGAGAAAAGCGAGAGAGGCAGAGAGAGGCAGAGAGAGGCTGAGAGAGGCAGCGAGAAAGGGAGAGGCAGCGAGAGGCAGAGATAGACAGAGAGAGGCAGAGAGAGACAGAGAGAAACATGGAGAGACAGAGAGAGACAGAGAGAGGCAGAGAAAAGCGAGAGAGACAGAGGGAGACAGAGAAAGACAGAAATAGCTGGGGAGAGACAGGTAGAGGCAAAGAGCGACAGAGAGAGAGAGAGAGAGAGTGAGAGACTGACAGAGAGACGCAGAGACACTGGGGGACATGGAAAGTGGCAGAGAGAGACAGGGAGAGGCAGAGAGAGACAGAGCGGCAGAGAGAGGCAGAGAGAGAGAGACAGGGAGTGACAGAGAGAGCCAGAAGGAGACAGAAAAAGTCAGTGAGAGAGACAGACACAGAGGGAGACAGAGAGAGACAGTGAGAGGCAGAGAAAAGCGAGAGAGGCAGAGAGAGGCAGAGAGAGGCGGAGAGAAGCAGAGAGAGGCAGAGAGAGGCGGAGAGAGGCAGCGAGAAAGAGAGAGGCAGCGAGAGGCAGAGACAGACAGAGAGAGACAGAGAGAAGCAGAGAAAAGCAGAGAGCGACAAAGAGAGACACTGAGATACAGAGAGAGCTACAGAGAGTCAGAGAAATGCAGCCAGAGGCAGAGACAGATAGAGAGTGTTAGAGAGATTCAAGGAGAGAAAGGGCGAAGCAGAGAGAGACTAGTGAACATGGAGAGAGGCAGAGACAGACAGGGAGAGGCAGAGAGAGACAGAGAGAGGCAGAGAAAAGCGAGAGAGACAGAGGGAGACAGAGAAAGACAGAAATAGGTAGGGAGAGACAGGTAGAGGCAAAGAGCGACAGAGAGAGACAGAGAGAGTGAGAGACTGACAGAGAGACGGAGAGACACTAGGGGACATGGAAAGTAGAAGAGAGAGGCAGGCAGAGGCAGAGAGAGACAGGGAGAGGCAGAGAAAAGCGAGAGAGGCAGAGAGAGTCAGAGAGAGGCGTAGAGAGGCAGAGAGAAAGAGAGAGGCAGCGAGTGGCAGAGGAAGACAGAGAGAGACATGGAGAGACAGAGAGAGACAGAGAGAGGCAGAGAAAAGCGAGAGAGACAAAGAGAGATAGTGAGATACAGAAAGAGCTACAGAGAGTCAGAGAACAGCAGCCAGAGGCAGAGACAGACATAGAGTGTTAGAGAGATTCAAGGAGAGAAAGGGAGAAGCAGAGAGAGACTAGTGAACATGGTGAGAGGCTGAGAGAGAGTCACGGAGCGGCAGAGAGAGCCAGAGGGAGACAGACAGAGGCAGCGAGAGGCAGAGAGAGACAGAAAGGGACGGCGAGGGACAGTGAGGGAGACGTACAGAGTGAAGCAGACAGAGAGAAAGAGTGACAGAGAGAGAGACGGAGGGAGACCGAGAGAGATGGAAAGAGGCAGAGAGAAACAGAGAGAGGCAGAGGTAAGACAGAGAGAGGCAGAGGGAGACAGAGAGAGAAAGAGAAGGAGAGAGGGAGAGAAAGGAAGAGAGAGGCAGCGAGAGGCAGAGAGAGATAGAAAGGGACGGCGAGGGACAGTGAGGGAGACATACAGAGTGAGGCAGACAGAGACAAAGAGTGACAGAGGGAGACAGAAAGAGAGATGGAGAGAGACAGACAGAGACAGAGGTAGACAGAGAGAGATATGGAGACGCCAACAGAGGCGGAGAGAGACAGTCAGAGAGACAATGAGAGGGAGAGAGAGACAGTGAGCAGCTGCGAGAGGTAGAGACAGAAAGAGAGAGGCAGAGGGAGATAGAGAGAGACAGACAGAGAGCGGCATAGAGGGACGGAGAGGCACAGAGAGATACAAAGACTGACGCAGACAGACAGATAGAGATAGAGAGAGGCAGAGAGAGGCAGGGAGAGCCAGAGAGCGACAGAGAGAGACGGAGGAAGACACAGAGAGATGGAAAGAGGCAGAGAGAAATAAAGAGAGGCAGAGGTAAGACAGAGAGAGGCAGAGAGAGGCAGAGCGAGGCGGAGGGAGACAGAGAGACAAGGAAAGGCCGAGAGGGACAGAGAGGGAGAGAGACAGAGGGAGACAGAGGGAGACAGAGAGAGAAAGAGAAGGAGCGAGGGAGAGAAAGGGAGAGAGGCAGCGAGAGGCAAGGAGAGACAGAGAGAGGCTGAGGGAGATAGAGAAAGACAGTGAGAGACAGACAGAGACATGGAGAGACAGAGAGAGACAGAGAGAGGCAGAGGTAGACAGTGAGAGATATGGACAGCCCGACAGAGGCGGAGAGAGACAGGTAGAGAGACAAAGAGAGGGAGAGAGAGACAGAGAGCAGCTGCGAGAGGCAGAGACAGACAGAGAGAGGCAGAGGGAGATAGAGAGAGACAGTCAGAGAGCGGCATAGAGGGGACGGAGAGGCACAGAGAGACACAGAGACAGACGCAGAGAGACTGATAGAGATGGAGAGAGGCAGAGAGAGAGAGAGGCAGTGACAGAGAGAGCCAGGAGACAGAGAAAGTCAGTGAGAGACAGAGAGACACAGAGGGAGACATGGAGAGACAGAGAGAGGCAGAGAAAAGCGAGAGAGGCAGCGCGAGGCAGAGAGAGGCGGAGAGAGGCAGCGAGAGGCAAAGACAGACAGAGAGAGGCAGAGAGAGACATGTAGAGACAGAGAGAGACAGAGAGAGGCAGAGAAAAGCGAGAGAGACAGAGGGAGACAGAGAAAGACAGAAATAGGTAGGGAGAGACAGGTAGAGGCAAAGAGCGACAGAGAGAGACAGAGAGAAACAGAGAGAGACAGAGTGAGACAGGGATAGGCAGACAGAAACAGAGGGAGAGAGAGAGAGATATTGTGAGGCAGAGAGAGGCAGAGAAAGACAGAGAGACAGAGGGAGAGACAGAGGGAGAAAGAGAAGGAGCGAGGGAGAGAAAGGAAGAGGGAGGCAGCGAGAGGCAGAGACACAGAGAGAGAGAGAGACAGAGAGAGGCAGAGAAAAGCAGAGAGAGACAAAGAGAGACACTGAGATACAGTAAGAGCTACAGAGAGTCAGAGAAATGCAGCCAGAGGCAGAGACAGATAGATAGTGTTAGAGAGATTCAAGGAGAGAAAGGGCGAAGCAGAGAGAGACTAGTGAACATGGAGAGAGGCTGAGAGAGGGTCACGGAGGGGCAGAGAGATCCAGAGGGAGACAGACAGAGGCAGCGAGAGGCAGAGAGAGACAGAAAGGGACAGCGAGGGAGACAGACAGAGACAGAGAGGGACAGAGGGAGACACAGAAAGACCAAAAGAGATAGACTGAGGTAGAGAGAGAGAGAGAGAGTGATGAAGAGAAGCAGAGAGAGGCAGAGTGAGGCGGAGGGAGACAGAGAGAGATGGAAAGAGGCAGAGAGAAACAGACAGTGCCAGAGGTAAGACAGAGAGAGGCAGAGAGAGGCAGAGCGAGGCGGAGAGAGGGAAAGAGAGACAAGGAAAGGCCGAGAGGGACAGAGAGGGAGAGAGACAGAGGCAGGCAGAGAGAGGCAGGGAGAGGCAGAGAGCTACGGAAAAAGAGTGAGAAATGCAGAGAGAGACAGACAGAGAGCGGCATAGAGGGACGCAGAGGCACAGAGAGACATAGAGAGAGGCAGAGCGAGGCGGAGAGAGGGAAAGAGAGACAGGGAAAGGCCGAGAGGGACAGAGAGGGAGAGAGACAGAGGCAGGCAGAGAGAGGCAGGGAGAGGCAGAGAGCTACGGAGAAAGAGTGAGAAATGCAGAGTGAGACAGACAGAGAGCGGCATAGAGGGACGCAGAGGCACAGAGAGACATAGAGAGAGGCAGAGAGAGAGAGAGTCAGGGAGTGACAGGGAGAGCCAGAAGGAGACAGAGAATGTCAGTGAGAGACAGACACAGGCAGAGGGAGACAGAGAGAGGCAGAGAAAAGCGAGAGAGGCAGAGAGAGGCTGAGAGAGGCAGCGAGAAAGGGAGAGGCAGCGAGAGGCAGAGATAGACAGAGAGAGGCAGAGAGAGACAGAGAGAAACATGGAGAGATAGAGAGAGACAGAGAGAGGCAGAGAAAAGCGAGAGAGACAGAGGGAATCAGAGAAAGACAGAAATAGCTGGGGAGAGACAGGTAGAGGCAAAGAGCGACAGAGAGAGAGAGAGAGAGTGAGAGACTGACAGAGAGACGGAGAGACACTGGGGGACATGGAAAGTGGCAGAGAGAGACAGGGAGAGGCAGAGAGAGACACTGAGATACAGTAAGAGCTACAGAGAGTCAGAGAAATGCAGCCAGAGGCAGAGACAGATAGATAGTGTTAAAGAGATTCAAGGAGAGAAAGGGCGAAGCAGAGAGAGACTAGTGAACATGGAGAGAGGCTGAGAGAGGGTCACGGAGGGGCAGAGAGAGCCAGAGGGTGACAGACAGAGACAGAGAGGGACAGAGGGAGACACAGAAAGACCAAAAGAGATAGACTGAGGTAGAGAGAGAGAGAGAGTGATGAAGAGAAGCAGAGAGAGGCAGAGTGAGGCGGAGGGAGACAGAGAGAGATGGAAAGAGGCAGGGAGAAACAGACAGTTCCAGAGGTAAGACAGAGAGAGGCAGAGAGAGGCAGAGCGAGGCGGAGAGAGGGAAAGAGAGACAAGGAAAGGCCGAGAGGGACAGAGAGGGAGAGAGACAGAGGCAGGCAGAGAGAGGCAGGGAGAGGCAGAGAGCTACGGAAAAAGAGTGAGAAATGCAGAGAGAGACAGATAGAGAGCGGCATAGAGGGACGCAGAGGCACAGAGAGACATAGAGAGAGGCAGAGCGAGGCGGAGAGAGGGAAAGAGAGACAAGGAAAGGCCGAGAGGGACAGAGAGGGAGAGAGACAGAGGCAGGCAGAGAGAGGCAGGGAGAGGCAGAGAGCTACAGAGAAAGAGTGAGAAATGCAGAGTGAGACAGACAGAGAGCGGCATAGAGGGACGCAGAGGCACAGAGAGACATAGAGAGAGGCAGAGAGAGAGAGTCAGGGAGTGACAGGGAGAGCCAGAAGGAGACAGAGAATGTCAGTGAGAGACAGACACAGGCAGAGCGAGACAGAGAGAGGCAGAGAAAAGCGAGAGAGGCAGAGAGAGGCAGAGAGAGGCTGAGAGAGGCAGCGAGAAAGGGAGAGGCAGCGAGAGGCAGAGATAGACAGAGAGAGGCAGAGAGAGACAGAGAGAAACATGGAGAGACAGAGAGAGACAGAGAGAGGCAGAGAAAAGCGAGAGAGACAGAGGGAGACAGAGAAAGACAGAAATAGCTGGGGAGAGACAGGTAGAGGCAAAGAGCGACAGAGAGAGAGAGAGAGAGAAAGTGAGAGACTGACAGAGAGACGCAGAGACACTGGGGGACATGGAAAGTGGCAGAGAGAGACAGGGAGAGGCAGAGAGAGACAGAGCGGCAGAGAGAGGCAGAGAGAGAGAGACAGGGAGTGACAGAGAGAGCCAGAAGGAGACAGAAAAAGTCAGTGAGAGAGACAGACACAGAGGGAGACAGAGAGAGACAGTGAGAGGCAGAGAAAAGCGAGAGAGGCAGAGAGAGGCAGAGAGAGGCGGAGAGAAGCAGAGAGAGGCAGAGAGAGGCGGAGAGAGGCAGCGAGAAAGAGAGAGGCAGCGAGAGGCAGAGACAGACAGAGAGAGACAGAGAGAAGCAGAGAAAAGCCGAGAGCGACAAAGAGAGACACTGAGATACAGAGAGAGCTACAGAGAGTCAGAGAAATGCAGCCAGAGGCAGAGACAGATAGAGAGTGTTAGAGAGATTCAAGGAGAGAAAGGGCGAAGCAGAGAGAGACTAGTGAACATGGTGAGAGGCTGAGAGAGAGTCACGGAGCGGCAGAGAGAGCCAGAGGGAGACAGACAGAGGCAGCGAGAGGCAGAGAGAGACAGAAAGGGACGGCGAGGGACAGTGAGGGAGACGTACAGAGTGAAGCAGACAGAGAGAAAGAGTGACAGAGAGAGAGACGGAGGGAGACCGAGAGAGATGGAAAGAGGCAGAGAGAAACAGAGAGAGGCAGAGGTAAGACAGAGTGTTCAGTCTCAAACAACCCATAGAGTTAAGCCAAAGAAATTCGACGGAAAAAATTACAACGCGTTTACTTCAAATCTTTCAACTCAAGTAGTCATAAATAAATCATAAATTTTACCCTGTTAAACCATAAAGCAAATAGAAAAAATATATGTGGGAAATTCCCCCTTTAAGTCAGAAAAAGAGTTTCAAGACACGTACGAGCAATAAGGCCTCAGTGCAATAAAGCCACTCCTCTCCACCCGTTTTTTTTGTCACATTTGGGCCTCTAGAGAAGGACCCCAATTCCCCTCTAGGGCTTCTTCGTAGACCCCTCTACTCTCACAATCTCTTTCTAGCACATGACCAATAAGAAAACCCACAGGATAGTTTCTTCAATTCTATTTGCTTACAACAACCCTCACTCTTCAAAATTCCGGGAAAAAACACACCCCTTCATCGCACTTACTTGTAAGAGAAGAGGAATAGAGTTAGTTAGCTCCACGATACAGCAGAGACAAGACACTTACTCCTTGATCTCTCCCAACACTTACTATATCCGGGATTTCATTACTTAATTCGTTTACTTGTGCAATTCTTCAGTGCAATCAAGTATTTGTGTAATCTATTAATTTATCAATGCAAAACAGTTAATCATTCAAACTTAAATATATTCATTCTATCATCAGTGTATTTGAATCGTGTTTTAATTCCCTTCAATACACCTCACCCTAATAAAATCATTTTCGGGTCACTTGCCGTTAATGACAAGTACAGAGGATAGTGTCGACGTACTGCAGTCAGTATACCTGGGATTTACGACCCCAGGGAAGAGGCCCAACATAGCATAAGGCCAAACGCATCGACGACTCCGTACATACAAATGGTCCTTCGAGCCGGATTTTTGGTTAAAAATCAGTAAAGTGGAATCAATCAGTCTAACTCAAACAAAGAAAAAACTTCAAATTAATAACAAAGTGAATTACCACAGTGAAAATAAAGACAATTATATCGCAGCGTGTACCGCCGACAGTAATACGGTCGGACTAAAACACCCTAGTGAACTCGTATTTTCATAATTATCTATACATCGCGAGTGCGCATCC
Source organism: Diachasmimorpha longicaudata (assembly GCF_034640455.1). Classification (NCBI taxonomy): domain Eukaryota; kingdom Metazoa; phylum Arthropoda; class Insecta; order Hymenoptera; family Braconidae; genus Diachasmimorpha; species Diachasmimorpha longicaudata. Next base: position 44,105 of record NW_026973897.1, read on the forward strand.
TGAAGACCATCAGTTGTCCACGACGTCCAACTACGCGACGAGCAAGCCATAATCCACAGTCCACAAGGAGCTGAGATAGCCACTACGCATCCACCTACCCCAGAGAGACGTCGATTACAACAAGGTAAGCTCATAAACTTGAATCGTCAATTCCTTTTGCTCCTATTCTATTCCCTTATCAATCGATCTCGATCAAAATGGCTCCGACACTAGAAGAGCAAAGAGAGCGACGAACCACTCTCACTCGTGAACGAGCTCAAATCAAGAGCAGAATCACCAAATTGAAAAATCACCTGGAAAAATCGGGGAGTTACGCAGATCCCCAATACGTTGATCGAAATCTTTCTAAAATTAAACAAGACCTTGAGACGTTACCTGAGATCCAAGCTGCCCTAACGGCACTTGAGCCTGGAATCGATCATACAGAAGCCACGGAAACCATCACAGATGATTTTGAAGACCTAATGGTAATGATTCGGCGATTCAAAGATCCAAATCGCGATAGCAACGCTCAAACAAGTCAACAAAGAGAAACTCGATCAGCTGCTGGTTCACCACATTTAGCCAATCACGATTATTACTTGTCATTACCAAAGATGGAAGTGAAGAGATTCGATGGGAAATTGGAAAATTGGAGACCCTGGAGAGATTGGTTCATACCAACGATTCACAATCGTGATACGTTGACAGATGCACAACGTCTCGATTTTATGAAACGCACAACCTCGGGAGAAGCTGCAAATACAATTAGCGCCTTTGCGATAACCGATGAGAATTACAAAGCAGCCTGGAAGCTACTCGAGTCAACATATGACATTGAACACGTTCTTGTTCTTCACCATTATGATCGTCTGATGCAAACACCTGTAATGAAGAAAAATTCAGCGGAAGAAATCAGAAAACTGGTTAATCACGTTCAAACACAGGTCCTAGCCATGAAGGGACTTGGAGAAAAGGTCGAGCATTGGGATACTCCATTGGTCTACACGCTTCTCAACCGATTGGATAAGGAGACTGCCAAGGAATGGAACAGAACTCAACAAGGCAATAAAATGCCCACATATGAAGAATTGATGAACTTCTTGAGGAAAGAAGCCGTGAAAGTCACGTCTATGACTCCAACAGGGGCAATCCCGAGCATCTCCTCAAATTCCAATGCACAAAAACAAAAGAATGGAAATTATAAGGCTCACGGTCAAAAGGCATACTCTCTCTTGACCTCAACGGCCGACAAATCCTGCCCCTTGTGTAAGGAGCAGCACATGCTAGAGAATTGTAGAAAATTCATTACACTGACGGTTCCCGAACGGATTCAAGCAGCCCGTAGTACTCATTTATGCCTCAACTGCTTGAGACCCAATCATAAAACTCGGTACTGCAAATGCTCAACATGTGCTACCTGCCAGAAGAAACACAATACTCTTCTGCACCTCGCCGAGGCAGACCTGGGTGCCATAAAGTCGCCGTCGGCATGACTAGAACCGACCGCAGTCTCGGAGCCCAACGCAGCAACTACTCTGGTGGCCACCATTCCCTCCAAGGATTTAATTGTTACTGCATCAATTTTTATTCTCAATCATGCCAATGAACCAATACGATGCCGAGCAGTTTTGGACACTGGATCGACTTCTAATTTTATCACAGAGAAACTCGCAAGACAACTGAATTTACCCTTGGAAAATCTGAAGATTCCTATCATGACCGTTGCTGACCCTAATCTTACGACAAATGATCTGATGAAAGCAACAATAAGGTCAAGAGTTAATGAATACTCCAGAGACCTCAACTTCCTCACAGTTTCCAGTCTAGGCGGAATACTTCCCAGTGAACCGATCGATCGAAATAGTCTGAAAATTCCCAGGCACCTCGCACTAGCTGATCCGAGGTTCGATCAACCAGCACCCTTCGACATTCTATTGAGCTCAGGCACAACCCTTGCATTGTTATGCCAAGGGCAAATTCGATTGAATAATACACACGGCACAGATGTTTTGTTACAAGAAACTCAATTAGGATGGATAATCGGTGGCAGTGTGTCCACAAGGAATCCACTGTCTATGAAACAAATAACAAACAATCATCTCACTTGTGTTGAACAACAATTAAAAAATTTCTGGGAAATGGACGATGTTAATACGGAAAAACATCTCTCTAGCGAAGAAGTAGCCTGTGAAGAACATTTTAAAGAACATGTCACTCGCGACGAAACGGGTAGATACATCGTAGCCTTACCCTTCAACAATAATAAATCGAAACTCGGTGAGTCTCGAGAGATGGCAAAAAATCGTTTCCATTCATTACAGAGAAAATTCAGAAGGAACCCAGAGTTAGAGAAACAATATTCAGCCGTAATGCAAGAATATCTTGACCTGGGTCATATGTCTGAATCTCGAGAAGACCCTTCAGAGGAGAAGGGCTTCTACCTGCCTCACCACGCGGTCATAAAAGCCACGAGCCTCACCACCAAGGTGCGGGTCGTTTTCGATGGCTCGGCAAAAAGAGCAGGGGACCCAGTGTCATTAAACGAATCCTTGATGATCGGGCCAACCATTCAAGAAGATATTTTTTCACTGCTGACTCGCTTTCTCACTCACCAATATGTACTGACGGGCGACATTGAAAAAATGTACCGCCAGTTTTGGGTTCGTGACGAGGACAGGAAGTATCAACGAGTGTGGTGGAAGGATTCGAATGGTGAACCCAGGGTTTTCGAATTAAACACCGTGACATTTGGATTGTCCTCAGCTCCGTATCTCGCTATTCGCTGCTTACATCAGTTAGCAGATGATGAGTCCGAGAAGTTTCCTGAAGCTGCCAAAATAATTAAGCGCGACTTATACGTGGATGATCTTCTGACAGGGGCAGATACACTGGAGGAAGCTCTAAACATAAGAGACGGAATCAACAGCGTATTAAAAAAGGGTCAACTCAACTTGCGTCAGTGGGGATCAAATGATCCACGGCTTCTAGAGGGACTCGCGGAAGGTAACATCAATCTCCAGTTGAAAACCTCCAACGATCCCACCATCAAGACATTAGGATTACACTGGAACTCCGAGAAAGATGCAATCATTTTTACCGTACAGCCGATACAACCTCGATCCAAGGTTACAAAGCGGACGATGCTTTCTGACGTATCAAAAATATTCGATCCACTAGGATTTCTGGGGCCAGTGATCATTAAGGGGAGGATGATTCTCCATCGCCTTTGGGAAGAAAAAATCGGCTGGGATGACATTATTCCTCTCAGCATCCTCACAGAGTGGAAGACATATTCCACCCAACTGACAAAACTAAATAATATTTCATTCAACCGACGGGTCATCATACCTGAGGCACGTGAAATACAGCTCCATGGGTTCTGTGATGCCAGCACGAAAGGTTATGGGGCATGCATCTACCTGCGATCCACCGACGTCCATGGGGAGACAATAGTTCGGCTACTGTGCTCCAAATATCGTGTGGCACCCATCAAACCAGTCACACTACCACGACTGGAGCTGTGCTCGGCACTTTTGTTGTCTGACCTATACACAGCAACCAAACAATCTATCAACCGCCATATTGATAAGATTGTATTTTGGTCAGATTCAATGATTGCTCTACATTGGATTAAATCATCCCCCAGCAAATCAACAGTTTTCGTGGCGAACCGCATAGTCGGAATTCAACAAAAGACTGAAGGAGCAGAGTGGCGGCATGTACGCTCACAAGACAACCCCGCAGATCACATTTCGCGAGGCTTATTCCCCAACGAATTCTTGCTAGAATCCAATTGGAAAACTGGGCCAATATGGTTAGAAAAAAACGAGAACGAATGGCCGAGGAGTGAGTTAATCGTTCCAGCCGTCGTTCCCGAACTGAAGAAAGTCCAATGCTTCCTGACTGATCCAGGAGTTCCCGCACAACCTCAGCAGGATCCCAAGGATCTGCCCTACGTTTTACGTTTCTCATCACTCACGTTTCTGAGGAGACTATTCGCATACGGCCTCCGATTGAAACCAGGTAACAACTTCAAGGGACCTCCATCAGCAGAAGAATTAAATTTCGCTAATGAAAGAATCATAAAAATCGTTCAAGAGTCTGTATTTGCTGAAGAAATAAAGGAACTCAAGAAAGAAATTTCTTCACGTCCCAAAATTAAATACATGGCGCTCAGTCTCCTTCTAGATAAAAAGGGTTTGTTACGCGTCGGTGGACGTCTTGAGAATTCAGATCTTCCCTTCGAGCAAAAACATCCTCTTTTAATTCCAAAGGAACATCACATCACCACACTCTTGATACGAGAAGAACACCTTATCAACCACCACGCCGGTGCTCAAACCACTCTATATGCACTAAGGAGAAAATATTGGTTAGTAGGTGGACGTGCACAAGTGCGCAAAATAATTAAAAAATGCATTCCATGCACAAAAGCTAATCCCCCGCAGAGCGAGTACATCATGGGTAACCTGCCAAGGACTCGCATCACGGAAGCCCGGCCATTTTACAATGTAGGGGTGGATTATTGTGGCCCCTTCTATTTGAAAGAAAAGAAGCATCGAAATAGGAACAAAATCAAGGTTTGGGTAGCGGTCTTCGTTTGTATGGTGGTAAAGGCGGTCCACATTGAAGTAGTGACAGACCTCACAACAGAAGAATTTATTGCTGCATTAAAACGATTCATCGGTCGGCGAGGAAAGCCCAGAAACATCTACTCAGATAACGGCACCAATTTTGTAGGCGCCAATAATGAGATTAAGGAGTTGTACGCACTGGCACGAGCGACAGATCACAATGAGAGAATTCACAAGCATCTTGCAGACCAAGGCATCACGTGGCACTTCATTCCGCCTCTTTCTCCACACCAAGGAGGCCTATGGGAGGCAGGAGTGAAGTCATTCAAATACCATCTAAAAAGGATTTGTGACGATTTAATCACCCTGACAGAATTCAACACGTTAGTGATCGAGATCGAAGCCACATTGAATTCCCGTCCCTTAACTCCTATTTCCACAGATCCCAATGATATTCTTGTACTTTCCCCTGGTCATTTCCTCATTGGCGATTCCCTCACGAGCTTACCTGAACCTGACCTCAGGTGCACTCCAGACAATAAATTGTCTTGTTGGGAAACAATACAGAAAAAACAACAAGAATTCTGGGCCAGGTGGCACAAAGAATATCTGAACGAGCAGAACCAGAGGAATAAATGGACCAAGGGGAGCCACAACATCAAGGAAGACACGATTGTTATTCTTCGAGATGACAATTTGCCACCCAGACAATGGTCCCTGGGTCGTGTAATAAAAACATATCCAGGGAATGATGGAATCATTCGTTCAGTTCGAGTTAAAACTGCGAAAGGGGAGTTTGACAGAAACATCCGCAAGCTTTCCCCATTATTAAGTGATGCCGCTTCTAATAACGAGTAAAAAGTGATTTAACGAAAAACATTCATAAGGACTCTAAGCGAGAATATTATATAAACAATTACTACTTATGCTACTATATTATGTCATAGGAAGTTACTAAGTGCATTATAACTCCATATATCCTGTCAAATTCTATATAATTAATATTCACCCATTCTATTAGTGATATTTACAAATTATCTACCATTAACTTTCACTTTTGTTTTTGATTGCTTAATTATAAACTCTCAAAAAGGGGAGTGTGTTCAGTCTCAAACAACCCATAGAGTTAAGCCAAAGAAATTCGACGGAATAAATTACAACGCGTTTACTTCAAATCTTTCAACTCAAGTAGTCATAAATAAATCATAAATTTTACCCTGTTAAACCATAAAGCAAATAGAAAAAATATATGTGGGAAATTCCCCCTTTAAGTCAGAAAAAGAGTTTCAAGACACGTACGAGCAATAAGGCCTCAGTGCAATAAAGCCACTCCTCTCCACCCGTTTTTTTTGTCACATTTGGGCCTCTAGAGAAGGACCCCAATTCCCCTCTAGGGCTTCTTCGTAGACCCCTCTACTCTCACAATCTCTTTCTAGCACATGACCAATAAGAAAACCCACAGGATAGTTTCTTCAATTCTATTTGCTTACAACAACCCTCACTCTTCAAAATTCCGGGAAAAAACACACCCCTTCATCGCACTTACTTGTAAGAGAAGAGGAATAGAGTTAGTTAGCTCCACGATACAGCAGAGACAAGACACTTACTCCTTGATCTCTCCCAACACTTACTATATCCGGGATTTCATTACTTAATTCGTTTACTTGTGCAATTCTTCAGTGCAATCAAGTATTTGTGTAATCTATTAATTTATCAATGCAAAACAGTTAATCATTCAAACTTAAATATATTCATTCTATCATCAGTGTATTTGAATCGTGTTTTAATTCCCTTCAATACACCTCACCCTAATAAAATCATTTTCGGGTCACTTGCCGTTAATGACAAGTACAGAGGATAGTGTCGACGTACTGCAGTCAGTATACCTGGGATTTACGACCCCAGGGAAGAGGCCCAACATAGCATAAGGCCGAACGCATCGACGACTCCGTACATACACAGAGAGAGGCAGAGGGAGACAGAGAGAGAAAGAGAAGGAGAGAGGGAGAGAAAGGAAGAGAGAGGCAGCGAGAGGCAGAGAGAGATAGAAAGGGACGGCGAGGGACAGTGAGGGAGACATACAGAGTGAGGCAGACAGAGACAAAGAGTGACAGAGGGAGACAGAAAGAGAGATGGAGAGAGACAGACAGAGACAGAGGTAGACAGAGAGAGATATGGAGACGCCAACAGAGGCGGAGAGAGACAGTCAGAGAGACAATGAGAGGGAGAGAGAGACAGTGAGCAGCTGCGAGAGGTAGAGACAGTAAGAGAGAGGCAGAGGGAGATAGAGAGAGACAGACAGAGAGCGGCATAGAGGGACGGAGAGGCACAGAGAGATACAAAGACTGACGCAGACAGACAGATAGAGATAGAGAGAGGCAGAGAGAGGCAGGGAGAGCCAGAGAGCGACAGAGAGAGACGGAGGAAGACACAGAGAGATGGAAAGAGGCAGAGAGAAAAAAAGAGAGGCAGAGGTAAGACAGAGAGAGGCAGAGAGAGGCAGAGCGAGGCGGAGGGAGACAGAGAGACAAGGAAAGGCCGAGAGGGACAGAGAGGGAGAGAGACAGAGGGAGACAGAGGGAGACAGAGAGAGAAAGAGAAGGAGCGAGGGAGAGAAAGGGAGAGAGGCAGCGAGAGGCAAGGAGAGACAGAGAGAGGCTGAGGGAGATAGAGAAAGACAGTGAGAGACAGACAGAGACATGGAGAGACAGAGAGAGACAGAGAGAGGCAGAGGTAGACAGTGAGAGATATGGACAGCCCGACAGAGGCGGAGAGAGACAGGTAGAGAGACAAAGAGAGGGAGAGAGAGACAGAGAGCAGCTGCGAGAGGCAGAGACAGACAGAGAGAGGCAGAGGGAGATAGAGAGAGACAGTCAGAGAGCGGCATAGAGGGGACGGAGAGGCACAGAGAGACACAGAGACAGACGCAGAGAGACTGATAGAGATGGAGAGAGGCATAGAGAGAGAGAGGCAGTGACAGAGAGAGCCAGGAGACAGAGAAAGTCAGTGAGAGACAGAGAGACACAGAGGGAGACATGGAGAGACAGAGAGAGGCAGAGAAAAGCGAGAGAGGCAGCGCGAGGCAGAGAGAGGCGGAGAGAGGCAGCGAGAGGCAAAGACAGACAGAGAGAGGCAGAGAGAGACATGTAGAGACAGAGAGAGACAGAGAGAGGCAGAGAAAAGCGAGAGAGACAGAGGGAGACAGAGAAAGACAGAAATAGGTAGGGAGAGACAGGTAGAGGCAAAGAGCGACAGAGAGAGACAGAGAGAAACAGAGAGAGACAGAGTGAGACAGGGATAGGCAGACAGAAACAGAGGGAGAGAGAGAGAGATATTGTGAGGCAGAGAGAGGCAGAGAAAGACAGAGAGACAGAGGGAGAGACAGAGGGAGAAAGAGAAGGAGCGAGGGAGAGAAAGGAAGAGGGAGGCAGCGAGAGGCAGAGACACAGAGAGAGAGAGAGACAGAGAGAGGCAGAGAAAAGCAGAGAGAGACAAAGAGAGACACTGAGATACAGTAAGAGCTACAGAGAGTCAGAGAAATGCAGCCAGAGGCAGAGACAGATAGATAGTGTTAGAGAGATTCAAGGAGAGAAAGGGCGAAGCAGAGAGAGACTAGTGAACATGGAGAGAGGCTGAGAGAGGGTCACGGAGGGGCAGAGAGATCCAGAGGGAGACAGACAGAGGCAGCGAGAGGCAGAGAGAGACAGAAAGGGACAGCGAGGGAGACAGACAGAGACAGAGAGGGACAGAGGGAGACACAGAAAGACCAAAAGAGATAGACTGAGGTAGAGAGAGAGAGAGAGAGTGATGAAGAGAAGCAGAGAGAGGCAGAGTGAGGCGGAGGGAGACAGAGAGAGATGGAAAGAGGCAGAGAGAAACAGACAGTGCCAGAGGTAAGACAGAGAGAGGCAGAGAGAGGCAGAGCGAGGCGGAGAGAGGGAAAGAGAGACAAGGAAAGGCCGAGAGGGACAGAGAGGGAGAGAGACAGAGGCAGGCAGAGAGAGGCAGGGAGAGGCAGAGAGCTACGGAAAAAGAGTGAGAAATGCAGAGAGAGACAGACAGAGAGCGGCATAGAGGGACGCAGAGGCACAGAGAGACATAGAGAGAGGCAGAGCGAGGCGGAGAGAGGGAAAGAGAGACAGGGAAAGGCCGAGAGGGACAGAGAGGGAGAGAGACAGAGGCAGGCAGAGAGAGGCAGGGAGAGGCAGAGAGCTACGGAGAAAGAGTGAGAAATGCAGAGTGAGACAGACAGAGAGCGGCATAGAGGGACGCAGAGGCACAGAGAGACATAGAGAGAGGCAGAGAGAGAGAGAGTCAGGGAGTGACAGGGAGAGCCAGAAGGAGACAGAGAATGTCAGTGAGAGACAGACACAGGCAGAGGGAGACAGAGAGAGGCAGAGAAAAGCGAGAGAGGCAGAGAGAGGCTGAGAGAGGCAGCGAGAAAGGGAGAGGCAGCGAGAGGCAGAGATAGACAGAGAGAGGCAGAGAGAGACAGAGAGAAACATGGAGAGATAGAGAGAGACAGAGAGAGGCAGAGAAAAGCGAGAGAGACAGAGGGAGACAGAGAAAGACAGAAATAGCTGGGGAGAGACAGGTAGAGGCAAAGAGCGACAGAGAGAGAGAGAGAGAGGGAGAGACTGACAGAGAGACGGAGAGACACTGGGGGACATGGAAAGTGGCAGAGAGAGACAGGGAGAGGCAGAGAGAGACAGAGCGGCAGAGAGAGGCAGAGAGAGAGACAGGGAGTGACAGAGAGAGCTAGAAGGAGACAGAAAAAGTCAGTGAGAGAGACAGACACAGAGGGAGACAGAGAGAGACAGTGAGAGGCAGAGAAAAGCGAGAGAGGCAGAGAGAGGCAGAGAGAGGCGGAGAGAAGCAGAGAGAGGCAGAGAGAGGCGGAGAGAGGCAGCGAGAAAGAGAGAGGCAGCGAGAGGCAGAGACAGACAGAGAGAGACAGAGAGAAGCAGAGAAAAGCAGAGAGCGACAAAGAGAGACACTGAGATACAGAGAGAGCTACAGAGAGTCAGAGAAATGCAGCCAGAGGCAGAGACAGATAGAGAGTGTTAGAGAGATTCAAGGAGAGAAAGGGCGAAGCAGAGAGAGACTAGTGAACATGGAGAGAGGCTGAGAGAGAGTCACGGAGCGGCAGAGAGAGCCAGAGGGAGACAGAGAAAGACAGAAATAGGTAGGGAGAGACAGGTAGAGGCAAAGAGCGACAGAGAGAGACAGAGAGAGTGAGAGACTGACAGAGAGACGGAGAGACACTGGGGGACATGGAAAGTAGAAGAGAGAGGCAGGGAGAGGCAGAGAGAGACAGGGAGAGGCAGAGAGAGCGAGAAGGAGACAGAGAAAGTCAGTGAGCGACAGACAGAGACACAGGGAGACAGAGAGAGGCAGAGAAAAGCGAGAGAGGCAGAGAGAGCCAGAGAGAGGCGTAGAGAGGCAGAGAGAAAGAGAGAGGCAGCGAGTGGCAGAGGAAGACAGGGAGAGACATGGAGAGACAGAGAGAGACAGAGAGAGGCAGAGAAAAGCGAGAGAGGCAGAGAGAAGCAGAGAGAGGCAGAGAGAGGCGGAGAGAGGCAGCGAGAAAGAGAGAGGCAGCGAGAGGCAGAGACAGACAGAGAGAGACAGAGAGAAGCAGAGAAAAGCAGAGAGCGACAAAGAGAGACACTGAGATACAGAGAGAGCTACAGAGAGTCAGAGAAATGCAGCCAGAGGCAGAGACAGATAGAGAGTGTTAGAGAGATTCAAGGAGAGAAAGGGCGAAGCAGAGAGAGACTAGTGAACATGGAGAGAGGCTGAGAGAGAGTCACGGAGCGGCAGAGAGAGCCAGAGGGAGACCGAGACAGACAGAAATAGGTAGGGAGAGACAGGTAGAGGCAAAGAGCGACAGAGAGAGACAGAGAGAGTGAGAGACTGACAGAGAGACGGAGAGACACTGGGGGACATGGAAAGTAGAAGAGAGAGGCAGGGAGAGGCAGAGAGAGACAGGGAGAGGCAGAGAGAGCGAGAAGGAGACAGAGAAAGTCAGTGAGCGACAGACAGAGACACAGGGAGACAGAGAGAGGCAGAGAAAAGCGAGAGAGGCAGAGAGAGCCAGAGAGAGGCGTAGAGAGGCAGAGAGAAAGAGAGAGGCAGCGAGTGGCAGAGGAAGACAGGGAGAGACATGGAGAGACAGAGAGAGACAGAGAGAGGCAGAGAAAAGCGAGAGAGACAAAGAGAGATAGTGAAATACAGAAAGAGCTACAGAGAGTCAGAGAACAGCAGCCAGAGGCAGAGACAGACATAGAGTGTTAGAGAGATTCAAGGAGAGAAAGGGAGAAGCAGAGAGAGACTACTGAACATGGTGAGAGGCTGAGAGGGAGTCACGGAAAGACACTGGGGGACATGGAAAGTGAAAGAGACAGGCAGAGAGAGGCAGAGAGAGACAGGGAGAGGCAGAGAGAGACAGAGATGCAGAGAGAGTCAGAGGGAGACAGAGAGAGACGCGGAGAGACAGAGAGCGACAGAGAGAAACAGAGAGAGACAGAGTGAGACAGGGATGGACAGACAGAGACAGAGGGAGAGAGAGAGAGATATGGTGAGGCAGAGAGAGACAGAAAGGGACGGCGAGGGACAGTGAGGAAGACAGACAGAGTGAGGCAGAGAGAGACAGAGAGTGACAGAGGGAGACAGAAAGAGACTAGGAGAGAGACAGACAGAGACAGAGGTAGACAGAGAGAGATATGGAGATGCCAACAGAGGCGGAGAGAGACAATCAGAGAGACAAAGAGAGGGAGGGAGAGACAGTGAGCAGCTGCGAGAGGTAGAGACAGAAAGAGAGAGGCAGAGGGAGATAGAGAGAGACAGACAGAGAGCGGCATAGAGGGACCGAGAGGCACAGAGAGATACAAAGACAGACGCAGAGAGACAGATAGAGATAGAGAGAGGCAGAGAGAGAGACAGGGAGTGACAGAGAGAGCCAGAAGGAGACAGAGAAAGATATTGAGAGACAGACAGAGTCAAAGGGAGACAGAGAGAGACAGAGAGAGGCAGAGAAACGCGAGAGTGGCAGAGAGAGGCAAAGAGCGACAGAGAGAAACAGAGAGAGTGAGAGACAGACAGAGAGACGGGGAGACACTGGGGGACATGTAAAGTGGCAGAGAGAGACAGAGCGAGGCAGAAAGAGACTGAGAGGCAGAGAGAGGCAGAGAGAGACAGAGAGAGACAGAGAGAGGCGGAGAGATGCAGCGAGAGGCAGAGACACACAGAGAGAGACAGAGAGAGGCAGAGAAAAGCAGAGAGAGACAAAGAGAGACACTGAGATACAGTAAGAGCTACAGAGAGTCAGAGAAATGCAGCCAGAGGCAGAGACAGATAGATAGTGTTAGAGAGATTCAAGGAGCGAAAGGGCGAAGCAGAGAGAGACTGGTGAACATGGTGAGAGGCTGAGAGAGGGTCACGGAGCGGCAGAGAGATCCAGAGGGAGACAGACAGAGGCAGCGAGAGGCAGAGAGAGACAGAAAGGGACAGCGAGGGAGACAGACAGAGACAGAGAGGGACAGAGGGAGACACAGAAAGACCAAAAGATATAGACTGAGGTAGAGAGAGAGAGAGAGAGTGATGAAGAGAAGCAGAGAGAGGCAGAGTGAGGCGGAGGGAGACAGAGAGAGATGGAAAGAGGTAGAGAGAAACAGACAGTGCCAGAGGTAAGACAGAGAGAGGCAGAGAGAGGCAGAGCGAGGCGGAGAGAGGGAAAGAGAGACAAGGAAAGGCCGTGAGGGACAGAGAGGGAGAGAGAGAGAGGCAGGCAGAGAGAGGCATCGAGGGACGGAGAGGCACAGAGAGACACAGAGACAGACGCAGAGAGACTGATAGAGATGGAGAGAGGCAGAGAAAAGCGAGAGAGACAGAGGGAGACAGAGAAAGACAGAAATAGGTAGGGAGAGACAGGTAGAGGCAAAGAGCGACAGAGAGAAACAGCGAGAGACAGAGTGAGACAGGGATAGGCAGACAGAAACAGAGGGAGAGAGAGAGAGATATGGTGAGGCAGAGAGAGGCAGAGAAAGACAGAGAGACACAGAGAGAGACAGAGGGAGAAAGAGAAGGAGCGAGGGAGAGAAAGGAAGAGAGAGGCAGCGAGAGGCAGAGACACACAGAGAGAGACAGAGAGAGGCAGAGAAAAGCAGAGAGAGACAAAGAGAGACACTGAGATACAGTAAGAGCTACAGAGAGTCAGAGAAATGCAGCCAGAGGCAGAGACAGATAGATAGTGTTAAAGAGATTCAAGGAGAGAAAGGGCGAAGCAGAGAGAGACTAGTGAACATGGAGAGAGGCTGAGAGAGGGTCACGGAGGGGCAGAGAGATCCAGAGGGAGACAGACAGAGGCAGCAGGAGGCAGAGAGAGACAGAAAGGGACAGCGAGGGAGACAGACAGAGACAGAGAGGGACAGAGGGAGACACAGAAAGACCAAAAGAGATAGACTGAGGTAGAGAGAGAGAGAGAGTGATGAAGAGAAGCAGAGAGAGGCAGAGTGAGGCGGAGGGAGACAGAGAGAGATGGAAAGAGGCAGAGAGAAACAGACAATGCCAGAGGTAAGACAGAGAGAGGCAGAGAGAGGCAGAGCGAGGCGGAGAGAGGGAAAGAGAGACAAGGAAAGGCCGAGAGGGACAGAGAGGGAGATAGACAGAGGCAGGCAGAGAGAGGCAGGGAGAGGCAGACAGCTACGGAAAAAGAGTGAGAAATGCAGAGAGAGACAGACAGAGAGCGGCATAGAGGGACGCAGAGGCACAGCGAGACATAGAGAGAGGCAGAGCGAGGCGGAGAGAGGGAAAGAGAGACAGGGAAAGGCCGAGAGGGACAGAGAGGGAGAGAGACAGAGGCAGGCAGAGAGAGGCAGGGAGAGGCAGAGAGCTACGGAGAAAGAGTGAGAAATGCAGAGTGAGACAGACAGAGAGCGGCATAGAGGGACGCAGAGGCACAGAGAGACATAGAGAGAGGCAGAGAGAGAGAGTCAGGGAGTGACAGGGAGAGCCAGAAGGAGACAGAGAATGTCAGTGAGAGACAGACACAGGCAGAGGGAGACAGAGAGAGGCAGAGAAAAGCGAGAGAGGCAGAGAGAGGCAGAGAGAGGCTGAGAGAGGCAGCGAGAAAGGGAGAGGCAGCGAGAGGCAGAGATAGACAGAGAGAGGCAGAGAGAGACAGAGAGAAACATGGAGAGATAGAGAGAGACAGAGAGAGGCAGAGAAAAGCGAGAGAGACAGAGGGAGACAGAGAAAGACAGAAATAGCTGGGGAGAGACAGGTAGAGGCAAAGAGCGACAGAGAGAGAGAGAGAGAGTGAGAGACTGACAGAGAGACGGAGAGACACTGGGGGACATGGAAAGTGGCAGAGAGAGACAGGGAGAGGCAGAGAGAGACAGAGCGGCAGAGAGAGGCAGAGAGAGAGAGAGACAGGGAGTGACAGAGAGAGCTAGAAGGAGACAGAAAAAGTCAGTGAGAGAGACAGACACAGAGGGAGACAGAGAGAGACAGTGAGAGGCAGAGAAAAGCGAGAGAGGCAGAGAGAGGCAGAGAGAGGCGGAGAGAAGCAGAGAGAGGCAGAGAGAGGCGGAGAGAGGCAGCGAGAAAGAGAGAGGCAGCGAGAGGCAGAGACAGACAGAGAGAGACAGAGAGAAGCAGAGAAAAGCAGAGAGCGACAAAGAGAGACACTGAGATACAGAGAGAGCTACAGAGAGTCAGAGAAATGCAGCCAGAGGCAGAGACAGATAGAGAGTGTTAGAGAGATTCAAGGAGAGAAAGGGCGAAGCAGAAAGAGACTAGTGAACATGGAGAGAGGCTGAGAGAGAGTCACGGAGCGGCAGAGAGAGCCAGAGGGAGACAGAGAAAGACAGAAATAGGTAGGGAGAGACAGGTAGAGGCAAAGAGCGACAGAGAGAGACAGAGAGAGTGAGAGACTGACAGAGAGACGGAGAGACACTGGGGGACATGGAAAGTAGAAGAGAGAGGCAGGGAGAGGCAGAGAGAGACAGGGAGAGGCAGAGAGAGCGAGAAGGAGACAGGGAAAGTCAGTGAGAGACAGACAGAGACACAGGGAGACAGAGAGAGGCAGAGAAAAGCGAGAGAGGCAGAGAGAGCCAGAGAGAGGCGTAGAGAGGCAGAGAGAAAGAGAGAGGCAGCGAGTGGCAGAGGAAGACAGGGAGAGACATGGAGAGACAGAGAGAGACAGAGAGAGGCAGAGAAAAGCGAGAGAGACAAAGAGAGATAGTGAAATACAGAAAGAGCTACAGAGAGTCAGAGAACAGCAGCCAGAGGCAGAGACAGACATAGAGTGTTAGAGAGATTCAAGGAGAGAAAGGGAGAAGCAGAGAGAGACTACTGAACATGGTGAGAGGCTGAGAGGGAGTCACGGAAAGACACTGGGGGACATGGAAAGTGAAAGAGACAGGCAGGGAGAGGCAGAGAGAGACAGGGAGAGGCAGAGAGAGACAGAGATGCAGAGAGAGTCAGAGGGAGACAGAGAGAGACGCGGAGAGACAGAGAGCGACAGAGAGAAACAGAGAGAGACAGAGTGAGACAGGGATGGACAGACAGAGACAGAGGTAGAGAGAGAGAGATATGGTGAGGCAGAGAGAGACAGAAAGGGACGGCGAGGGACAGTGAGGAAGACAGACAGAGTGAGGCAGAGAGAGACAGAGAGTGACAGAGGGAGACAGAAAGAGACTAGGAGAGAGACAGACAGAGACAGAGGTAGACAGAGAGAGATATGGAGATGCCAACAGAGGCGGAGAGAGACATAGAGTGTTAGAGAGATTCAAGGAGAGAAAGGGAGAAGCAGAGAGAGACTACTGAACATGGTGAGAGGCTGAGAGGGAGTCACGGAAAGACACTGGGGGACATGGAAAGTGAAAGAGACAGGCAGGGAGAGGCGGAGAGAGAGACAGGGAGTGACAGAGAGAGCCAGAAGGAGACAGAGAAAGATAGTGAGAGACAGACAGAGTCAAAGGGAGACAGAGAGAGACAGAGAGAGGCAGAGAAACGCGAGAGTGGCAGAGAGAGGCAAAGAGCGACAGAGAGAGACAGAGAGAGTGAGAGACAGACAGAGAGACGGGGAGACACTGGGGGACATGTAAAGTGGCAGAGAGAGACAGAGCGAGGCAGAAAGAGACTGAGAGGCAGAGAGAGGCAGAGAGAGACAGAGAGAGACAGAGAGAGGCGGAGAGATGCAGCGAGAGGCAGAGACACACAGAGAGAGACAGAGAGAGGCAGAGAAAAGCAGAGAGAGACAAAGAGAGACACTGAGATACAGTAAGAGCTACAGAGAGTCAGAGAAATGCAGCCAGAGGCAGAGACAGATAGATAGTGTTAGAGAGATTCAAGGAGAGAAAGGGCGAAGCAGAGAGAGACTAGTGAACATGGAGAGAGGCTGAGAGAGGGTCACGGAGCGGCAGAGAGATCCAGAGGGAGACAGACAGAGGCAGCGAGAGGCAGAGAGAGACAGAAAGGGACAGCGAGGGAGACAGACAGAGACAGAGAGGGACAGAGGGAGACACAGAAAGACCAAAAGAGATAGACTGAGGTAGAGAGAGAGAGAGAGTGATGAAGAGAAGCAGAGAGAGGCAGAGTGAGGCGGAGGGAGACAGAGAGAGATGGAAAGAGGCAGAGAGAAACAGACAGTGCCAGAGGTAAGACAGAGAGAGGCAGAGAGAGGCAGAGCGAGGCGGAGAGAGGGAAAGAGAGACAAGGAAAGGCCGAGAGGGACAGAGAGGGAGAGAGACAGAGGCAGGCAGAGAGAGGCAGGGAGAGGCAGAGAGCTACGGAAAAAGAGTGAGAAATGCAGAGAGAGACAGACAGAGAGCGGCATAGAGGGACGCAGAGGCACAGAGAGACATAGAGAGAGGCAGAGCGAGGCGGAGAGAGGGAAAGAGAGACAGGGAAAGGCCGAGAGGGACAGAGAGGGAGAGAGACAGAGGCAGGCAGAGAGAGGCAGGGAGAGGCAGAGAGCTACGGAGAAAGAGTGAGAAATGCAGAGTGAGACAGACAGAGAGCGGCATAGAGGGACGCAGAGGCACAGAGAGACATAGAGAGAGGCAGAGAGAGAGAGAGTCAGGGAGTGACAGGGAGAGCCAGAAGGAGACAGAGAATGTCAGTGAAAGACAGACACAGGCAGAGGGAGACAGAGAGAGGCAGAGAAAAGCGAGAGAGGCAGAGAGAGGCAGAGAGAGGCTGAGAGAGGCAGCGAGAAAGGGAGAGGCAGCGAGAGGCAGAGATAGACAGAGAGAGGCAGAGAGAGACAGAGAGAAACATGGAGAGATAGAGAGAGACAGAGAGAGGCAGAGAAAAGCGAGAGAGACAGAGGGAGACAGAGAAAGACAGAAATAGCTGGGGAGAGACAGGTAGAGGCAAAGAGCGACAGAGAGAGAGAGAGAGAGTGAGAGACTGACAGAGAGACGGAGAGACACTGGGGGACATGGAAAGTGGCAGAGAGAGACAGGGAGAGGCAGAGAGAGACAGAGCGGCAGAGAGAGGCAGAGAGAGAGACAGGGAGTGACAGAGAGAGCTAGAAGGAGACAGAAAAAGTCAGTGAGAGAGACAGACACAGAGGGAGACAGAGAGAGACAGTGAGAGGCAGAGAAAAGCGAGAGAGGCAGAGAGAGGCAGAGAGAGGCGGAGAGAAGCAGAGAGAGGCAGAGAGAGGCGGAGAGAGGCAGCGAGAAAGAGAGAGGCAGCGAGAGGCAGAGACAGACAGAGAGAGACAGAGAGAAGCAGAGAAAAGCAGAGAGCGACAAAGAGAGACACTGAGATACAGAGAGAGCTACAGAGAGTCAGAGAAATGCAGCCAGAGGCAGAGACAGATAGAGAGTGTTAGAGAGATTCAAGGAGAGAAAGGGCGAAGCAGAGAGAGACTAGTGAACATGGAGAGAGGCTGAGAGAGAGTCACGGAGCGGCAGAGAGAGCCAGAGGGAGACAGAGAAAGACAGAAATAGGTAGGGAGAGACAGGTAGAGGCAAAGAGCGACAGAGAGAGACAGAGAGAGTGAGAGACTGACAGAGAGACGGAGAGACACTGGGGGACATGGAAAGTAGAAGAGAGAGGCAGGGAGAGGCAGAGAGAGACAGGGAGAGGCAGAGAGAGCGAGAAGGAGACAGAGAAAGTCAGTGAGAGACAGACAGAGACACAGGGAGACAGAGAGAGGCAGAGAAAAGCGAGAGAGGCAGAGAGAGCCAGAGAGAGGCGTAGAGAGGCAGAGAGAAAGAGAGAGGCAGCGAGTGGCAGAGGAAGACAGGGAGAGACATGGAGAGACAGAGAGAGACAGAGAGAGGCAGAGAAAAGCGAGAGAGACAAAGAGAGATAGTGAAATACAGAAAGAGCTACAGAGAGTCAGAGAACAGCAGCCAGAGGCAGAGACAGACATAGAGTGTTAGAGAGATTCAAGGAGAGAAAGGGAGAAGCAGAGAGAGACTACTGAACATGGTGAGAGGCTGAGAGGGAGTCACGGAAAGACACTGGGGGACATGGAAAGTGAAAGAGACAGGCAGAGAGAGGCAGAGAGAGACAGGGAGAGGCAGAGAGAGACAGAGATGCAGAGAGAGTCAGAGGGAGACAGAGAGAGACGCGGAGAGACAGAGAGCGACAGAGTGAAACAGAGAGAGACAGAGTGAGACAGGGATGGACAGACAGAGACAGAGGGAGAGAGAGAGATATGGTGAGGCAGAGAGAGACAGAAAGGGACGGCGAGGGACAGTGAGGAAGACAGACAGAGTGAGGCAGAGAGAGACAGAGAGTGACAGAGGGAGACAGAAAGAGACTAGGAGAGAGACAGACAGAGATAGAGGTAGACAGAGAGAGATATGGAGATGCCAACAGAGGCGGAGAGAGACAATCAGAGAGACAAAGAGAGGGAGGGAGAGACAGTGAGCAGCTGCGAGAGGTAGAGACAGAAAGAGAGAGGCAGAGGGAGATAGAGAGAGACAGACAGAGAGCGGCATAGAGGGACCGAGAGGCACAGAGAGATACAAAGACAGACGCAGAGAGACAGATAGAGATAGAGAGAGGCAGAGAGAGAGACAGGGAGTGACAGAGAGAGCCAGAAGGAGACAGAGAAAGATATTGAGAGACAGACAGAGTCAAAGGGAGACAGAGAGAGACAGAGAGAGGCAGAGAAACGCGAGAGTGGCAGAGAGAGGCAAAGAGCGACAGAGAGAAACAGAGAGAGTGAGAGACAGACAGAGAGACGGGGAGACACTGGGGGACATGTAAAGTGGCAGAGAGAGACAGAGCGAGGCAGAAAGAGACTGAGAGGCAGAGAGAGGCAGAGAGAGACAGAGAGAGACAGAGAGAGGCGGAGAGATGCAGCGAGAGGCAGAGACACACAGAGAGAGACAGAGAGAGGCAGAGAAAAGCAGAGAGAGACAAAGAGAGACACTGAGATACAGTAAGAGCTACAGAGAGTCAGAGAAATGCAGCCAGAGGCAGAGACAGATAGATAGTGTTAGAGAGATTCAAGGAGCGAAAGGGCGAAGCAGAGAGAGACTAGTGAACATGGTGAGAGGCTGAGAGAGGGTCACGGAGCGGCAGAGAGATCCAGAGGGAGACAGACAGAGGCAGCGAGAGGCAGAGAGAGACAGAAAGGGACAGCGAGGGAGACAGACAGAGACAGAGAGGGACAGAGGGAGACACAGAAAGACCAAAAGATATAGACTGAGGTAGAGAGAGAGAGAGAGAGTGATGAAGAGAAGCAGAGAGAGGCAGAGTGAGGCGGAGGGAGACAGAGAGAGATGGAAAGAGGCAGAGAGAAACAGACAGTGCCAGAGGTAAGACAGAGAGAGGCAGAGAGAGGCAGAGCGAGGCGGAGAGAGGGAAAGAGAGACAAGGAAAGGCCGTGAGGGACAGAGAGGGAGAGAGAGAGAGGCAGGCAGAGAGAGGCATCGAGGGACGGAGAGGCACAGAGAGACACAGAGACAGACGCAGAGAGACTGATAGAGATGGAGAGAGGCAGAGAAAAGCGAGAGAGACAGAGGGAGACAGAGAAAGACAGAAATAGGTAGGGAGAGACAGGTAGAGGCAAAGAGCGACAGAGAGAAACAGCGAGAGACAGAGTGAGACAGGGATAGGCAGACAGAAACAGAGGGAGAGAGAGAGAGATATGGTGAGGCAGAGAGAGGCAGAGAAAGACAGAGAGACACAGAGAGAGACAGAGGGAGAAAGAGAAGGAGCGAGGGAGAGAAAGGAAGAGAGAGGCAGCGAGAGGCAGAGACACACAGAGAGAGACAGAGAGAGGCAGAGAAAAGCAGAGAGAGACAAAGAGAGACACTGAGATACAGTAAGAGCTACAGAGAGTCAGAGAAATGCAGCCAGAGGCAGAGACAGATAGATAGTGTTAAAGAGATTCAAGGAGAGAAAGGGCGAAGCAGAGAGAGACTAGTGAACATGGAGAGAGGCTGAGAGAGGGTCACGGAGGGGCAGAGAGATCCAGAGGGAGACAGACAGAGGCAGCAGGAGGCAGAGAGAGACAGAAAGGGACAGCGAGGGAGACAGACAGAGACAGAGAGGGACAGAGGGAGACACAGAAAGACCAAAAGAGATAGACTGAGGTAGAGAGAGAGAGAGAGTGATGAAGAGAAGCAGAGAGAGGCAGAGTGAGGCGGAGGGAGACAGAGAGAGATGGAAAGAGGCAGAGAGAAACAGACAATGCCAGAGGTAAGACAGAGAGAGGCAGAGAGAGGCAGAGCGAGGCGGAGAGAGGGAAAGAGAGACAAGGAAAGGCCGAGAGGGACAGAGAGGGAGATAGACAGAGGCAGGCAGAGAGAGGCAGGGAGAGGCAGACAGCTACGGAAAAAGAGTGAGAAATGCAGAGAGAGACAGACAGAGAGCGGCATAGAGGGACGCAGAGGCACAGCGAGACATAGAGAGAGGCAGAGCGAGGCGGAGAGAGGGAAAGAGAGACAGGGAAAGGCCGAGAGGGACAGAGAGGGAGAGAGACAGAGGCAGGCAGAGAGAGGCAGGGAGAGGCAGAGAGCTACGGAGAAAGAGTGAGAAATGCAGAGTGAGACAGACAGAGAGCGGCATAGAGGGACGCAGAGGCACAGAGAGACATAGAGAGAGGCAGAGAGAGAGAGTCAGGGAGTGACAGGGAGAGCCAGAAGGAGACAGAGAATGTCAGTGAGAGACAGACACAGGCAGAGGGAGACAGAGAGAGGCAGAGAAAAGCGAGAGAGGCAGAGAGAGGCAGAGAGAGGCTGAGAGAGGCAGCGAGAAAGGGAGAGGCAGCGAGAGGCAGAGATAGACAGAGAGAGGCAGAGAGAGACAGAGAGAAACATGGAGAGATAGAGAGAGACAGAGAGAGGCAGAGAAAAGCGAGAGAGACAGAGGGAGACAGAGAAAGACAGAAATAGCTGGGGAGAGACAGGTAGAGGCAAAGAGCGACAGAGAGAGAGAGAGAGAGTGAGAGACTGACAGAGAGACGGAGAGACACTGGGGGACATGGAAAGTGGCAGAGAGAGACAGGGAGAGGCAGAGAGAGACAGAGCGGCAGAGAGAGGCAGAGAGAGAGAGAGACAGGGAGTGACAGAGAGAGCTAGAAGGAGACAGAAAAAGTCAGTGAGAGAGACAGACACAGAGGGAGACAGAGAGAGACAGTGAGAGGCAGAGAAAAGCGAGAGAGGCAGAGAGAGGCAGAGAGAGGCGGAGAGAAGCAGAGAGAGGCAGAGAGAGGCGGAGAGAGGCAGCGAGAAAGAGAGAGGCAGCGAGAGGCAGAGACAGACAGAGAGAGACAGAGAGAAGCAGAGAAAAGCAGAGAGCGACAAAGAGAGACACTGAGATACAGAGAGAGCTACAGAGAGTCAGAGAAATGCAGCCAGAGGCAGAGACAGATAGAGAGTGTTAGAGAGATTCAAGGAGAGAAAGGGCGAAGCAGAAAGAGACTAGTGAACATGGAGAGAGGCTGAGAGAGAGTCACGGAGCGGCAGAGAGAGCCAGAGGGAGACAGAGAAAGACAGAAATAGGTAGGGAGAGACAGGTAGAGGCAAAGAGCGACAGAGAGAGACAGAGAGAGTGAGAGACTGACAGAGAGACGGAGAGACACTGGGGGACATGGAAAGTAGAAGAGAGAGGCAGGGAGAGGCAGAGAGAGACAGGGAGAGGCAGAGAGAGCGAGAAGGAGACAGGGAAAGTCAGTGAGAGACAGACAGAGACACAGGGAGACAGAGAGAGGCAGAGAAAAGCGAGAGAGGCAGAGAGAGCCAGAGAGAGGCGTAGAGAGGCAGAGAGAAAGAGAGAGGCAGCGAGTGGCAGAGGAAGACAGGGAGAGACATGGAGAGACAGAGAGAGACAGAGAGAGGCAGAGAAAAGCGAGAGAGACAAAGAGAGATAGTGAAATACAGAAAGAGCTACAGAGAGTCAGAGAACAGCAGCCAGAGGCAGAGACAGACATAGAGTGTTAGAGAGATTCAAGGAGAGAAAGGGAGAAGCAGAGAGAGACTACTGAACATGGTGAGAGGCTGAGAGGGAGTCACGGAAAGACACTGGGGGACATGGAAAGTGAAAGAGACAGGCAGGGAGAGGCAGAGAGAGACAGGGAGAGGCAGAGAGAGACAGAGATGCAGAGAGAGTCAGAGGGAGACAGAGAGAGACGCGGAGAGACAGAGAGCGACAGAGAGAAACAGAGAGAGACAGAGTGAGACAGGGATGGACAGACAGAGACAGAGGTAGAGAGAGAGAGATATGGTGAGGCAGAGAGAGACAGAAAGGGACGGCGAGGGACAGTGAGGAAGACAGACAGAGTGAGGCAGAGAGAGACAGAGAGTGACAGAGGGAGACAGAAAGAGACTAGGAGAGAGACAGACAGAGACAGAGGTAGACAGAGAGAGATATGGAGATGCCAACAGAGGCGGAGAGAGACATAGAGTGTTAGAGAGATTCAAGGAGAGAAAGGGAGAAGCAGAGAGAGACTACTGAACATGGTGAGAGGCTGAGAGGGAGTCACGGAAAGACACTGGGGGACATGGAAAGTGAAAGAGACAGGCAGGGAGAGGCGGAGAGAGAGACAGGGAGTGACAGAGAGAGCCAGAAGGAGACAGAGAAAGATAGTGAGAGACAGACAGAGTCAAAGGGAGACAGAGAGAGACAGAGAGAGGCAGAGAAACGCGAGAGTGGCAGAGAGAGGCAAAGAGCGACAGAGAGAGACAGAGAGAGTGAGAGACAGACAGAGAGACGGGGAGACACTGGGGGACATGTAAAGTGGCAGAGAGAGACAGAGCGAGGCAGAAAGAGACTGAGAGGCAGAGAGAGGCAGAGAGAGACAGAGAGAGACAGAGAGAGGCGGAGAGATGCAGCGAGAGGCAGAGACACACAGAGAGAGACAGAGAGAGGCAGAGAAAAGCAGAGAGAGACAAAGAGAGACACTGAGATACAGTAAGAGCTACAGAGAGTCAGAGAAATGCAGCCAGAGGCAGAGACAGATAGATAGTGTTAGAGAGATTCAAGGAGAGAAAGGGCGAAGCAGAGAGAGACTAGTGAACATGGAGAGAGGCTGAGAGAGGGTCACGGAGCGGCAGAGAGATCCAGAGGGAGACAGACAGAGGCAGCGAGAGGCAGAGAGAGACAGAAAGGGACAGCGAGGGAGACAGACAGAGACAGAGAGGGACAGAGGGAGACACAGAAAGACCAAAAGAGATAGACTGAGGTAGAGAGAGAGAGAGAGTGATGAAGAGAAGCAGAGAGAGGCAGAGTGAGGCGGAGGGAGACAGAGAGAGATGGAAAGAGGCAGAGAGAAACAGACAGTGCCAGAGGTAAGACAGAGAGAGGCAGAGAGAGGCAGAGCGAGGCGGAGAGAGGGAAAGAGAGACAAGGAAAGGCCGAGAGGGACAGAGAGGGAGAGAGACAGAGGCAGGCAGAGAGAGGCAGGGAGAGGCAGAGAGCTACGGAAAAAGAGTGAGAAATGCAGAGAGAGACAGACAGAGAGCGGCATAGAGGGACGCAGAGGCACAGAGAGACATAGAGAGAGGCAGAGCGAGGCGGAGAGAGGGAAAGAGAGACAGGGAAAGGCCGAGAGGGACAGAGAGGGAGAGAGACAGAGGCAGGCAGAGAGAGGCAGGGAGAGGCAGAGAGCTACGGAGAAAGAGTGAGAAATGCAGAGTGAGACAGACAGAGAGCGGCATAGAGGGACGCAGAGGCACAGAGAGACATAGAGAGAGGCAGAGAGAGAGAGAGTCAGGGAGTGACAGGGAGAGCCAGAAGGAGACAGAGAATGTCAGTGAAAGACAGACACAGGCAGAGGGAGACAGAGAGAGGCAGAGAAAAGCGAGAGAGGCAGAGAGAGGCAGAGAGAGGCTGAGAGAGGCAGCGAGAAAGGGAGAGGCAGCGAGAGGCAGAGATAGACAGAGAGAGGCAGAGAGAGACAGAGAGAAACATGGAGAGATAGAGAGAGACAGAGAGAGGCAGAGAAAAGCGAGAGAGACAGAGGGAGACAGAGAAAGACAGAAATAGCTGGGGAGAGACAGGTAGAGGCAAAGAGCGACAGAGAGAGAGAGAGAGAGTGAGAGACTGACAGAGAGACGGAGAGACACTGGGGGACATGGAAAGTGGCAGAGAGAGACAGGGAGAGGCAGAGAGAGACAGAGCGGCAGAGAGAGGCAGAGAGAGAGACAGGGAGTGACAGAGAGAGCTAGAAGGAGACAGAAAAAGTCAGTGAGAGAGACAGACACAGAGGGAGACAGAGAGAGACAGTGAGAGGCAGAGAAAAGCGAGAGAGGCAGAGAGAGGCAGAGAGAGGCGGAGAGAAGCAGAGAGAGGCAGAGAGAGGCGGAGAGAGGCAGCGAGAAAGAGAGAGGCAGCGAGAGGCAGAGACAGACAGAGAGAGACAGAGAGAAGCAGAGAAAAGCAGAGAGCGACAAAGAGAGACACTGAGATACAGAGAGAGCTACAGAGAGTCAGAGAAATGCAGCCAGAGGCAGAGACAGATAGAGAGTGTTAGAGAGATTCAAGGAGAGAAAGGGCGAAGCAGAGAGAGACTAGTGAACATGGAGAGAGGCTGAGAGAGAGTCACGGAGCGGCAGAGAGAGCCAGAGGGAGACAGAGAAAGACAGAAATAGGTAGGGAGAGACAGGTAGAGGCAAAGAGCGACAGAGAGAGACAGAGAGAGTGAGAGACTGACAGAGAGACGGAGAGACACTGGGGGACATGGAAAGTAGAAGAGAGAGGCAGGGAGAGGCAGAGAGAGACAGGGAGAGGCAGAGAGAGCGAGAAGGAGACAGAGAAAGTCAGTGAGAGACAGACAGAGACACAGGGAGACAGAGAGAGGCAGAGAAAAGCGAGAGAGGCAGAGAGAGCCAGAGAGAGGCGTAGAGAGGCAGAGAGAAAGAGAGAGGCAGCGAGTGGCAGAGGAAGACAGGGAGAGACATGGAGAGACAGAGAGAGACAGAGAGAGGCAGAGAAAAGCGAGAGAGACAAAGAGAGATAGTGAAATACAGAAAGAGCTACAGAGAGTCAGAGAACAGCAGCCAGAGGCAGAGACAGACATAGAGTGTTAGAGAGATTCAAGGAGAGAAAGGGAGAAGCAGAGAGAGACTACTGAACATGGTGAGAGGCTGAGAGGGAGTCACGGAAAGACACTGGGGGACATGGAAAGTGAAAGAGACAGGCAGAGAGAGGCAGAGAGAGACAGGGAGAGGCAGAGAGAGACAGAGATGCAGAGAGAGTCAGAGGGAGACAGAGAGAGACGCGGAGAGACAGAGAGCGACAGAGAGAAACAGAGAGAGACAGAGTGAGACAGGGATGGACAGACAGAGACAGAGGGAGAGAGAGAGAGATATGGTGAGGCAGAGAGAGACAGAAAGGGACGGCGAGGGACAGTGAGGAAGACAGACAGAGTGAGGCAGAGAGAGACAGAGAGTGACAGAGGGAGACAGAAAGAGACTAGGAGAGAGACAGACAGAGATAGAGGTAGACAGAGAGAGATATGGAGATGCCAACAGAGGCGGAGAGAGACAATCAGAGAGACAAAGAGAGGGAGGGAGAGACAGTGAGCAGCTGCGAGAGGTAGAGACAGAAA
The DNA here is from genome assembly GCF_034640455.1 of Diachasmimorpha longicaudata. Classification (NCBI taxonomy): domain Eukaryota; kingdom Metazoa; phylum Arthropoda; class Insecta; order Hymenoptera; family Braconidae; genus Diachasmimorpha; species Diachasmimorpha longicaudata. Next base: position 69,689 of record NW_026973897.1, read on the forward strand.
GAGAGAGGCAGAGGGAGATAGAGAGAGACAGACAGAGAGCGGCATAGAGGGACCGAGAGGCACAGAGAGATACAAAGACAGACGCAGAGAGACAGATAGAGATAGAGAGAGGCAGAGAGAGAGACAGGGAGTGACAGAGAGAGCCAGAAGGAGACAGAGAAAGATATTGAGAGACAGACAGAGTCAAAGGGAGACAGAGAGAGACAGAGAGAGGCAGAGAAACGCGAGAGTGGCAGAGAGAGGCAAAGAGCGACAGAGAGAAACAGAGAGAGTGAGAGACAGACAGAGAGACGGGGAGACACTGGGGGACATGTAAAGTGGCAGAGAGAGACAGAGCGAGGCAGAAAGAGACTGAGAGGCAGAGAGAGGCAGAGAGAGACAGAGAGAGACAGAGAGAGGCGGAGAGATGCAGCGAGAGGCAGAGACACACAGAGAGAGACAGAGAGAGGCAGAGAAAAGCAGAGAGAGACAAAGAGAGACACTGAGATACAGTAAGAGCTACAGAGAGTCAGAGAAATGCAGCCAGAGGCAGAGACAGATAGATAGTGTTAGAGAGATTCAAGGAGCGAAAGGGCGAAGCAGAGAGAGACTAGTGAACATGGTGAGAGGCTGAGAGAGGGTCACGGAGCGGCAGAGAGATCCAGAGGGAGACAGACAGAGGCAGCGAGAGGCAGAGAGAGACAGAAAGGGACAGCGAGGGAGACAGACAGAGACAGAGAGGGACAGAGGGAGACACAGAAAGACCAAAAGATATAGACTGAGGTAGAGAGAGAGAGAGAGTGATGAAGAGAAGCAGAGAGAGGCAGAGTGAGGCGGAGGGAGACAGAGAGAGATGGAAAGAGGCAGAGAGAAACAGACAGTGCCAGAGGTAAGACAGAGAGAGGCAGAGAGAGGCAGAGCGAGGCGGAGAGAGGGAAAGAGAGACAAGGAAAGGCCGTGAGGGACAGAGAGGGAGAGAGAGAGAGGCAGGCAGAGAGAGGCATCGAGGGACGGAGAGGCACAGAGAGACACAGAGACAGACGCAGAGAGACTGATAGAGATGGAGAGAGGCAGAGAAAAGCGAGAGAGACAGAGGGAGACAGAGAAAGACAGAAATAGGTAGGGAGAGACAGGTAGAGGCAAAGAGCGACAGAGAGAAACAGCGAGAGACAGAGTGAGACAGGGATAGGCAGACAGAAACAGAGGGAGAGAGAGAGAGATATGGTGAGGCAGAGAGAGGCAGAGAAAGACAGAGAGACACAGAGAGAGACAGAGGGAGAAAGAGAAGGAGCGAGGGAGAGAAAGGAAGAGAGAGGCAGCGAGAGGCAGAGACACACAGAGAGAGACAGAGAGAGGCAGAGAAAAGCAGAGAGAGACAAAGAGAGACACTGAGATACAGTAAGAGCTACAGAGAGTCAGAGAAATGCAGCCAGAGGCAGAGACAGATAGATAGTGTTAAAGAGATTCAAGGAGAGAAAGGGCGAAGCAGAGAGAGACTAGTGAACATGGAGAGAGGCTGAGAGAGGGTCACGGAGGGGCAGAGAGATCCAGAGGGAGACAGACAGAGGCAGCAGGAGGCAGAGAGAGACAGAAAGGGACAGCGAGGGAGACAGACAGAGACAGAGAGGGACAGAGGGAGACACAGAAAGACCAAAAGAGATAGACTGAGGTAGAGAGAGAGAGAGAGTGATGAAGAGAAGCAGAGAGAGGCAGAGTGAGGCGGAGGGAGACAGAGAGAGATGGAAAGAGGCAGAGAGAAACAGACAATGCCAGAGGTAAGACAGAGAGAGGCAGAGAGACATAGAGAGAGGCAGAGCGAGGCGGAGAGAGGGAAAGAGAGACAGGGAAAGGCCGAGAGGGACAGAGAGGGAGAGAGACAGAGGCAGGCAGAGAGAGGCAGGGAGAGGCTGAGAGCTACGGAGAAAGAGTGAGAAATGCAGAGTGAGACAGACAGAGAGCGGCATAGAGGGACGCAGAGGCACAGAGAGACATAGAGAGAGGCAGAGAGAGAGAGTCAGGGAGTGACAGGGAGAGCCAGAAGGAGACAGAGAATGTCAGTGAGAGACAGACACAGGCAGAGGGAGACAGAGAGAGGCAGAGAAAAGCGAGAGAGGCAGAGAGAGGCAGAGAGAGGCTGAGAGAGGCAGCGAGAAAGGGAGAGGCAGCGAGAGGCAGAGATAGACAGAGAGAGGCAGAGAGAGACAGAGAGAAACATGGAGAGATAGAGAGAGACAGAGAGAGGCAGAGAAAAGCGAGAGAGACAGAGGGAGACAGAGAAAGACAGAAATAGCTGGGGAGAGACAGGTAGAGGCAAAGAGCGACAGAGAGAGAGAGAGAGAGAGTGAGAGACTGACAGAGAGACGGAGAGACACTGGGGGACATGGAAAGTGGCAGAGAGAGACAGGGAGAGGCAGAGAGAGACAGAGCGGCAGAGAGAGGCAGAGAGAGAGAGACAGGGAGTGACAGAGAGAGCTAGAAGGAGACAGAAAAAGTCAGTGAGAGAGACAGACACAGAGGGAGACAGAGAGAGACAGTGAGAGGCAGAGAAAAGCGAGAGAGGCAGAGAGAGGCAGAGAGAGGCGGAGAGAAGCAGAGAGAGGCAGAGAGAGGCGGAGAGAGGCAGCGAGAAAGAGAGAGGCAGCGAGAGGCAGAGACAGACAGAGAGAGACAGAGAGAAGCAGAGAAAAGCAGAGAGCGACAAAGAGAGACACTGAGATACAGAGAGAGCTACAGAGAGTCAGAGAAATGCAGCCAGAGGCAGAGACAGATAGAGAGTGTTAGAGAGATTCAAGGAGAGAAAGGGCGAAGCAGAATGAGACTAGTGAACATGGAGAGAGGCTGAGAGAGAGTCACGGAGCGGCAGAGAGAGCCAGAGGGAGACAGAGAAAGACAGAAATAGGTAGGGAGAGACAGGTAGAGGCAAAGAGCGACAGAGAGAGACAGAGAGAGTGAGAGACTGACAGAGAGACGGAGAGACACTGGGGGACATGGAAAGTAGAAGAGAGAGGCAGGGAGAGGCAGAGAGAGACAGGGAGAGGCAGAGAGAGCGAGAAGGAGACAGGGAAAGTCAGTGAGAGACAGACAGAGACACAGGGAGACAGAGAGAGGCAGAGAAAAGCGAGAGAGGCAGAGAGAGCCAGAGAGAGGCGTAGAGAGGCAGAGAGAAAGAGAGAGGCAGCGAGTGGCAGAGGAAGACAGGGAGAGACATGGAGAGACAGAGAGAGACAGAGAGAGGCAGAGAAAAGCGAGAGAGACAAAGAGAGATAGTGAAATACAGAAAGAGCTACAGAGAGTCAGAGAACAGCAGCCAGAGGCAGAGACAGACATAGAGTGTTAGAGAGATTCAAGGAGAGAAAGGGAGAAGCAGAGAGAGACTACTGAACATGGTGAGAGGCTGAGAGGGAGTCACGGAAAGACACTGGGGGACATGGAAAGTGAAAGAGACAGGCAGGGAGAGGCAGAGAGAGACAGGGAGAGGCAGAGAGAGACAGAGATGCAGAGAGAGTCAGAGGGAGACAGAGAGAGACGCGGAGAGACAGAGAGCGACAGAGAGAAACAGAGAGAGACAGAGTGAGACAGGGATGGACAGACAGAGACAGAGGTAGAGAGAGAGAGATATGGTGAGGCAGAGAGAGACAGAAAGGGACGGCGAGGGACAGTGAGGAAGACAGACAGAGTGAGGCAGAGAGAGACAGAGAGTGACAGAGGGAGACAGAAAGAGACTAGGAGAGAGACAGACAGAGACAGAGGTAGACAGAGAGAGATATGGAGATGCCAACAGAGGCGGAGAGAGACATAGAGTGTTAGAGAGATTCAAGGAGAGAAAGGGAGAAGCAGAAAGAGACTACTGAACATGGTGAGAGGCTGAGAGGGAGTCACGGAAAGACACTGGGGGACATGGAAAATGAAAGAGACAGGCAGGGAGAGGCAGAGAGAGAGACAGGGAGTGACAGAGAGAGCCAGAAGGAGACAGAGAAAGATAGTGAGAGACAGACAGAGTCAAAGGGAGACAGAGAGAGACAGAGAGAGGCAGAGAAACGCGAGAGTGGCAGAGAGAGGCAAAGAGCGACAGAGAGAGACAGAGAGAAACAGAGAGAGACAGAGTGAGACAGGGATAGGCAGACAGAAACAGAGGGAGAGAGAGAGAGATATGGTGAGGCAGAGAGAGGCAGAGAAAGACAGAGAGACACAGAGAGAGACAGAGGGAGACAGAGAGCGAAAGAGAAGGAGCGAGGGAGATAAAGGAAGAGAGAGGCAGTGAGAGGCAGAGAGAGACAGAGAGAGGCTGAGGGAGATAGAGAAAGACAGTGAGAGACAGACAGAGAGACACATGGGGAGACGGAGAGAGACAAAGAGAGGCATAGAAAAGCAGAGAGACACAAAGAGAGACAGTGAGATACAGAAAGAGCAAGAGAGAGTCAGAGAAAAGCAGCCGGAGGCAGAGACAGACAGAGAGTGTTAGAGAGATTCAAGGAGTGAAAGGGAGAAGCAGAGAGAGACTAGTGAACATGGTGAGGCTGAGAGAGAGTCACGGAGGGGCAGAGAGAGACAGAGGGAGACTGACAGAGGCAGCGAGAGACAGAACGGGACGTAGAGGGACAGTGAGGAAGACAGACAGAGTGAGGCAGACAGAGACAGAGAGGGACAGAGGGAGACAGAAACAGACATGGAGAGAGACAGACAGAGACAGAGGTAGACAGAGATAGATATGGAGAGGCCAACAGAGGCGGAGAGAGATAGTCAGAGAGACAAAGAGAGCGAGAGAGAGACAGAGAGCAGCTGCGAGAGGCAGACACAGAAAGAGAGACGCAGAGGGAGATAGGGAGAGACAGTCAGAGAGCGGCATAGAGGGACGGGGAGGCACAGAGAGACACAGAGACAGACGCAGAGAGACAGATAGAGATAGAGAGAGGCAGAGGGAGACAGAGAGAGACATGGAGAGACAGAGAGAGGCAGAGAAAAGCGATAGAGACAGAGGGAGACAGAGAAAGACAGAAATAGGTAGGGAGAGACAGGTAGAGGCAAAGAGCGACAGAGAGATACAGAGAATGAGAGACTGACAGAGAGACGGAGAGACACTTTGGGACATGGAAAGTGGCAGAGAGAGACAGGCAGAGGCAGAGAGCGACAGAGAGAAACAGAGAGAGACAAAGTGAGACAGGGATAGGCAGACAGAGACAGAGGTAGAGAGAGAGAGAGATATGGTGAGGCAGAGGGAGGCAGAGAGAGACAGAGAGACACAGAGAGAGACAGAGGGAGACAGAGAGAGAAAGAGAAGGCGAGAGGGAGAGAAAGGAAGAGAGAGGCAGCGAGAGTCAGAGAGCGACAGAGAGAGACAGAGAGAAACAGAGGGAGAGAGAGAGAGATATGGTGAGGCAGAGAGAGGCAGAGAAAGACAGAGAGACACAGAGAGAGACAGAGGGAGAAAGAGAAGGAGCGAGGGAGAGAAAGGAAGAGAGAGGCAGCGAGAGGCAGAGACACAGAGAGAGAGACAGAGAGAGGCAGAGAAAAGCAGAGAGAGACAAAGAGAGACACTGAGATACAGTAAGAGCTACAGAGAGTCAGAGAAATGCAGCCAGAGGCAGAGACAGATAGATAGTGTTAGAGAGATTCAAGGAGAGAAAGGGCGAAGCAGAGAGAGACTAGTGAACATGGAGAGAGGCTGAGAGAGGGTCACGGAGGGGCAGAGAGATCCAGAGGGAGACAGACAGAGGCAGCGAGAGGCAGAGAGAGACAGAAAGGGACAGCGAGGGAGACAGACAGAGACAGAGAGGGACAGAGGGAGACACAGAAAGACCAAAAGAGATAGACTGAGGTAGAGAGAGAGAGAGAGTGATGAAGAGAAGCAGAGAGAGGCAGAGTGAGACGGAGGGAGACAGAGAGAGATGGAAAGAGGCAGAGAGAAACAGACAGTGCCAGAGGTAAGACAGAGAGAGGCAGAGAGAGGCAGAGCGAGGCGGAGAGAGGGAAAGAGAGACAAGGAAAGGCCGAGAGGGACAGAGAGGGAGAGAGACAGAGGCAGGCAGAGAGAGGCAGGGAGAGGCAGAGAGCTACGGAAAAAGAGTGAGAAATGCAGAGAGAGACAGACAGAGAGCGGCATAGAGGGACGCAGAGGCACAGAGAGACATAGAGAGAGGCAGAGCGAGGCGGAGAGAGGGAAAGAGAGACAAGGAAAGGCCGAGAGGGACAGAGAGGGAGAGAGACAGAGGCAGGCAGAGAGAGGCAGAGAGCTACAGAGAAAGAGTGAGAAATGCAGAGTGAGACAGACAGAGAGCGGCATAGAGGGACGCAGAGGCACAGAGAGACATAGAGAGAGGCAGAGAGAGAGAGAGTCAGGGAGTGACAGGGAGAGCCAGAAGGAGACAGAGAATGTCAGTGAGAGACAGACACAGGCAGAGGGAGACAGAGAGAGGCAGAGAAAAGCGAGAGAGACAGAGGGAGACAGAGAAAGACAGAAATAGCTGGGGAGAGACAGGTAGAGGCAAAGAGCGACAGAGAGAGAGAGAGAGAGAGAGAGTGAGAGACTGACAGAGAGACGCAGAGACACTGGGGGACATGGAAAGTGGCAGAGAGAGACAGGGAGAGGCAGAGAGAGACAGAGCGGCAGAGAGAGGCAGAGAGAGAGAGACAGGGAGTGACAGAGAGAGCCAGAAGGAGACAGAAAAAGTCAGTGAGAGAGACAGACACAGAGGGAGACAGAGAGAGACAGTGAGAGGCAGAGAAAAGCGAGAGAGGCAGAGAGAGGCAGAGAGAGGCGGAGAGAAGCAGAGAGAGGCAGAGAGAGGCGGAGAGAGGCAGCGAGAAAGAGAGAGGCAGCGAGAGGCAGAGACAGACAGAGAGAGACAGAGAGAAGCAGAGAAAAGCAGAGAGCGACAAAGAGAGACACTGAGATACAGAGAGAGCTACAGAGAGTCAGAGAAATGCAGCCAGAGGCAGAGACAGATAGAGAGTGTTAGAGAGATTCAAGGAGAGAAAGGGCGAAGCAGAGAGAGACTAGTGAACATGGAGAGAGGCAGAGACAGACAGGGAGAGGCAGAGAGAGACAGAGAGAGGCAGAGAAAAGCGAGAGAGACAGAGGGAGACAGAGAAAGACAGAAATAGGTAGGGAGAGACAGGTAGAGGCAAAGAGCGACAGAGAGAGACAGAGAGAGTGAGAGACTGACAGAGAGACGGAGAGACACTAGGGGACATGGAAAGTAGAAGAGAGAGGCAGGCAGAGGCAGAGAGAGACAGGGAGAGGCAGAGAAAAGCGAGAGAGGCAGAGAGAGTCAGAGAGAGGCGCAGAGAGGCAGAGAGAAAGAGAGAGGCAGCGAGTGGCAGAGGAAGACAGAGAGAGACATGGAGAGACAGAGAGAGACAGAGAGAGGCAGAGAAAAGCGAGAGAGACAAAGAGAGATAGTGAGATACAGAAAGAGCTACAGAGAGTCAGAGAACAGCAGCCAGAGGCAGAGACAGACATAGAGTGTTAGAGAGATTCAAGGAGAGAAAGGGAGAAGCAGAGAGAGACTAGTGAACATGGTGAGAGGCTGAGAGAGAGTCACGGAGCGGCAGAGAGAGCCAGAGGGAGACAGACAGAGGCAGCGAGAGGCAGAGAGAGACAGAAAGGGACGGCGAGGGACAGTGAGGGAGACGTACAGAGTGAAGCAGACAGAGAGAAAGAGTGACAGAGAGAGAGACGGAGGGAGACCGAGAGAGATGGAAAGAGGCAGAGAGAAACAGAGAGAGGCAGAGGTAAGACAGAGAGAGGCAGAGGGAGACAGAGAGAGAAAGAGAAGGAGAGAGGGAGAGAAAGGAAGAGAGAGGCAGCGAGAGGCAGAGAGAGATAGAAAGGGACGGCGAGGGACAGTGAGGGAGACATACAGAGTGAGGCAGACAGAGACAAAGAGTGACTGAGGGAGACAGAAAGAGAGATGGAGAGAGACAGACAGAGACAGAGGTAGACAGAGAGAGATATGGAGACGCCAACAGAGGCGGAGAGAGACAGTCAGAGAGACAATGAGAGGGAGAGAGAGACAGTGAGCAGCTGCGAGAGGTAGAGACAGAAAGAGAGAGGCAGAGGGAGATAGAGAGAGACAGACAGAGAGCGGCATAGAGGGGCGGAGAGGCACAGAGAGATACAAAGACTGACGCAGACAGACAGATAGAGATAGAGAGAGGCAGAGAGAGGCAGGGAGAGCCAGAGAGCGACAGAGAGAGACGGAGGAAGACACAGAGAGATGGAAAGAGGCAGAGAGAAATAAAGAGAGGCAGAGGTAAGACAGAGAGAGGCAGAGAGAGGCAGAGCGAGGCGGAGGGAGACAGAGAGACAAGGAAAGGCCGAGAGGGACAGAGAGGGAGAGAGACAGAGGGAGACAGAGGGAGACAGAGAGAGAAAGAGAAGGAGCGAGGGAGAGAAAGGGAGAGAGGCAGCGAGAGGCAAGGAGAGACAGAGAGAGGCTGAGGGAGATAGAGAAAGACAGTGAGAGACAGACAGAGACATGGAGAGACAGAGAGAGACAGAGAGAGGCAGAGGTAGACAGTGAGAGATATGGACAGCCCGACAGAGGCGGAGAGAGACAGGTAGAGAGACAAAGAGAGGGAGAGAGAGACAGAGAGCAGCTGCGAGAGGCAGAGACAGACAGAGAGAGGCAGAGGGAGATAGAGAGAGACAGTCAGAGAGCGGCATAGAGGGGACGGAGAGGCACAGAGAGACACAGAGACAGACGCAGAGAGACTGATAGAGATGGAGAGAGGCAGAGAGAGAGAGAGGGAGTGACAGAGAGAGCCAGGAGACAGAGAAAGTCAGTGAGAGACAGAGAGACACAGAGGGAGACAGGGAGAGACAGAGAGAGGAAGAGAAAAGCGAGAGAGGCAGCGCGAGGCAGAGAGAGGCGGAGAGAGGCAGCGAGAGGCAAAGACAGACAGAGAGAGGCAGAGAGAGACATGTAGAGACAGAGAGAGACAGAGAGAGGCAGAGAAAAGCGAGAGAGACAGAGGGAGACAGAGAAAGACAGAAATAGGTAGGGAGAGACAGGTAGAGGCAAAGAGCGACAGAGAGAGACAGAGAGAAACAGAGAGAGACAGAGTGAGACAGGGATAGGCAGACAGAAACAGAGGGAGAGAGAGAGAGATATTGTGAGGCAGAGAGAGGCAGAGAAAGACAGAGAGACAGAGGGAGAGACAGAGGGAGAAAGAGAAGGAGCGAGGGAGAGAAAGGAAGAGGGAGGCAGCGAGAGGCAGAGACACAGAGAGAGAGAGAGACAGAGAGAGGCAGAGAAAAGTAGAGAGAGACAAAGAGAGACACTGAGATACAGTAAGAGCTACAGAGAGTCAGAGAAATGCAGCCAGAGGCAGAGACAGATAGATAGTGTTAGAGAGATTCAAGGAGAGAAAGGGCGAAGCAGAGAGAGACTAGTGAACATGGAGAGAGGCTGAGAGAGGGTCACGGAGGGGCAGAGAGATCCAGAGGGAGACAGACAGAGGCAGCGAGAGGCAGAGAGAGACAGAAAGGGACAGCGAGGGAGACACACAGAGACAGAGAGGGACAGAGGGAGACACAGAAAGACCAAAAGAGATAGACTGAGGTAGAGAGAGAGAGAGAGAGTGATGAAGAGAAGCAGAGAGAGGCAGAGTGAGGCGGAGGGAGACAGAGAGAGATGGAAAGAGGCAGAGAGAAACAGACAGTGCCAGAGGTAAGACAGAGAGAGGCAGAGAGAGGCAGAGCGAGGCGGAGAGAGGGAAAGAGAGACAAGGAAAGGCCGAGAGGGACAGAGAGGGAGAGAGACAGAGGCAGGCAGAGAGAGGCAGGGAGAGGCAGAGAGCTACGGAAAAAGAGTGAGAAATGCAGAGAGAGACAGACAGAGAGCGGCATAGAGGGACGCAGAGGCACAGAGAGACATAGAGAGAGGCAGAGCGAGGCGGAGAGAGGGAAAGAGAGACAGGGAAAGGCCGAGAGGGACAGAGAGGGAGAGAGACAGAGGCAGGCAGAGAGAGGCAGGGAGAGGCAGAGAGCTACGGAGAAAGAGTGAGAAATGCAGAGTGAGACAGACAGAGAGCGGCATAGAGGGACGCAGAGGCACAGAGAGACATAGAGAGAGGCAGAGAGAGAGAGAGTCAGGGAGTGACAGGGAGAGCCAGAAGGAGACAGAGAATGTCAGTGAGAGACAGACACAGGCAGAGGGAGACAGAGAGAGGCAGAGAAAAGCGAGAGAGGCAGAGAGAGGCAGAGAGAGGCTGAGAGAGGCAGCGAGAAAGGGAGAGGCAGCGAGAGGCAGAGATAGACAGAGAGAGGCAGAGAGAGACAGAGAGAAACATGGAGAGATAGAGAGAGACAGAGAGAGGCAGAGAAAAGCGAGAGAGACAGAGGGAGACAGAGAAAGACAGAAATAGCTGGGGAGAGACAGGTAGAGGCAAAGAGCGACAGAGAGAGAGAGAGAGAGTGAGAGACTGACAGAGAGACGGAGAGACACTGGGGGACATGGAAAGTGGCAGAGAGAGACAGGGAGAGGCAGAGAGAGACAGAGCGGCAGAGAGAGGCAGAGAGAGAGACAGGGAGTGACAGAGAGAGCTAGAAGGAGACAGAAAAAGTCAGTGAGAGAGACAGACACAGAGGGAGACAGAGAGAGACAGTGAGAGGCAGAGAAAAGCGAGAGAGGCAGAGAGAGGCAGAGAGAGGCGGAGAGAAGCAGAGAGAGGCAGAGAGAGGCGGAGAGAGGCAGCGAGAAAGAGAGAGGCAGCGAGAGGCAGAGACAGACAGAGAGAGACAGAGAGAAGCAGAGAAAAGCAGAGAGCGACAAAGAGAGACACTGAGATACAGAGAGAGCTACAGAGAGTCAGAGAAATGCAGCCAGAGGCAGAGACAGATAGAGAGTGTTAGAGAGATTCAAGGAGGGAAAGGGCGAAGCAGAGAGAGACTAGTGAACATGGAGAGAGGCTGAGAGAGAGTCACGGAGCGGCAGAGAGAGCCAGAGGGAGACAGAGAAAGACAGAAATAGGTAGGGAGAGACAGGTAGAGGCAAAGAGCGACAGAGAGAGACAGAGAGAGTGAGAGACTGACAGAGAGACGGAGAGACACTGGGGGACATGGAAAGTAGAAGAGAGAGGCAGGGAGAGGCAGAGAGAGACAGGGAGAGGCAGAGAGAGCGAGAAGGAGACAGAGAAAGTCAGTGAGCGACAGACAGAGACACAGGGAGACAGAGAGAGGCAGAGAAAAGCGAGAGAGGCAGAGAGAGCCAGAGAGAGGCGTAGAGAGGCAGAGAGAAAGAGAGAGGCAGCGAGTGGCAGAGGAAGACAGGGAGAGACATGGAGAGACAGAGAGAGACAGAGAGAGGCAGAGAAGAGCGAGAGAGACAAAGAGAGATAGTGAAATACAGAAAGAGCTACAGAGAGTCAGAGAACAGCAGCCAGAGGCAGAGACAGACATAGAGTGTTAGAGAGATTCAAGGAGAGAAAGGGAGAAGCAGAGAGAGACTACTGAACATGGTGAGAGGCTGAGAGGGAGTCACGGAAAGACACTGGGGGACATGGAAAGTGAAAGAGACAGGCAGAGAGAGGCAGAGAGAGACAGGGAGAGGCAGAGAGAGACAGAGATGCAGAGAGAGTCAGTGGGAGACAGAGAGAGACGCGGAGAGACAGAGAGCGACAGAGAGAAACAGAGAGAGACAGAGTGAGACAGGGATGGACAGACAGAGACAGAGGGAGAGAGAGAGAGATATGGTGAGGCAGAGAGAGACAGAAAGGGACGGCGAGGGACAGTGAGGAAGACAGACAGAGTGAGGCAGAGAGAGACAGAGAGTGACAGAGGGAGACAGAAAGAGACTAGGAGAGAGACAGACAGAGACAGAGGTAGACAGAGAGAGATATGGAGATGCCAACAGAGGCGGAGAGAGACAATCAGAGAGACAAAGAGAGGGAGGGAGAGACAGTGAGCAGCTGCGAGAGGTAGAGACAGAAAGAGAGAGGCAGAGGGAGATAGAGAGAGACAGACAGAGAGCGGCATAGAGGGACCGAGAGGCACAGAGAGATACAAAGACAGACGCAGAGAGACAGATAGAGATAGAGAGAGGCAGAGAGAGAGACAGGGAGTGACAGAGAGAGCCAGAAGGAGACAGAGAAAGATATTGAGAGACAGACAGAGTCAAAGGGAGACAGAGAGAGACAGAGAGAGGCAGAGAAACGCGAGAGTGGCAGAGAGAGGCAAAGAGCGACAGAGAGAAACAGAGAGAGTGAGAGACAGACAGAGAGACGGGGAGACACTGGGGGACATGTAAAGTGGCAGAGAGAGACAGAGCGAGGCAGAAAGAGACTGAGAGGCAGAGAGAGGCAGAGAGAGACAGAGAGAGACAGAGAGAGGCGGAGAGATGCAGCGAGAGGCAGAGACACACAGAGAGAGACAGAGAGAGGCAGAGAAAAGCAGAGAGAGACAAAGAGAGACACTGAGATACAGTAAGAGCTACAGAGAGTCAGAGAGATGCAGCCAGAGGCAGAGACAGATAGATAGTGTTAGAGAGATTCAAGGAGCGAAAGGGCGAAGCAGAGAGAGACTAGTGAACATGGAGAGAGGCTGAGAGAGGGTCACGGAGGGGCAGAGAGAGCCAGAGGGTGACAGACAGAGACAGAGAGGGACAGAGGGAGACACAGAAAGACCAAAAGAGATCGACTGAGGTAGAGAGAGAGAGAGAGATGAATAGAAGCAGAGAGAGGCAGAGTGAGGCGGAGGGAGACAGAGAGAGATGGAAAGAGGCAGAGAAAAACAGACAGTGCCAGAGGTAAGACAGAGAGAGACAGAGAGAGGCAGAGAAAAGCGAGAGAGACAGAGGGAGACAGAGAAATACAGAAATAGGTAGGGAGAGACAGGTAGAGGCAAAGAGCGACAGAGAGAGACAGAGAGAAACAGAGAGAGACAGAGTGAGACAGGGATAGGCAGACAGAAACAGAGGGAGAGAGAGAGAGATATGGTGAGGCAGAGAGAGGCAGAGAAAGACAGAGAGACACAGAGAGAGACAGAGGGAGACAGAGAGCGAAAGAGAAGGAGCGAGGGAGATAAAGGAAGAGAGAGGCAGTGAGAGGCAGAGAGAGACAGAGAGAGGCTGAGGGAGATAGAGAAAGACAGTGAGAGACAGACAGAGAGACACATGGGGAGACAGAGAGAGACAAAGAGAGGCATAGAAAAGCAGAGAGACACAAAGAGAGACAGTGAGATACAGAAAGAGCAAGAGAGAGTCAGAGAAAAGCAGCCGGAGGCAGAGACAGACAGAGAGTGTTAGAGAGATTCAAGGAGTGAAAGGGAGAAGCAGAGAGAGACTAGTGAACATGGTGAGGCTGAGAGAGAGTCACGGAGGGGCAGAGAGAGACAGAGGGAGACTGACAGAGGCAGCGAGAGACAGAACGGGACGTAGAGGGACAGTGAGGAAGACAGACAGAGTGAGGCAGACAGAGACAGAGAGGGACAGAGGGAGACAGAAACAGACATGGAGAGAGACAGACAGAGACAGAGGTAGACAGAGATAGATATGGAGAGGCCAACAGAGGCGGAGAGAGATAGTCAGAGAGACAAAGAGAGCGAGAGAGAGACAGAGAGCAGCTGCGAGAGGCAGACACAGAAAGAGAGACGCAGAGGGAGATAGGGAGAGACAGTCAGAGAGCGGCATAGAGGGACGGGGAGGCACAGAGAGACACAGAGACAGACGCAGAGAGACAGATAGAGATAGAGAGAGGCAGAGGGAAACAGAGAGAGACATGGAGAGACAGAGAGAGGCAGAGAAAAGCGATAGAGACAGAGGGAGACAGAGAAAGACAGAAATAGGTAGGGAGAGACAGGTAGAGGCAAAGAGCGACAGAGAGATACAGAGAATGAGAGACTGACAGAGAGACGGAGAGACACTTTGGGACATGGAAAGTGGCAGAGAGAGACAGGCAGAGGCTGAGAGCGACAGAGAGAAACAGAGAGAGACAAAGTGAGACAGGGATAGGCAGACAGAGACAGAGGTAGAGAGAGAGATAGATATGGTGAGGCAGAGGGAGGCAGAGAGAGACAGAGAGACACAGAGAGAGACAGAGGGAGACAGAGAGAGAAAGAGAAGGCGAGAGGGAGAGAAAGGAAGAGAGAGGCAGCGAGAGTCAGAGAGCGACAGAGAGAGACAGAGAGAAACAGAGGGAGAGAGAGAGAGATATGGTGAGGCAGAGAGAGGCAGAGAAAGACAGAGAGACACAGAGAGAGACAGAGGGAGAAAGAGAAGGAGCGAGGGAGAGAAAGGAAGAGAGAGGCAGCGAGAGGCAGAGACACAGAGAGAGAGACAGAGAGAGGCAGAGAAAAGCAGAGAGAGACAAAGAGAGACACTGAGATACAGTAAGAGCTACAGAGAGTCAGAGAAATGCAGCCAGAGGCAGAGACAGATAGATAGTGTTAGAGAGATTCAAGGAGAGAAAGGGCGAAGCAGAGAGAGACTAGTGAACATGGAGAGAGGCTGAGAGAGGGTCACGGAGGGGCAGAGAGATCCAGAGGGAGACAGACAGAGGCAGCGAGAGGCAGAGAGAGACAGAAAGGGACAGCGAGGGAGACAGACAGAGACAGAGAGGGACAGAGGGAGACACAGAAAGACCAAAAGAGATAGACTGAGGTAGAGAGAGAGAGAGAGTGATGAAGAGAAGCAGAGAGAGGCGGAGTGAGGCGGAGGGAGACAGAGAGAGATGGAAAGAGGCAGAGAGAAACAGACAGTGCCAGAGGTAAGACAGAGAGAGGCAGAGAGAGGCAGAGCGAGGCGGAGAGAGGGAAAGAGAGACAAGGAAAGGCCGAGAGGGACAGAGAGGGAGAGAGACAGAGGCAGGCAGAGAGAGGCAGGGAGAGGCAGAGAGCTACGGAAAAAGAGTGAGAAATGCAGAGAGAGACAGACAGAGAGCGGCATAGAGGGACGCAGAGGCACAGAGAGACATAGAGAGAGGCAGAGCGAGGCGGAGAGAGGGAAAGAGAGACAAGGAAAGGCCGAGAGGGACAGAGAGGGAGAGAGACAGAGGCAGGCAGAGAGAGGCAGGGAGAGGCAGAGAGCTACAGAGAAAGAGTGAGAAATGCAGAGTGAGACAGACAGAGAGCGGCATAGAGGGACGCAGAGGCACAGAGAGACATAGAGAGAGGCAGAGAGAGAGAGAGTCAGGGAGTGACAGGGAGAGCCAGAAGGAGACAGAGAATGTCAGTGAGAGACAGACACAGGCAGAGGGAGACAGAGAGAGGCAGAGAAAAGCGAGAGAGACAGAGGGAGACAGAGAAAGACAGAAATAGCTGGGGAGAGACAGGTAGAGGCAAAGAGCGACAGAGAGAGAGAGAGAGAGAGAGAGTGAGAGACTGACAGAGAGACGCAGAGACACTGGGGGACATGGAAAGTGGCAGAGAGAGACAGGGAGAGGCAGAGAGAGACAGAGCGGCAGAGAGAGGCAGAGAGAGAGAGACAGGGAGTGACAGAGAGAGCCAGAAGGAGACAGAAAAAGTCAGTGAGAGAGACAGACACAGAGGGAGACAGAGAGAGACAGTGAGAGGCAGAGAAAAGCGAGAGAGGCAGAGAGAGGCAGAGAGAGGCGGAGAGAAGCAGAGAGAGGCAGAGAGAGGCGGAGAGAGGCAGCGAGAAAGAGAGAGGCAGCGAGAGGCAGAGACAGACAGAGAGAGACAGAGAGAAGCAGAGAAAAGCAGAGAGCGACAAAGAGAGACACTGAGATACAGAGAGAGCTACAGAGAGTCAGAGAAATGCAGCCAGAGGCAGAGACAGATAGAGAGTGTTAGAGAGATTCAAGGAGAGAAAGGGCGAAGCAGAGAGAGACTAGTGAACATGGAGAGAGGCAGAGACAGACAGGGAGAGGCAGAGAGAGACAGAGAGAGGCAGAGAAAAGCGAGAGAGACAGAGGGAGACAGAGAAAGACAGAAATAGGTAGGGAGAGACAGGTAGAGGCAAAGAGCGACAGAGAGAGACAGAGAGAGTGAGAGACTGACAGAGAGACGGAGAGACACTAGGGGACATGGAAAGTAGAAGAGAGAGGCAGGCAGAGGCAGAGAGAGACAGGGAGAGGCAGAGAAAAGCGAGAGAGGCAGAGAGAGTCAGAGAGAGGCGCAGAGAGGCAGAGAGAAAGAGAGAGGCAGCGAGTGGCAGAGGAAGACAGAGAGAGACATGGAGAGACAGAGAGAGACAGAGAGAGGCAGAGAAAAGCGAGAGAGACAAAGAGAGATAGTGAGATACAGAAAGAGCTACAGAGAGTCAGAGAACAGCAGCCAGAGGCAGAGACAGACATAGAGTGTTAGAGAGATTCAAGGAGAGAAAGGGAGAAGCAGAGAGAGACTAGTGAACATGGTGAGAGGCTGAGAGAGAGTCACGGAGCGGCAGAGAGAGCCAGAGGGAGACAGACAGAGGCAGCGAGAGGCAGAGAGAGACAGAAAGGGACGGCGAGGGACAGTGAGGGAGACGTACAGAGTGAAGCAGACAGAGAGAAAGAGTGACAGAGAGAGAGACGGAGGGAGACCGAGAGAGATGGAAAGAGGCAGAGAGAAACAGAGAGAGGCAGAGGTAAGACAGAGAGAGGCAGAGGGAGACAGAGAGAGAAAGAGAAGGAGAGAGGGAGAGAAAGGAAGAGAGAGGCAGCGAGAGGCAGAGAGAGATAGAAAGGGACGGCGAGGGACAGTGAGGGAGACATACAGAGTGAGGCAGACAGAGACAAAGAGTGACAGAGGGAGACAGAAAGAGAGATGGAGAGAGACAGACAGAGACAGAGGTAGACAGAGAGAGATATGGAGACGCCAACAGAGGCGGAGAGAGACAGTCAGAGAGACAATGAGAGGGAGAGAGAGACAGTGAGCAGCTGCGAGAGGTAGAGACAGAAAGAGAGAGGCAGAGGGAGATAGAGAGAGACAGACAGAGAGCGGCATAGAGGGACGGAGAGGCACAGAGAGATACAAAGACTGACGCAGACAGACAGATAGAGATAGAGAGAGGCAGAGAGAGGCAGGGAGAGCCAGAGAGCGACAGAGAGAGACGGAGGAAGACACAGAGAGATGGAAAGAGGCAGAGAGAAATAAAGAGAGGCAGAGGTAAGACAGAGAGAGGCAGAGAGAGGCAGAGCGAGGCGGAGGGAGACAGAGAGACAAGGAAAGGCCGAGAGGGACAGAGAGGGAGAGAGACAGAGGGAGACAGAGGGAGACAGAGAGAGAAAGAGAAGGAGCGAGGGAGAGAAAGGGAGAGAGGCAGCGAGAGGCAAGGAGAGACAGAGAGAGGCTGAGGGAGATAGAGAAAGACAGTGAGAGACAGACAGAGACATGGAGAGACAGAGAGAGACAGAGAGAGGCAGAGGTAGACAGTGAGAGATATGGACAGCCCGACAGAGGCGGAGAGAGACAGGTAGAGAGACAAAGAGAGGGAGAGAGAGACAGAGAGCAGCTGCGAGAGGCAGAGACAGACAGAGAGAGGCAGAGGGAGATAGAGAGAGACAGTCAGAGAGCGGCATAGAGGGGACGGAGAGGCACAGAGAGACAGAGAGACAGACGCAGAGAGACTGATAGAGATGGAGAGAGGCAGAGAGAGAGAGAGGGAGTGACAGAGAGAGCCAGGAGACAGAGAAAGTCAGTGAGAGACAGAGAGACACAGAGGGAGACAGGGAGAGACAGAGAGAGGCAGAGAAAAGCGAGAGAGGCAGCGCGAGGCAGAGAGAGGCGGAGAGAGGCAGCGAGAGGCAAAGACAGACAGAGAGAGGCAGAGAGAGACATGTAGAGACAGAGAGAGACAGAGAGAGGCAGAGAAAAGCGAGAGAGACAGAGGGAGACAGAGAAAGACAGAAATAGGTAGGGAGAGACAGGTAGAGGCAAAGAGCGACAGAGAGAGACAGAGAGAAACAGAGAGAGACAGAGTGAGACAGGGATAGGCAGACAGAAACAGAGGGAGAGAGAGAGAGATATTGTGAGGCAGAGAGAGGCAGAGAAAGACAGAGAGACAGAGGGAGAGACAGAGGGAGAAAGAGAAGGAGCGAGGGAGAGAAAGGAAGAGGGAGGCAGCGAGAGGCAGAGACACAGAGAGAGAGAGAGACAGAGAGAGGCAGAGAAAAGCAGAGAGAGACAAAGAGAGACACTGAGATACAGTAAGAGCTACAGAGAGTCAGAGAAATGCAGCCAGAGGCAGAGACAGATAGATAGTGTTAGAGAGATTCAAGGAGAGAAAGGGCGAAGCAGAGAGAGACTAGTGAACATGGAGAGAGGCTGAGAGAGGGTCACGGAGGGGCAGAGAGATCCAGAGGGAGACAGACAGAGGCAGCGAGAGGCAGAGAGAGACAGAAAGGGACAGCGAGGGAGACAGACAGAGACAGAGAGGGACAGAGGGAAACACAGAAAGACCAAAAGAGATAGACTGAGGTAGAGAGAGAGAGAGAGAGTGATGAAGAGAAGCAGAGAGAGGCAGAGTGAGGCGGAGGGAGACAGAGAGAGATGGAAAGAGGCAGAGAGAAACAGACAGTGCCAGAGGTAAGACAGAGAGAGGCAGAGAGAGGCAGAGCGAGGCGGAGAGAGGGAAAGAGAGACAAGGAAAGGCCGAGAGGGACAGAGAGGGAGAGAGACAGAGGCAGGCAGAGAGAGGCAGGGAGAGGCAGAGAGCTACGGAAAAAGAGTGAGAAATGCAGAGAGAGACAGACAGAGAGCGGCATAGAGGGACGCAGAGGCACAGAGAGACATAGAGAGAGGCAGAGCGAGGCGGAGAGAGGGAAAGAGAGACAGGGAAAGGCCGAGAGGGACGAAGAGGGAGAGAGACAGAGGCAGGCAGAGAGAGGCAGGGAGAGGCAGAGAGCTACGGAGAAAGAGTGAGAAATGCAGAGTGAGACAGACAGAGAGCGGCATAGAGGGACGCAGAGGCACAGAGAGACATAGAGAGAGGCAGAGAGAGAGAGAGTCAGGGAGTGACAGGGAGAGCCAGAAGGAGACAGAGAATGTCAGTGAGAGACAGACACAGGCAGAGGGAGACAGAGAGAGGCAGAGAAAAGCGAGAGAGGCAGAGAGAGGCAGAGAGAGGCTGAGAGAGGCAGCGAGAAAGGGAGAGGCAGCGAGAGGCAGAGATAGACAGAGAGAGGCAGAGAGAGACAGAGAGAAACATGGAGAGATAGAGAGAGACAGAGAGAGGCAGAGAAAAGCGAGAGAGACAGAGGGAGACAGAGAAAGACAGAAATAGCTGGGGAGAGACAGGTAGAGGCAAAGAGCGACAGAGAGAGAGAGAGAGAGTGAGAGACTGACAGAGAGACGGAGAGACACTGGGGGACATGGAAAGTGGCAGAGAGAGACCGGGAGAGGCAGAGAGAGACAGAGCGGCAGAGAGAGAGAGACAGGGAGTGACAGAGAGAGCTAGAAGGAGACAGAAAAAGTCAGTGAGAGAGACAGACACAGAGGGAGACAGAGAGAGACAGTGAGAGGCAGAGAAAAGCGAGAGAGGCAGAGAGAGGCAGAGAGAGGCGGAGAGAAGCAGAGAGAGGCAGAGAGAGGCGGAGAGAGGCAGCGAGAAAGAGAGAGGCAGCGAGAGGCAGAGACAGACAGAGAGAGACAGAGAGAAGCAGAGAAAAGCAGAGAGCGACAAAGAGAGACACTGAGATACAGAGAGAGCTACAGAGAGTCAGAGAAATGCAGCCAGAGGCAGAGACAGATAGAGAGTGTTAGAGAGATTCAAGGAGAGAAAGGGCGAAGCAGAGAGAGACTAGTGAACATGGAGAGAGGCTGAGAGAGAGTCACGGAGCGGCAGAGAGAGCCAGAGGGAGACAGAGAAAGACAGAAATAGGTAGGGAGAGACAGGTAGAGGCAAAGAGCGACAGAGAGAGACAGAGAGAGTGAGAGACTGACAGAGAGACGGAGAGACACTGGGGGACATGGAAAGTGAAAGAGACAGGCAGAGAGAGGCAGAGAGAGACAGGGAGAGGCAGAGAGAGACAGAGATGCAGAGAGAGTCAGAGGGAGACAGAGAGAGACGCGGAGAGACAGAGAGCGACAGAGAGAAACAGAGAGAGACAGAGTGAGACAGGGATGGACAGACAGAGACAGAGGGAGAGAGAGAGAGATATGGTGAGGCAGAGAGAGACAGAAAGGGACGGCGAGGGACAGTGAGGAAGACAGACAGAGTGAGGCAGAGAGAGACAGAGAGTGACAGAGGGAGACAGAAAGAGACTAGGAGAGAGACAGACAGAGACAGAGGTAGACAGAGAGAGATATGGAGATGCCAACAGAGGCGGAGAGAGACAATCAGAGAGACAAAGAGAGGGAGGGAGAGACAGTGAGCAGCTGCGAGAGGTAGAGACAGAAAGAGAGAGGCAGAGGGAGATAGAGAGAGACAGACAGAGAGCGGCATAGAGGGACCGAGAGGCACAGAGAGATACAAAGACAGACGCAGAGAGACAGATAGAGATAGAGAGAGGCAGAGAGAGAGACAGGGAGTGACAGAGAGAGCCAGAAGGAGACAGAGAAAGATATTGAGAAACAGACAGAGTCAAAGGGAGACAGAGAGAGACAGAGAGAGGCAGAGAAACGCGAGAGTGGCAGAGAGAGGCAAAGAGCGACAGAGAGAAACAGAGAGAGTGAGAGACAGACAGAGAGACGGGGAGACACTGGGGGACATGTAAAGTGGCAGAGAGAGACAGAGCGAGGCAGAAAGAGACTGAGAGGCAGAGAGAGGCAGAGAGAGACAGAGAGAGACAGAGAGAGGCGGAGAGATGCAGCGAGAGGCAGAGACACACAGAGAGAGACAGAGAGAGGCAGAGAAAAGCAGAGAGAGACAAAGAGAGACACTGAGATACAGTAAGAGCTACAGAGAGTCAGAGAGATGCAGCCAGAGGCAGAGACAGATAGATAGTGTTAGCGAGATTCAAGGAGCGAAAGGGCGAAGCAGAGAGAGACTAGTGAACATGGTGAGAGGCTGAGAGAGGGTCACGGAGCGGCAGAGAGATCCAGAGGGAGACAGACAGAGGCAGCGAGAGGCAGAGAGAGAAGGAAAGGGACAGCGAGGGAGACAGACAGAGACAGAGAGGGACAGAGGGAGACACAGAAAGACCAAAAGATATAGACTGAGGTAGAGAGAGAGAGAGAGTGATGAAGAGAAGCAGAGAGAGGCAGAGTGAGGCGGAGGGAGACAGAGAGAGATGGAAAGAGGCAGAGAGAAACAGACAGTGCCAGAGGTAAGACAGAGAGAGGCAGAGAGAGGCAGAGCGAGGCGGAGAGAGGGAAAGAGAGACAAGGAAAGGCCGTGAGGGACAGAGAGGGAGAGAGAGAGAGGCAGGCGGAGAGAGGCAGCGAGAAAGAGAGAGGCAGCGAGAGGCAGAGACAGACAGAGAGAGACAGAGAGAAGCAGAGAAAAGCAGAGAGCGACAAAGAGAGACACTGAGATACAGAGAGAGCTACAGAGAGTCAGAGAAATGCAGCCAGAGGCAGAGACAGATAGAGAGTGTTAGAGAGATTCAAGGAGAGAAAGGGCGAAGCAGAAAGAGACTAGTGAACATGGAGAGAGGCTGAGAGAGAGTCACGGAGCGGCAGAGAGAGCCAGAGGGAGACAGAGAAAGACAGAAATAGGTAGGGAGAGACAGGTAGAGGCAAAGAGCGACAGAGAGAGACAGAGAGAGTGAGAGACTGACAGAGAGACGGAGAGACACTGGGGGACATGGAAAGTAGAAGAGAGAGGCAGGGAGAGGCAGAGAGAGACAGGGAGAGGCAGAGAGAGCGAGAAGGAGACAGGGAAAGTCAGTGAGAGACAGACAGAGACACAGGGAGACAGAGAGAGGCAGAGAAAAGCGAGAGAGGCAGAGAGAGCCAGAGAGAGGCGTAGAGAGCCAGAGAGAGGCGTAGAGAGGCAGAGAGAAAGAGAGAGGCAGCGAGTGGCAGAGGAAGACAGGGAGAGACATGGAGAGACAGAGAGAGACAGAGAGAGGCAGAGAAAAGCGAGAGAGACAAAGAGAGATAGTGAAATACAGAAAGAGCTACAGAGAGTCAGAGAACAGCAGCCAGAGGCAGAGACAGACATAGAGTGTTAGAGAGATTCAAGGAGAGAAAGGGAGAAGCAGAGAGAGACTACTGAACATGGTGAGAGGCTGAGAGGGAGTCACGGAAAGACACTGGGGGACATGGAAAGTGAAAGAGACAGGCAGGGAGAGGCAGAGAGAGACAGGGAGAGGCAGAGAGAGACAGAGATGCAGAGAGAGTCAGAGGGAGACAGAGAGAGACGCGGAGAGACAGAGAGCGACAGAGAGAAACAGAGAGAGACAGAGTGAGACAGGGATGGACAGACAGAGACAGAGGTAGAGAGAGAGAGATATGGTGAGGCAGAGAGAGACAGAAAGGGACGGCGAGGGACAGTGAGGAAGACAGACAGAGTGAGGCAGAGAGAGACAGAGAGTGACAGAGGGAGACAGAAAGAGACTAGGAGAGAGACAGACAGAGACAGAGGTAGACAGAGAGAGATATGGAGATGCCAACAGAGGCGGAGAGAGACATAGAGTGTTAGAGAGATTCAAGGAGAGAAAGGGAGAAGCAGAGAGAGACTACTGAACATGGTGAGAGGCTGAGAGGGAGTCACGGAAAGACACTGAGGGACATGGAAAGTGAAAGAGACAGGCAGGGAGAGGCAGAGAGAGAGACAGGGAGTGAAAGAGAGAGCCAGAAGGAGACAGAGAAAGATAGTGAGAGACAGACAGAGTCAAAGGGAGACAGAGAGAGACAGAGAGAGGCAGAGAAACGCGAGAGTGGCAGAGAGAGGCAAAGAGCGACAGAGAGAGACAGAGAGAGTGAGAGACAGACAGAGAGACGGGGAGACACTGGGGGACATGTAAAGTGGCAGAGAGAGACAGAGCGAGGCAGAAAGAGACTGAGAGGCAGAGAGAGGCAGAGAGAGACAGAGAGAGACAGAGAGAGGCGGAGAGATGCAGCGAGAGGCAGAGACACACAGAGAGAGACAGAGAGAGGCAGAGAAAAGCAGAGAGAGACAAAGAGAGACACTGAGATACAGTAAGAGCTACAGAGCGTCAGAGAAATGCAGCCAGAGGCAGAGACAGATAGATAGTGTTAGAGAGATTCAAGGAGAGAAAGGGCGAAGCAGAGAGAGACTAGTGAACATGGAGAGAGGCTGAGAGAGGGTCACGGAGCGGCAGAGAGATCCAGAGGGAGACAGACAGAGGCAGCGAGAGGCAGAGAGAGACAGAAAGGGACAGCGAGGGAGACAGACAGAGACAGAGAGGGACAGAGGGAGACACAGAAAGACCAAAAGAGATAGACTGAGGTAGAGAGAGAGAGAGAGTGATGAAGAGAA
The DNA here is from genome assembly GCF_034640455.1 of Diachasmimorpha longicaudata. NCBI lineage: Eukaryota > Metazoa > Arthropoda > Insecta > Hymenoptera > Braconidae > Diachasmimorpha > Diachasmimorpha longicaudata. The sequence continues at coordinate 92,932 of NW_026973897.1, forward strand.
GCAGAGAGAGGCAGAGTGAGGCGGAGGGAGACAGAGAGAGGGAAAGAGGCAGAGAGAAACAGACAGTGCCAGAGGTAAGACAGAGAGAGGCAGAGAGAGGCAGAGCGAGGCGGAGAGAGGGAAAGAGAGACAAGGAAAGGCCGAGAGGGACAGAGAGGGAGAGAGACAGAGGCAGGCAGAGAGAGGCAGGGAGAGGCAGAGAGCTACGGAAAAAGAGTGAGAAATGCAGAGAGAGACAGACAGAGAGCGGCATAGAGGGACGCAGAGGCACAGAGAGACATAGAGAGAGGCAGAGCGAGGCGGAGAGAGGGAAAGAGAGACAAGGAAAGGCCGAGAGGGACAGAGAGGGAGAGAGACAGAGGCAGGCAGAGAGAGGCAGGGAGAGGCAGAGAGCTACAGAGAAAGAGTGAGAAATGCAGAGTGAGACAGACAGAGAGCGGCATAGAGGGACGCAGAGGCACAGAGAGACATAGAGAGAGGCAGAGAGAGAGAGTCAGGGAGTGACAGGGAGAGCCAGAAGGAGACAGAGAATGTCAGTGAGAGACAGACACAGGCAGAGCGAGACAGAGAGAGGCAGAGAAAAGCGAGAGAGGCAGAGAGAGGCAGAGAGAGGCTGAGAGAGGCAGCGAGAAAGGGAGAGGCAGCGAGAGGCAGAGATAGACAGAGAGAGGCAGAGAGAGACAGAGAGAAACATGGAGAGACAGAGAGAGACAGAGAGAGGCAGAGAAAAGCGAGAGAGACAGACGGAGACAGAGAAAGACAGAAATAGCTGGGGAGAGACAGGTAGAGGCAAAGAGCGACAGAGAGAGAGAGAGAGAGAGAGAGAGAGAGAGTGAGAGACTGACAGAGAGACGCAGAGACACTGGGGGACATGGAAAGTGGCAGAGAGAGACAGAGCGGCAGAGAGAGGCAGAGAGAGAGAGACAGGGAGTGACAGAGAGAGCCAGAAGGAGACAGAAAAAGTCAGTGAGAGAGACAGACACAGAGGGAGACAGAGAGAGACAGTGAGAGGCAGAGAAAAGCGAGAGAGGCAGAGAGAGGCAGAGAGAGGCGGAGAGAAGCAGAGAGAGGCAGAGAGAGGCGGAGAGAGGCAGCGAGAAAGAGAGAGGCAGCGAGAGGCAGAGACAGACAGAGAGAGACAGAGAGAAGCAGAGAAAAGCAGAGAGCGACAAAGAGAGACACTGAGATACAGAGAGAGCTACAGAGAGTCAGAGAAATGCAGCCAGAGGCAGAGACAGATAGAGAGTGTTAGAGAGATTCAAGGAGAGAAAGGGCGAAGCAGAGAGAGACTAGTGAACATGGAGAGAGGCAGAGACAGACAGGGAGAGGCAGAGAGAGACAGAGAGAGGCAGAGAAAAGCGAGAGAGACAGAGGGAGACAGAGAAAGACAGAAATAGGTAGGGAGAGACAGGTAGAGGCAAAGAGCGACAGAGAGAGACAGAGAGAGTGAGAGACTGACAGAGAGACGGAGAGACACTAGGGGACATGGAAAGTAGAAGAGAGAGGCAGGCAGAGGCAGAGAGAGACAGGGAGAGGCAGAGAAAAGCGAGAGAGGCAGAGAGAGTCAGAGAGAGGCGTAGAGAGGCAGAGAGAAAGAGAGAGGCAGCGAGTGGCAGAGGAAGACAGAGAGAGACATGGAGAGACAGAGAGAGACAGAGAGAGGCAGAGAAAAGCGAGAGAGACAAAGAGAGATAGTGAGATACAGAAAGAGCTACAGAGAGTCAGAGAACAGCAGCCAGAGGCAGAGACAGACATAGAGTGTTAGAGAGATTCAAGGAGAGAAAGGGAGAAGCAGAGAGAGACTAGTGAACATGGTGAGAGGCTGAGAGAGAGTCACGGAGCGGCAGAGAGAGCCAGAGGGCGACAGACAGAGGCAGCGAGAGGCAGAGAGAGACAGAAAGGGACGGCGAGGGACAGTGAGGGAGACGTACAGAGTGAAGCAGACAGAGAGAAAGAGTGACAGAGAGAGAGACGGAGGGAGACCGAGAGAGATGGAAAGAGGCAGAGAGAAACAGAGAGAGGCAGAGGTAAGACAGAGAGAGGCAGAGGGAGACAGAGAGAGAAAGAGAAGGAGAGAGGGAGAGAAAGGAAGAGAGAGGCAGCGAGAGGCAGAGAGAGATAGAAAGGGACGGCGAGGGACAGTGAGGGAGACATACAGAGTGAGGCAGACAGAGACAAAGAGTGACAGAGGGAGACAGAAAGAGAGATGGAGAGAGACAGACAGAGACAGAGGTAGACGGAGAGAGATATGGAGACGCCAACAGAGGCGGAGAGAGACAGTCAGAGAGACAATGAGAGGGAGAGAGAGACAGTGAGCAGCTGCGAGAGGTAGAGACAGAAAGAGAGAGGCAGAGGGAGATAGAGAGAGACAGACAGAGAGCGGCATAGAGGGACGGAGAGGCACAGAGAGATACAAAGACTGACGCAGACAGACAGATAGAGATAGAGAGAGGCAGAGAGAGGCAGGGAGAGCCAGAGAGCGACAGAGAGAGACGGAGGAAGACACAGAGAGATGGAAAGAGGCAGAGAGAAATAAAGAGAGGCAGAGGTAAGACAGAGAGAGGCAGAGAGAGGCAGAGCGAGGCGGAGGGAGACAGAGAGACAAGGAAAGGCCGAGAGGGACAGAGAGGGAGAGAGACAGAGGGAGACAGAGGGAGACAGAGAGAGAAAGAGAAGGAGCGAGGGAGAGAAAGGGAGAGAGGCAGCGAGAGGCAAGGAGAGACAGAGAGAGGCTGAGGGAGATAGAGAAAGACAGTGAGAGACAGACAGAGACATGGAGAGACAGAGAGAGACAGAGAGAGGCAGAGGTAGACAGTGAGAGATATGGACAGCCCGACAGAGGCGGAGAGAGACAGGTAGAGAGACAAAGAGAGGGAGAGAGAGACAGAGAGCAGCTGCGAGAGGCAGAGACAGACAGAGAGAGGCAGAGGGAGATAGAGAGAGACAGTCAGAGAGCGGCATAGATGGGACGGAGAGGCACAGAGAGACACAGAGACAGACGCAGAGAGACTGATAGAGATGGAGAGAGGCAGAGAGAGAGAGAGGCAGTGACAGAGAGAGCCAGGAGACAGAGAAAGTCAGTGAGAGACAGAGAGACACAGAGGGAGACATGGAGAGACAGAGAGAGGCAGAGAAAAGCGAGAGAGGCAGCGCGAGGCAGAGAGAGGCGGAGAGAGGCAGCGAGAGGCAAAGACACACAGAGAGAGGCAGAGAGAGACATGTAGAGACAGAGAGAGACAGAGAGAGGCAGAGAAAAGCGAGAGAGACAGAGGGAGACAGAGAAAGACAGAAATAGGTAGGGAGAGACAGGTAGAGGCAAAGAGCGACAGAGAGAGACAGAGAGAAACAGAGAGAGACAGAGTGAGACAGGGATAGGCAGACAGAAACAGAGGGAGAGAGAGAGAGATATTGTGAGGCAGAGAGAGGCAGAGAAAGACAGAGAGACAGAGGGAGAGACAGAGGGAGAAAGAGAAGGAGCGAGGGAGAGAAAGGAAGAGGGAGGCAGCGAGAGGCAGAGACACAGAGAGAGAGAGAGACAGAGAGAGGCAGAGAAAAGCAGAGAGAGACAAAGAGAGACACTGAGATACAGTAAGAGCTACAGAGAGTCAGAGAATTGCAGCCAGAGGCAGAGACAGATAGATAGTGTTAGAGAGATTCAAGGAGAGAAAGGGCGAAGCAGAGAGAGACTAGTGAACATGGAGAGAGGCTGAGAGAGGGTCACGGAGGGGCGGAGAGATCCAGAGGGAGACAGACAGAGGCAGCGAGAGGCAGAGAGAGACAGAAAGGGACAGCGAGGGAGACAGACAGAGACAGAGAGGGACAGAGGGAGACACAGAAAGACCAAAAGAGATAGACTGAGGTAGAGAGAGAGAGAGAGAGTGATGAAGAGAAGCAGTGAGAGGCAGAGTGAGGCGGAGGGAGACAGAGAGAGATGGAAAGAGGCAGAGAGAAACAGACAGTGCCAGAGGTAAGACAGAGAGAGGCAGAGAGAGGCAGAGCGAGGCGGAGAGAGGGAAAGAGAGACAAGGAAAGGCCGAGAGGGACAGAGAGGGAGAGAGACAGAGGCAGGCAGAGAGAGGCAGAGAGCTACGGAAAAAGAGTGAGAAATGCAGAGAGAGACAGACAGAGAGCGGCATAGAGGGACGCAGAGGCACAGAGAGACATAGAGAGAGGCAGAGCGAGGCGGAGAGAGGGAAAGAGAGACAGGGAAAGGCCGAGAGGGACAGAGAGGGAGAGAGACAGAGGCAGGCAGAGAGAGGCAGGGAGAGGCAGAGAGCTACGGAGAAAGAGTGAGAAATGCAGAGTGAGACAGACAGAGAGCGGCATAGAGGGACGCAGAGGCACAGAGAGACATAGAGAGAGGCAGAGAGAGAGAGAGTCAGGGAGTGACAGGGAGAGCCAGAAGGAGACAGAGAATGTCAGTGAGAGACAGACACAGGCAGAGGGAGACAGAGAGAGGCAGAGAAAAGCGAGAGAGGCAGAGAGAGGCTGAGAGAGGCAGCGAGAAAGGGAGAGGCAGCGAGAGGCAGAGATAGACAGAGAGAGGCAGAGAGAGACAGAGAGAAACATGGAGAGATAGAGATAGACAGAGAGAGGCAGAGAAAAGCGAGAGAGACAGAGGGAGACAGAGAAAGACAGAAATAGCTGGGGAGAGACAGGTAGAGGCAAAGAGCGACAGAGAGAGAGAGAGAGAGTGAGAGACTGACAGAGAGACGGAGAGACACTGGGGGACATGGAATGTGGCAGAGAGAGACAGGGAGAGGCAGAGAGAGACAGAGCGGCAGAGAGAGGCAGAGAGAGAGACAGGGAGTGACAGAGAGAGCTAGAAGGAGACAGAAAAAGTCAGTGAGAGAGACAGACACAGAGGGAGACAGAGAGAGACAGTGAGAGGCAGAGAAAAGCGAGAGAGGCAGAGAGAGGCAGAGAGAGGCGGAGAGAAGCAGAGAGAGGCAGAGAGAGGCGGAGAGAGGCAGCGAGAAAGAGAGAGGCAGCGAGAGGCAGAGACAGACAGAGAGAGACAGAGAGAAGCAGAGAAAAGCAGAGAGCGACAAAGAGAGACACTGAGATACAGAGAGAGCTACAGAGAGTCAGAGAAATGCAGCCAGAGGCAGAGACAGATAGAGAGTGTTAGAGAGAGTCAAGGAGAGAAAGGGCGAAGCAGAGAGAGACTAGTGAACATGGAGAGAGGCTGAGAGAGAGTCACGGAGCGGCAGAGAGAGCCAGAGGGAGACAGAGAAAGACAGAAATAGGTAGGGAGAGACAGGTAGAGGCAAAGAGCGACAGAGAGAGACAGAGAGAGTGAGAGACTGACAGAGAGACGGAGAGACACTGGGGGACATGGAAAGTAGAAGAGAGAGGCAGGGAGAGGCAGAGAGAGACAGGGAGAGGCAGAGAGAGCGAGAAGGAGACAGAGAAAGTCAGTGAGCGACAGACAGAGACACAGGGAGACAGAGAGAGGCAGAGAAAAGCGAGAGAGGCAGAGAGAGCCAGAGAGAGGCGTAGAGAGGCAGAGAGAAAGAGAGAGGCAGCGAGTGGCAGAGGAAGACAGGGAGAGACATGGAGAGACAGAGAGAGACAGAGAGAGGCAGAGAAAAGCGAGAGAGACAAAGAGAGATAGTGAAATACAGAAAGAGCTACAGAGAGTCAGAGAACAGCAGCCAGAGGCAGAGACAGACATAGAGTGTTAGAGAGATTCAAGGAGAGAAAGGGAGAAGCAGAGAGAGACTACTGAACATGGTGAGAGGCTGAGAGGGAGTCACGGAAAGACACTGGGGGACATGGAAAGTGAAAGAGACAGGCAGAGAGAGGCAGAGAGAGACAGGGAGAGGCAGAGAGAGACAGAGATGCAGAGAGAGTCAGAGGGAGACAGAGAGAGACGCGGAGAGACAGAGAGCGACAGAGAGAAACAGAGAGAGACAGAGTGAGACAGGGATGGACAGACAGAGACAGAGGGAGAGAGAGAGAGATATGGTGAGGCAGAGAGAGACAGAAAGGGACGGCGAGGGACAGTGAGGAAGACAGACAGAGTGAGGCAGAGAGAGACAGAGAGTGACAGAGGGAGACAGAAAGAGACTAGGAGAGAGACAGACAGAGACAGAGGTAGACAGAGAGAGATATGGAGATGCCAACAGAGGCGGAGAGAGACAATCAGAGAGACAAAGAGAGGGAGGGAGAGACAGTGAGCAGCTGCGAGAGGTAGAGACAGAAAGAGAGAGGCAGAGGGAGATAGAGAGAGACAGACAGAGAGCGGTATAGAGGGACCGAGAGGCACAGAGAGATACAAAGACAGACGCAGAGAGACAGATAGAGATAGAGAGAGGCAGAGAGAGAGACAGGGAGTGACAGAGAGAGCCAGAAGGAGACAGAGAAAGATATTGAGAGACAGACAGAGTCAAAGGGAGACAGAGAGAGACAGAGAGAGGCAGAGAAACGCGAGAGTGGCAGAGAGAGGCAAAGAGCGACAGAGAGAAACAGAGAGAGTGAGAGACAGACAGAGAGACGGGGAGACACTGGGGGACATGTAAAGTGGCAGAGAGAGACAGAGCGAGGCAGAAAGAGACTGAGAGGCAGAGAGAGGCAGAGAGAGACAGAGAGAGACAGAGAGAGGGGGAGAGATGCAGCGAGAGGCAGAGACACACAGAGAGAGACAGAGAGAGGCAGAGAAAAGCAGAGAGAGACAAAGAGAGACACTGAGATACAGTAAGAGCTACAGAGAGTCAGAGAAATGCAGCCAGAGGCAGAGACAGATAGATAGTGTTAGTGAGATTCAAGGAGCGAAAGGGCGAAGCAGAGAGAGACTAGTGAACATGGTGAGAGGCTGAGAGAGGGTCACGGAGCGGCAGAGAGATCCAGAGGGAGACAGACAGAGGCAGCGAGAGGCAGAGAGAGACAGAAAGGGACAGCGAGGGAGACAGACAGAGACAGAGAGGGACAGAGGGAGACACAGAAAGACCAAAAGATATAGACTGAGGTAGAGAGAGAGAGAGAGTTATGAAGAGAAGCAGAGAGAGGCAGAGTGAGGCGGAGGGAGACAGAGAGAGATGGAAAGAGGCAGAGAGAAACAGACAGTGCCAGAGGTAAGACAGAGAGAGGCAGAGAGAGGCAGAGCGAGGCGGAGAGAGGGAAAGAGAGACAAGGAAAGGCCGTGAGGGACAGAGAGGGAGAGAGAGAGAGGCAGGCAGAGAGAGGCATCGAGGGACGGAGAGGCACAGAGAGACACAGAGACAGACGCAGAGAGACTGATAGAGATGGAGAGAGGCAGAGAAAAGCGAGAGAGACAGAGGGAGACAGAGAAAGACAGAAATAGGTAGGGAGAGACAGGTAGAGGCAAAGAGCGACAGAGAGAAACAGCGAGAGACAGAGTGAGACAGGGATAGGCAGACAGAAACAGAGGGAGAGAGAGAGAGATATGGTGAGGCAGAGAGAGGCAGAGAAAGACAGAGAGACACAGAGAGAGACAGAGGGAGAAAGAGAAGGAGCGAGGGAGAGAAAGGAAGAGAGAGGCAGCGAGAGGCAGAGACACACAGAGAGAGACAGAGAGAGGCAGAGAAAAGCAGAGAGAGACAAAGAGAGACACTGAGATACAGTAAGAGCTACAGAGAGTCAGAGAAATGCAGCCAGAGGCAGAGACAGATAGATAGTGTTAGAGAGATTCAAGGAGCGAAAGGGCGAAGCAGAGAGAGACTAGTGAACATGGTGAGAGGCTGAGAGAGGGTCACGGAGCGGCAGAGAGATCCAGAGGGAGACAGACAGAGGCAGCGAGAGGCAGAGAGAGACAGAAAGGGACAGCGAGGGAGACAGACAGAGACAGAGAGGGACAGAGGGAGACACAGAAAGACCAAAAGATATAGACTGAGGTAGAGAGAGAGAGAGAGTGATGAAGAGAAGCAGAGAGAGGCAGAGTGAGGCGGAGGGAGACAGAGAGAGATGGAAAGAGGCAGAGAGAAACAGACAGTGCCAGAGGTAAGACAGAGAGAGGCAGAGAGAGGCAGAGCGAGGCGGAGAGAGGGAAAGAGAGACAAGGAAAGGCCGTGAGGGACAGAGAGGGAGAGAGAGAGAGGCAGGCAGAGAGAGGCATCGAGGGACGGAGAGGCACAGAGAGACACAGAGACAGACGCAGAGAGACTGATAGAGATGGAGAGAGGCAGAGAAAAGCGAGAGAGACAGAGGGAGACAGAGAAAGACAGAAATAGGTAGGGAGAGACAGGTAGAGGCAAAGAGCGACAGAGAGAAACAGCGAGAGACAGAGTGAGACAGGGATAGGCAGACAGAAACAGAGGGAGAGAGAGAGAGATATGGTGAGGCAGAGAGAGGCAGAGAAAGACAGAGAGACACAGAGAGAGACAGAGGGAGAAAGAGAAGGAGCGAGGGAGAGAAAGGAAGAGAGAGGCAGCGAGAGGCAGAGACACACAGAGAGAGACAGAGAGAGGCAGAGAAAAGCAGAGAGAGACAAAGAGAGACACTGAGATACAGTAAGAGCTACAGAGAGTCAGAGAAATGCAGCCAGAGGCAGAGACAGATAGATAGTGTTAAAGAGATTCAAGGAGAGAAAGGGCGAAGCAGAGAGAGACTAGTGAACATGGAGAGAGGCTGAGAGAGGGTCACGGAGGGGCAGAGAGATCCAGAGGGAGACAGACAGAGGCAGCAGGAGGCAGAGAGAGACAGAAAGGGACAGCGAGGGAGACAGACAGAGACAGAGAGGGACAGAGGGAGACACAGAAAGACCAAAAGAGATAGACTGAGGTAGAGAGAGAGAGAGAGTGATGAAGAGAAGCAGAGAGAGGCAGAGTGAGGCGGAGGGAGACAGAGAGAGATGGAAAGAGGCAGAGAGAAACAGACAATGCCAGAGGTAAGACAGAGAGAGGCAGAGAGAGGCAGAGCGAGGCGGAGAGAGGGAAAGAGAGACAAGGAAAGGCCGAGAGGGACAGAGAGGGAGATAGACAGAGGCAGGCAGAGAGAGGCAGGGAGAGGCAGACAGCTACGGAAAAAGAGTGAGAAATGCAGAGAGAGACAGACAGAGAGCGGCATAGAGGGACGCAGAGGCACAGAGAGACATAGAGAGAGGCAGAGCGAGGCGGAGAGAGGGAAAGAGAGACAGGGAAAGGCCGAGAGGGACAGAGAGGGAGAGAGACAGAGGCAGGCAGAGAGAGGCAGGGAGAGGCAGAGAGCTACGGAGAAAGAGTGAGAAATGCAGAGTGAGACAGACAGAGAGCGGCATAGAGGGACGCAGAGGCACAGAGAGACATAGAGAGAGGCAGAGAGAGAGAGAGTCAGGGAGTGACAGGGAGAGCCAGAAGGAGACAGAGAATGTCAGTGAGAGACAGACACAGGCAGAGGGAGACAGAGAGAGGCAGAGAAAAGCGAGAGAGGCAGAGAGAGGCAGAGAGAGGCTGAGAGAGGCAGCGAGAAAGGGAGAGGCAGCGAGAGGCAGAGATAGACAGAGAGAGGCAGAGAGAGACAGAGAGAAACATGGAGAGATAGAGAGAGACAGAGAGAGGCAGAGAAAAGCGAGAGAGACAGAGGGAGACAGAGAAAGACAGAAATAGCTGGGGAGAGACAGGTAGAGGCAAAGAGCGACAGAGAGAGAGAGAGAGAGAGTGAGAGACTGACAGAGAGACGGAGAGACACTGGGGGACATGGAAAGTGGCAGAGAGAGACAGGGAGAGGCAGAGAGAGACAGAGCGGCAGAGAGAGGCAGAGAGAGAGAGACAGGGAGTGACAGAGAGAGCTAGAAGGAGACAGAAAAAGTCAGTGAGAGAGACAGACACAGAGGGAGGCAGAGAGAGACAGTGAGAGGCAGAGAAAAGCGAGAGAGGCAGAGAGAGGCAGAGAGAGGCGGAGAGAAGCAGAGAGAGGCAGAGAGAGGCGGAGAGAGGCAGCGAGAGGCAGAGACAGACAGAGAGAGACAGAGAGAAGCAGAGAAAAGCAGAGAGCGACAAAGAGAGACACTGAGATACAGAGAGAGCTACAGAGAGTCAGAGAAATGCAGCCAGAGGCAGAGACAGATAGAGAGTGTTAGAGAGATTCAAGGAGAGAAAGGGCGAAGCAGAAAGAGACTAGTGAACATGGAGAGAGGCTGAGAGAGAGTCACGGAGCGGCAGAGAGAGCCAGAGGGAGACAGAGAAAGACAGAAATAGGTAGGGAGAGACAGGTAGAGGCAAAGAGCGACAGAGAGAGACAGAGAGAGTGAGAGACTGACAGAGAGACGGAGAGACACTGGGGGACATGGAAAGTAGAAGAGAGAGGCAGGGAGAGGCAGAGAGAGACAGGGAGAGGCAGAGAGAGCGAGAAGGAGACAGGGAAAGTCAGTGAGAGACAGACAGAGACACAGGGAGACAGAGAGAGGCAGAGAAAAGCGAGAGAGGCAGAGAGAGCCAGAGAGAGGCGTAGAGAGCCAGAGAGAGGCGTAGAGAGGCAGAGAGAAAGAGAGAGGCAGCGAGTGGCAGAGGAAGACAGGGAGAGACATGGAGAGACAGAGAGAGACAGAGAGAGGCAGAGAAAAGCGAGAGAGACAAAGAGAGATAGTGAAATACAGAAAGAGCTACAGAGAGTCAGAGAACAGCAGCCAGAGGCAGAGACAGACATAGAGTGTTAGAGAGATTCAAGGAGAGAAAGGGAGAAGCAGAGAGAGACTACTGAACATGGTGAGAGGCTGAGAGGGAGTCACGGAAAGACACTGGGGGACATGGAAAGTGAAAGAGACAGGCAGGGAGAGGCAGAGAGAGACAGGGAGAGGCAGAGAGAGACAGAGATGCAGAGAGAGTCAGAGGGAGACAGAGAGAGACGCGGAGAGACAGAGAGCGACAGAGAGAAACAGAGAGAGACAGAGTGAGACAGGGATGGACAGACAGAGACAGAGGTAGAGAGAGAGAGATATGGTGAGGCAGAGAGAGACAGAAAGGGACGGCGAGGGACAGTGAGGAAGACAGACAGAGTGAGGCAGAGAGAGACAGAGAGTGACAGAGGGAGACAGAAAGAGACTAGGAGAGAGACAGACAGAGACAGAGGTAGACAGAGAGAGATATGGAGATGCCAACAGAGGCGGAGAGAGACATAGAGTGTTAGAGAGATTCAAGGAGAGAAAGGGAGAAGCAGAGAGAGACTACTGAACATGGTGAGAGGCTGAGAGGGAGTCACGGAAAGACACTGAGGGACATGGAAAGTGAAAGAGACAGGCAGGGAGAGGCAGAGAGAGAGACAGGGAGTGAAAGAGAGAGCCAGAAGGAGACAGAGAAAGATAGTGAGAGACAGACAGAGTCAAAGGGAGACAGAGAGAGACAGAGAGAGGCAGAGAAACGCGAGAGTGGCAGAGAGAGGCAAAGAGCGACAGAGAGAGACAGAGAGAGTGAGAGACAGACAGAGAGACGGGGAGACACTGGGGGACATGTAAAGTGGCAGAGAGAGACAGAGCGAGGCAGAAAGAGACTGAGAGGCAGAGAGAGGCAGAGAGAGACAGAGAGAGACAGAGAGAGGCGGAGAGATGCAGCGAGAGGCAGAGACACACAGAGAGAGACAGAGAGAGGCAGAGGTAAGACAGAGAGAGGCAGAGGGAGACAGAGAGAGAAAGAGAAGGAGAGAGGGAGAGAAAGGAAGAGAGAGGCAGCGAGAGGCAGAGAGAGATAGAAAGGGACGGCGAGGGACAGTGAGGGAGACATACAGAGTGAGGCAGACAGAGACAAAGAGTGACAGAGGGAGACAGAAAGAGAGATGGAGAGAGACAGACAGAGACAGAGGTAGACAGAGAGAGATATGGAGACGCCAACAGAGGCGGAGAGAGACAGTCAGAGAGACAATGAGAGGGAGAGAGAGACAGTGAGCAGCTGCGAGAGGTAGAGACAGAAAGAGAGAGGCAGAGGGAGATAGAGAGAGACAGACAGAGAGCGGCATAGAGGGACGGAGAGGCACAGAGAGATACAAAGACTGACGCAGACAGACAGATAGAGATAGAGAGAGGCAGAGAGAGGCAGGGAGAGCCAGAGAGCGACAGAGAGAGACGGAGGAAGACACAGAGAGATGGAAAGAGGCAGAGAGAAATAAAGAGAGGCAGAGGTAAGACAGAGAGAGGCAGAGAGAGGCAGAGCGAGGCGGAGGGAGACAGAGAGACAAGGAAAGGCCGAGAGGGACAGAGAGGGAGAGAGACAGAGGGAGACAGAGGGAGACAGAGAGAGAAAGAGAAGGAGCGAGGGAGAGAAAGGGAGAGAGGCAGCGAGAGGCAAGGAGAGACAGAGAGAGGCTGAGGGAGATAGAGAAAGACAGTGAGAGACAGACAGAGACATGGAGAGACAGAGAGAGACAGAGAGAGGCAGAGGTAGACAGTGAGAGATATGGACAGCCCGACAGAGGCGGAGAGAGACAGGTAGAGAGACAAAGAGAGGGAGAGAGAGACAGAGAGCAGCTGCGAGAGGCAGAGACAGACAGAGAGAGGCAGAGGGAGATAGAGAGAGATATGGACAGCCCGACAGAGGCGGAGAGAGACAGGTAGAGAGACAAAGAGAGGGAGAGAGAGACAGAGAGCAGCTGCGAGAGGCAGAGACAGACAGAGAGAGGCAGAGGGAGATAGAGAGAGACAGTCAGAGAGCGGCATAGAGGGGACGGAGAGGCACAGAGAGACAGAGAGACAGACGCAGAGAGACTGATAGAGATGGAGAGAGGCAGAGAGAGAGAGAGGGAGTGACAGAGAGAGCCAGGAGACAGAGAAAGTCAGTGAGAGACAGAGAGACACAGAGGGAGACAGGGAGAGACAGAGAGAGGCAGAGAAAAGCGAGAGAGGCAGCGCGAGGCAGAGAGAGGCGGAGAGAGGCAGCGAGAGGCAAAGACAGACAGAGAGAGGCAGAGAGAGACATGTAGAGACAGAGAGAGACAGAGAGAGGCAGAGAAAAGCGAGAGAGACAGAGGGAGACAGAGAAAGACAGAAATAGGTAGGGAGAGACAGGTAGAGGCAAAGAGCGACAGAGAGAGACAGAGAGAAACAGAGAGAGACAGAGTGAGACAGGGATAGGCAGACAGAAACAGAGGGAGAGAGAGAGAGATATTGTGAGGCAGAGAGAGGCAGAGAAAGACAGAGAGACAGAGGGAGAGACAGAGGGAGAAAGAGAAGGAGCGAGGGAGAGAAAGGAAGAGGGAGGCAGCGAGAGGCAGAGACACAGAGAGAGAGAGAGACAGAGAGAGGCAGAGAAAAGCAGAGAGAGACAAAGAGAGACACTGAGATACAGTAAGAGCTACAGAGAGTCAGAGAAATGCAGCCAGAGGCAGAGACAGATAGATAGTGTTAGAGAGATTCAAGGAGAGAAAGGGCGAAGCAGAGAGAGACTAGTGAACATGGAGAGAGGCTGAGAGAGGGTCACGGAGGGGCAGAGAGATCCAGAGGGAGACAGACAGAGGCAGCGAGAGGCAGAGAGAGACAGAAAGGGACAGCGAGGGAGACAGACAGAGACAGAGAGGGACAGAGGGAGACACAGAAAGACCAAAAGAGATAGACTGAGGTAGAGAGAGAGAGAGAGAGAGTGATGAAGAGAAGCAGAGAGAGGCAGAGTGAGGCGGAGGGAGACAGAGAGAGATGGAAAGAGGCAGAGAGAAACAGACAGTGCCAGAGGTAAGACAGAGAGAGGCAGAGAGAGGCAGAGCGAGGCGGAGAGAGGGAAAGAGAGACAAGGAAAGGCCGAGAGGGACAGAGAGGGAGAGAGACAGAGGCAGGCAGAGAGAGGCAGGGAGAGGCAGAGAGCTACGGAAAAAGAGTGAGAAATGCAGAGAGAGACAGACAGAGAGCGGCATAGAGGGACGCAGAGGCACAGAGAGACATAGAGAGAGGCAGAGCGAGGCGGAGAGAGGGAAAGAGAGACAGGGAAAGGCCGAGAGGGACAGAGAGGGAGAGAGACAGAGGCAGGCAGAGAGAGGCAGGGAGAGGCAGAGAGCTACGGAGAAAGAGTGAGAAATGCAGAGTGAGACAGACAGAGAGCGGCATAGAGGGACGCAGAGGCACAGAGAGACATAGAGAGAGGCAGAGAGAGAGAGAGTCAGGGAGTGACAGGGAGAGCCAGAAGGAGACAGAGAATGTCAGTGAGAGACAGACACAGGCAGAGGGAGACAGAGAGAGGCAGAGAAAAGCGAGAGAGGCAGAGAGAGGCAGAGAGAGGCTGAGAGAGGCAGCGAGAAAGGGAGAGGCAGCGAGAGGCAGAGATAGACAGAGAGAGGCAGAGAGAGACAGAGAGAAACATGGAGAGATAGAGAGAGACAGAGAGAGGCAGAGAAAAGCGAGAGAGACAGAGGGAGACAGAGAAAGACAGAAATAGCTGGGGAGAGACAGGTAGAGGCAAAGAGCGACAGAGAGAGAGAGAGAGAGTGAGAGACTGACAGAGAGACGGAGAGACACTGGGGGACATGGAAAGTGGCAGAGAGAGACCGGGAGAGGCAGAGAGAGACAGAGCGGCAGAGAGAGGCAGAGAGAGAGAGACAGGGAGTGACAGAGAGAGCTAGAAGGAGACAGAAAAAGTCAGTGAGAGAGACAGACACAGAGGGAGACAGAGAGAGACAGTGAGAGGCAGAGAAAAGCGAGAGAGGCAGAGAGAGGCAGAGAGAGGCGGAGAGAAGCAGAGAGAGGCAGAGAGAGGCGGAGAGAGGCAGCGAGAAAGAGAGAGGCAGCGAGAGGCAGAGACAGACAGAGAGAGACAGAGAGAAGCAGAGAAAAGCAGAGAGCGACAAAGAGAGACACTGAGATACAGAGAGAGCTACAGAGAGTCAGAGAAATGCAGCCAGAGGCAGAGACAGATAGAGAGTGTTAGAGAGATTCAAGGAGAGAAAGGGCGAAGCAGAGAGAGACTAGTGAACATGGAGAGAGGCTGAGAGAGAGTCACGGAGCGGCAGAGAGAGCCAGAGGGAGACAGAGAAAGACAGAAATAGGTAGGGAGAGACAGGTAGAGGCAAAGAGCGACAGAGAGAGACAGAGAGAGTGAGAGACTGACAGAGAGACGGAGAGACACTGGGGGACATGGAAAGTGAAAGAGACAGGCAGAGAGAGGCAGAGAGAGACAGGGAGAGGCAGAGAGAGACAGAGATGCAGAGAGAGTCAGAGGGAGACAGAGAGAGACGCGGAGAGACAGAGAGCGACAGAGAGAAACAGAGAGAGACAGAGTGAGACAGGGATGGACAGACAGAGACAGAGGGAGAGAGAGAGAGATATGGTGAGGCAGAGAGAGACAGAAAGGGACGGCGAGGGACAGTGAGGAAGACAGACAGAGTGAGGCAGAGAGAGACAGAGAGTGACAGAGGGAGACAGAAAGAGACTAGGAGAGAGACAGACAGAGACAGAGGTAGACAGAGAGAGATATGGAGATGCCAACAGAGGCGGAGAGAGACAATCAGAGAGACAAAGAGAGGGAGGGAGAGACAGTGAGCAGCTGCGAGAGGTAGAGACAGAAAGAGAGAGGCAGAGGGAGATAGAGAGAGACAGACAGAGAGCGGCATAGAGGGACCGAGAGGCACAGAGAGATACAAAGACAGACGCAGAGAGACAGATAGAGATAGAGAGAGGCAGAGAGAGAGACAGGGAGTGACAGAGAGAGCCAGAAGGAGACAGAGAAAGATATTGAGAAACAGACAGAGTCAAAGGGAGACAGAGAGAGACAGAGAGAGGCAGAGAAACGCGAGAGTGGCAGAGAGAGGCAAAGAGCGACAGAGAGAAACAGAGAGAGTGAGAGACAGACAGAGAGACGGGGAGACACTGGGGGACATGTAAAGTGGCAGAGAGAGACAGAGCGAGGCAGAAAGAGACTGAGAGGCAGAGAGAGGCAGAGAGAGAGACAGGGAGTGACAGAGAGAGCTAGAAGGAGACAGAAAAAGTCAGTGAGAGAGACAGACACAGAGGGAGACAGAGAGAGACAGTGAGAGGCAGAGAAAAGCGAGAGAGGCAGAGAGAGGCAGAGAGAGGCGGAGAGAAGCAGAGAGAGGCAGAGAGAGGCGGAGAGAGGCAGCGAGAAAGAGAGAGGCAGCGAGAGGCAGAGACAGACAGAGAGAGACAGAGAGAAGCAGAGAAAAGCAGAGAGCGACAAAGAGAGACACTGAGATACAGAGAGAGCTACAGAGAGTCAGAGAAATGCAGCCAGAGGCAGAGACAGATAGAGAGTGTTAGAGAGAGTCAAGGAGAGAAAGGGCGAAGCAGAGAGAGACTAGTGAACATGGAGAGAGGCTGAGAGAGAGTCACGGAGCGGCAGAGAGAGCCAGAGGGAGACAGAGAAAGACAGAAATAGGTAGGGAGAGACAGGTAGAGGCAAAGAGCGACAGAGAGAGACAGAGAGAGTGAGAGACTGACAGAGAGACGGAGAGACACTGGGGGACATGGAAAGTAGAAGAGAGAGGCAGGGAGAGGCAGAGAGAGACAGGGAGAGGCAGAGAGAGCGAGAAGGAGACAGAGAAAGTCAGTGAGCGACAGACAGAGACACAGGGAGACAGAGAGAGGCAGAGAAAAGCGAGAGAGGCAGAGAGAGCCAGAGAGAGGCGTAGAGAGGCAGAGAGAAAGAGAGAGGCAGCGAGTGGCAGAGGAAGACAGGGAGAGACATGGAGAGACAGAGAGAGACAGAGAGAGGCAGAGAAAAGCGAGAGAGACAAAGAGAGATAGTGAAATACAGAAAGAGCTACAGAGAGTCAGAGAACAGCAGCCAGAGGCAGAGACAGACATAGAGTGTTAGAGAGATTCAAGGAGAGAAAGGGAGAAGCAGAGAGAGACTACTGAACATGGTGAGAGGCTGAGAGGGAGTCACGGAAAGACACTGGGGGACATGGAAAGTGAAAGAGACAGGCAGAGAGAGGCAGAGAGAGACAGGGAGAGGCAGAGAGAGACAGAGATGCAGAGAGAGTCAGAGGGAGACAGAGAGAGAC
This sequence comes from Diachasmimorpha longicaudata, assembly GCF_034640455.1. Lineage (NCBI taxonomy): Eukaryota > Metazoa > Arthropoda > Insecta > Hymenoptera > Braconidae > Diachasmimorpha > Diachasmimorpha longicaudata. Next base: position 109,801 of record NW_026973897.1, read on the forward strand.
GCGGAGAGACAGAGAGCGACAGAGAGAAACAGAGAGAGACAGAGTGAGACAGGGATGGACAGACAGAGACAGAGGGAGAGAGAGAGAGATATGGTGAGGCAGAGAGAGACAGAAAGGGACGGCGAGGGACAGTGAGGAAGACAGACAGAGTGAGGCAGAGAGAGACAGAGAGTGACAGAGGGAGACAGAAAGAGACTAGGAGAGAGACAGACAGAGACAGAGGTAGACAGAGAGAGATATGGAGATGCCAACAGAGGCGGAGAGAGACAATCAGAGAGACAAAGAGAGGGAGGGAGAGACAGTGAGCAGCTGCGAGAGGTAGAGACAGAAAGAGAGAGGCAGAGGGAGATAGAGAGAGACAGACAGAGAGCGGCATAGAGGGACCGAGAGGCACAGAGAGATACAAAGACAGACGCAGAGAGACAGATAGAGATAGAGAGAGGCAGAGAGAGAGACAGGGAGTGACAGAGAGAGCCAGAAGGAGACAGAGAAAGATATTGAGAGACAGACAGAGTCAAAGGGAGACAGAGAGAGACAGAGAGAGGCAGAGAAACGCGAGAGTGGCAGAGAGAGGCAAAGAGCGACAGAGAGAAACAGAGAGAGTGAGAGACAGACAGAGAGACGGGGAGACACTGGGGGACATGTAAAGTGGCAGAGAGAGACAGAGCGAGGCAGAAAGAGACTGAGAGGCAGAGAGAGGCAGAGAGAGACAGAGAGAGACAGAGAGAGGGGGAGAGATGCAGCGAGAGGCAGAGACACACAGAGAGAGACAGAGAGAGGCAGAGAAAAGCAGAGAGAGACAAAGAGAGACACTGAGATACAGTAAGAGCTACAGAGAGTCAGAGAAATGCAGCCAGAGGCAGAGACAGATAGATAGTGTTAGAGAGATTCAAGGAGCGAAAGGGCGAAGCAGAGAGAGACTAGTGAACATGGTGAGAGGCTGAGAGAGGGTCACGGAGCGGCAGAGAGATCCAGAGGGAGACAGACAGAGGCAGCGAGAGGCAGAGAGAGACAGAAAGGGACAGCGAGGGAGACAGACAGAGACAGAGAGGGACAGAGGGAGACACAGAAAGACCAAAAGATATAGACTGAGGTAGAGAGAGAGAGAGAGTTATGAAGAGAAGCAGAGAGAGGCAGAGTGAGGCGGAGGGAGACAGAGAGAGATGGAAAGAGGCAGAGAGAAACAGACAGTGCCAGAGGTAAGACAGAGAGAGGCAGAGAGAGGCAGAGCGAGGCGGAGAGAGGGAAAGAGAGACAAGGAAAGGCCGTGAGGGACAGAGAGGGAGAGAGAGAGAGGCAGGCAGAGAGAGGCATCGAGGGACGGAGAGGCACAGAGAGACACAGAGACAGACGCAGAGAGACTGATAGAGATGGAGAGAGGCAGAGAAAAGCGAGAGAGACAGAGGGAGACAGAGAAAGACAGAAATAGGTAGGGAGAGACAGGTAGAGGCAAAGAGCGACAGAGAGAAACAGCGAGAGACAGAGTGAGACAGGGATAGGCAGACAGAAACAGAGGGAGAGAGAGAGAGATATGGTGAGGCAGAGAGAGGCAGAGAAAGACAGAGAGACACAGAGAGAGACAGAGGGAGAAAGAGAAGGAGCGAGGGAGAGAAAGGAAGAGAGAGGCAGCGAGAGGCAGAGACACACAGAGAGAGACAGAGAGAGGCAGAGAAAAGCAGAGAGAGACAAAGAGAGACACTGAGATACAGTAAGAGCTACAGAGAGTCAGAGAAATGCAGCCAGAGGCAGAGACAGATAGATAGTGTTAGAGAGATTCAAGGAGCGAAAGGGCGAAGCAGAGAGAGACTAGTGAACATGGTGAGAGGCTGAGAGAGGGTCACGGAGCGGCAGAGAGATCCAGAGGGAGACAGACAGAGGCAGCGAGAGGCAGAGAGAGACAGAAAGGGACAGCGAGGGAGACAGACAGAGACAGAGAGGGACAGAGGGAGACACAGAAAGACCAAAAGATATAGACTGAGGTAGAGAGAGAGAGAGAGTGATGAAGAGAAGCAGAGAGAGGCAGAGTGAGGCGGAGGGAGACAGAGAGAGATGGAAAGAGGCAGAGAGAAACAGACAGTGCCAGAGGTAAGACAGAGAGAGGCAGAGAGAGGCAGAGCGAGGCGGAGAGAGGGAAAGAGAGACAAGGAAAGGCCGTGAGGGACAGAGAGGGAGAGAGAGAGAGGCAGGCAGAGAGAGGCATCGAGGGACGGAGAGGCACAGAGAGACACAGAGACAGACGCAGAGAGACTGATAGAGATGGAGAGAGGCAGAGAAAAGCGAGAGAGACAGAGGGAGACAGAGAAAGACAGAAATAGGTAGGGAGAGACAGGTAGAGGCAAAGAGCGACAGAGAGAAACAGCGAGAGACAGAGTGAGACAGGGATAGGCAGACAGAAACAGAGGGAGAGAGAGAGAGATATGGTGAGGCAGAGAGAGGCAGAGAAAGACAGAGAGACACAGAGAGAGACAGAGGGAGAAAGAGAAGGAGCGAGGGAGAGAAAGGAAGAGAGAGGCAGCGAGAGGCAGAGACACACAGAGAGAGACAGAGAGAGGCAGAGAAAAGCAGAGAGAGACAAAGAGAGACACTGAGATACAGTAAGAGCTACAGAGAGTCAGAGAAATGCAGCCAGAGGCAGAGACAGATAGATAGTGTTAAAGAGATTCAAGGAGAGAAAGGGCGAAGCAGAGAGAGACTAGTGAACATGGAGAGAGGCTGAGAGAGGGTCACGGAGGGGCAGAGAGATCCAGAGGGAGACAGACAGAGGCAGCAGGAGGCAGAGAGAGACAGAAAGGGACAGCGAGGGAGACAGACAGAGACAGAGAGGGACAGAGGGAGACACAGAAAGACCAAAAGAGATAGACTGAGGTAGAGAGAGAGAGAGAGTGATGAAGAGAAGCAGAGAGAGGCAGAGTGAGGCGGAGGGAGACAGAGAGAGATGGAAAGAGGCAGAGAGAAACAGACAATGCCAGAGGTAAGACAGAGAGAGGCAGAGAGAGGCAGAGCGAGGCGGAGAGAGGGAAAGAGAGACAAGGAAAGGCCGAGAGGGACAGAGAGGGAGATAGACAGAGGCAGGCAGAGAGAGGCAGGGAGAGGCAGACAGCTACGGAAAAAGAGTGAGAAATGCAGAGAGAGACAGACAGAGAGCGGCATAGAGGGACGCAGAGGCACAGAGAGACATAGAGAGAGGCAGAGCGAGGCGGAGAGAGGGAAAGAGAGACAGGGAAAGGCCGAGAGGGACAGAGAGGGAGAGAGACAGAGGCAGGCAGAGAGAGGCAGGGAGAGGCAGAGAGCTACGGAGAAAGAGTGAGAAATGCAGAGTGAGACAGACAGAGAGCGGCATAGAGGGACGCAGAGGCACAGAGAGACATAGAGAGAGGCAGAGAGAGAGAGAGTCAGGGAGTGACAGGGAGAGCCAGAAGGAGACAGAGAATGTCAGTGAGAGACAGACACAGGCAGAGGGAGACAGAGAGAGGCAGAGAAAAGCGAGAGAGGCAGAGAGAGGCAGAGAGAGGCTGAGAGAGGCAGCGAGAAAGGGAGAGGCAGCGAGAGGCAGAGATAGACAGAGAGAGGCAGAGAGAGACAGAGAGAAACATGGAGAGATAGAGAGAGACAGAGAGAGGCAGAGAAAAGCGAGAGAGACAGAGGGAGACAGAGAAAGACAGAAATAGCTGGGGAGAGACAGGTAGAGGCAAAGAGCGACAGAGAGAGAGAGAGAGAGAGTGAGAGACTGACAGAGAGACGGAGAGACACTGGGGGACATGGAAAGTGGCAGAGAGAGACAGGGAGAGGCAGAGAGAGACAGAGCGGCAGAGAGAGGCAGAGAGAGAGAGACAGGGAGTGACAGAGAGAGCTAGAAGGAGACAGAAAAAGTCAGTGAGAGAGACAGACACAGAGGGAGGCAGAGAGAGACAGTGAGAGGCAGAGAAAAGCGAGAGAGGCAGAGAGAGGCAGAGAGAGGCGGAGAGAAGCAGAGAGAGGCAGAGAGAGGCGGAGAGAGGCAGCGAGAGGCAGAGACAGACAGAGAGAGACAGAGAGAAGCAGAGAAAAGCAGAGAGCGACAAAGAGAGACACTGAGATACAGAGAGAGCTACAGAGAGTCAGAGAAATGCAGCCAGAGGCAGAGACAGATAGAGAGTGTTAGAGAGATTCAAGGAGAGAAAGGGCGAAGCAGAAAGAGACTAGTGAACATGGAGAGAGGCTGAGAGAGAGTCACGGAGCGGCAGAGAGAGCCAGAGGGAGACAGAGAAAGACAGAAATAGGTAGGGAGAGACAGGTAGAGGCAAAGAGCGACAGAGAGAGACAGAGAGAGTGAGAGACTGACAGAGAGACGGAGAGACACTGGGGGACATGGAAAGTAGAAGAGAGAGGCAGGGAGAGGCAGAGAGAGACAGGGAGAGGCAGAGAGAGCGAGAAGGAGACAGGGAAAGTCAGTGAGAGACAGACAGAGACACAGGGAGACAGAGAGAGGCAGAGAAAAGCGAGAGAGGCAGAGAGAGCCAGAGAGAGGCGTAGAGAGCCAGAGAGAGGCGTAGAGAGGCAGAGAGAAAGAGAGAGGCAGCGAGTGGCAGAGGAAGACAGGGAGAGACATGGAGAGACAGAGAGAGACAGAGAGAGGCAGAGAAAAGCGAGAGAGACAAAGAGAGATAGTGAAATACAGAAAGAGCTACAGAGAGTCAGAGAACAGCAGCCAGAGGCAGAGACAGACATAGAGTGTTAGAGAGATTCAAGGAGAGAAAGGGAGAAGCAGAGAGAGACTACTGAACATGGTGAGAGGCTGAGAGGGAGTCACGGAAAGACACTGGGGGACATGGAAAGTGAAAGAGACAGGCAGGGAGAGGCAGAGAGAGACAGGGAGAGGCAGAGAGAGACAGAGATGCAGAGAGAGTCAGAGGGAGACAGAGAGAGACGCGGAGAGACAGAGAGCGACAGAGAGAAACAGAGAGAGACAGAGTGAGACAGGGATGGACAGACAGAGACAGAGGTAGAGAGAGAGAGATATGGTGAGGCAGAGAGAGACAGAAAGGGACGGCGAGGGACAGTGAGGAAGACAGACAGAGTGAGGCAGAGAGAGACAGAGAGTGACAGAGGGAGACAGAAAGAGACTAGGAGAGAGACAGACAGAGACAGAGGTAGACAGAGAGAGATATGGAGATGCCAACAGAGGCGGAGAGAGACATAGAGTGTTAGAGAGATTCAAGGAGAGAAAGGGAGAAGCAGAGAGAGACTACTGAACATGGTGAGAGGCTGAGAGGGAGTCACGGAAAGACACTGAGGGACATGGAAAGTGAAAGAGACAGGCAGGGAGAGGCAGAGAGAGAGACAGGGAGTGAAAGAGAGAGCCAGAAGGAGACAGAGAAAGATAGTGAGAGACAGACAGAGTCAAAGGGAGACAGAGAGAGACAGAGAGAGGCAGAGAAACGCGAGAGTGGCAGAGAGAGGCAAAGAGCGACAGAGAGAGACAGAGAGAGTGAGAGACAGACAGAGAGACGGGGAGACACTGGGGGACATGTAAAGTGGCAGAGAGAGACAGAGCGAGGCAGAAAGAGACTGAGAGGCAGAGAGAGGCAGAGAGAGACAGAGAGAGACAGAGAGAGGCGGAGAGATGCAGCGAGAGGCAGAGACACACAGAGAGAGACAGAGAGAGGCAGAGAAAAGCAGAGAGAGACAAAGAGAGACACTGAGATACAGTAAGAGCTACAGAGCGTCAGAGAAATGCAGCCAGAGGCAGAGACAGATAGATAGTGTTAGAGAGATTCAAGGAGAGAAAGGGCGAAGCAGAGAGAGACTAGTGAACATGGAGAGAGGCTGAGAGAGGGTCACGGAGCGGCAGAGAGATCCAGAGGGAGACAGACAGAGGCAGCGAGAGGCAGAGAGAGACAGAAAGGGACAGCGAGGGAGACAGACAGAGACAGAGAGGGACAGAGGGAGACACAGAAAGACCAAAAGAGATAGACTGAGGTAGAGAGAGAGAGAGAGTGATGAAGAGAAGCAGAGAGAGGCAGAGTGAGGCGGAGGGAGACAGAGAGAGGGAAAGAGGCAGAGAGAAACAGACAGTGCCAGAGGTAAGACAGAGAGAGGCAGAGAGAGGCAGAGCGAGGCGGAGAGAGGGAAAGAGAGACAAGGAAAGGCCGAGAGGGACAGAGAGGGAGAGAGACAGAGGCAGGCAGAGAGAGGCAGGGAGAGGCAGAGAGCTACGGAAAAAGAGTGAGAAATGCAGAGAGAGACAGACAGAGAGCGGCATAGAGGGACGCAGAGGCACAGAGAGACATAGAGAGAGGCAGAGCGAGGCGGAGAGAGGGAAAGAGAGACAAGGAAAGGCCGAGAGGGACAGAGAGGGAGAGAGACAGAGGCAGGCAGAGAGAGGCAGGGAGAGGCAGAGAGCTACAGAGAAAGAGTGAGAAATGCAGAGTGAGACAGACAGAGAGCGGCATAGAGGGACGCAGAGGCACAGAGAGACATAGAGAGAGGCAGAGAGAGAGAGTCAGGGAGTGACAGGGAGAGCCAGAAGGAGACAGAGAATGTCAGTGAGAGACAGACACAGGCAGAGCGAGACAGAGAGAGGCAGAGAAAAGCGAGAGAGGCAGAGAGAGGCAGAGAGAGGCTGAGAGAGGCAGCGAGAAAGGGAGAGGCAGCGAGAGGCAGAGATAGACAGAGAGAGGCAGAGAGAGACAGAGAGAAACATGGAGAGACAGAGAGAGACAGAGAGAGGCAGAGAAAAGCGAGAGAGACAGAGGGAGACAGAGAAAGACAGAAATAGCTGGGGAGAGACAGGTAGAGGCAAAGAGCGACAGAGAGAGAGAGAGAGAGAGAGAGAGTGAGAGACTGACAGAGAGACGCAGAGACACTGGGGGACATGGAAAGTGGCAGAGAGAGACAGAGCGGCAGAGAGAGGCAGAGAGAGAGAGACAGGGAGTGACAGAGAGAGCCAGAAGGAGACAGAAAAAGTCAGTGAGAGAGACAGACACAGAGGGAGACAGAGAGAGACAGTGAGAGGCAGAGAAAAGCGAGAGAGGCAGAGAGAGGCAGAGAGAGGCGGAGAGAAGCAGAGAGAGGCAGAGAGAGGCGGAGAGAGGCAGCGAGAAAGAGAGAGGCAGCGAGAGGCAGAGACAGACAGAGAGAGACAGAGAGAAGCAGAGAAAAGCAGAGAGCGACAAAGAGAGACACTGAGATACAGAGAGAGCTACAGAGAGTCAGAGAAATGCAGCCAGAGGCAGAGACAGATAGAGAGTGTTAGAGAGATTCAAGGAGAGAAAGGGCGAAGCAGAGAGAGACTAGTGAACATGGAGAGAGGCAGAGACAGACAGGGAGAGGCAGAGAGAGACAGAGAGAGGCAGAGAAAAGCGAGAGAGACAGAGGGAGACAGAGAAAGACAGAAATAGGTAGGGAGAGACAGGTAGAGGCAAAGAGCGACAGAGAGAGACAGAGAGAGTGAGAGACTGACAGAGAGACGGAGAGACACTAGGGGACATGGAAAGTAGAAGAGAGAGGCAGGCAGAGGCAGAGAGAGACAGGGAGAGGCAGAGAAAAGCGAGAGAGGCAGAGAGAGTCAGAGAGAGGCGTAGAGAGGCAGAGAGAAAGAGAGAGGCAGCGAGTGGCAGAGGAAGACAGAGAGAGACATGGAGAGACAGAGAGAGACAGAGAGAGGCAGAGAAAAGCGAGAGAGACAAAGAGAGATAGTGAGATACAGAAAGAGCTACAGAGAGTCAGAGAACAGCAGCCAGAGGCAGAGACAGACATAGAGTGTTAGAGAGATTCAAGGAGAGAAAGGGAGAAGCAGAGAGAGACTAGTGAACATGGTGAGAGGCTGAGAGAGAGTCACGGAGCGGCAGAGAGAGCCAGAGGGCGACAGACAGAGGCAGCGAGAGGCAGAGAGAGACAGAAAGGGACGGCGAGGGACAGTGAGGGAGACGTACAGAGTGAAGCAGACAGAGAGAAAGAGTGACAGAGAGAGAGACGGAGGGAGACCGAGAGAGATGGAAAGAGGCAGAGAGAAACAGAGAGAGGCAGAGGTAAGACAGAGAGAGGCAGAGGGAGACAGAGAGAGAAAGAGAAGGAGAGAGGGAGAGAAAGGAAGAGAGAGGCAGCGAGAGGCAGAGAGAGATAGAAAGGGACGGCGAGGGACAGTGAGGGAGACATACAGAGTGAGGCAGACAGAGACAAAGAGTGACAGAGGGAGACAGAAAGAGAGATGGAGAGAGACAGACAGAGACAGAGGTAGACAGAGAGAGATATGGAGACGCCAACAGAGGCGGAGAGAGACAGTCAGAGAGACAATGAGAGGGAGAGAGAGACAGTGAGCAGCTGCGAGAGGTAGAGACAGAAAGAGAGAGGCAGAGGGAGATAGAGAGAGACAGACAGAGAGCGGCATAGAGGGACGGAGAGGCACAGAGAGATACAAAGACTGACGCAGACAGACAGATAGAGATAGAGAGAGGCAGAGAGAGGCAGGGAGAGCCAGAGAGCGACAGAGAGAGACGGAGGAAGACACAGAGAGATGGAAAGAGGCAGAGAGAAATAAAGAGAGGCAGAGGTAAGACAGAGAGAGGCAGAGAGAGGCAGAGCGAGGCGGAGGGAGACAGAGAGACAAGGAAAGGCCGAGAGGGACAGAGAGGGAGAGAGACAGAGGGAGACAGAGGGAGACAGAGAGAGAAAGAGAAGGAGCGAGGGAGAGAAAGGGAGAGAGGCAGCGAGAGGCAAGGAGAGACAGAGAGAGGCTGAGGGAGATAGAGAAAGACAGTGAGAGACAGACAGAGACATGGAGAGACAGAGAGAGACAGAGAGAGGCAGAGGTAGACAGTGAGAGATATGGACAGCCCGACAGAGGCGGAGAGAGACAGGTAGAGAGACAAAGAGAGGGAGAGAGAGACAGAGAGCAGCTGCGAGAGGCAGAGACAGACACAGAGACAGACGCAGAGAGACTGATAGAGATGGAGAGAGGCAGAGAGAGAGAGAGGCAGTGACAGAGAGAGCCAGGAGACAGAGAAAGTCAGTGAGAGACAGAGAGACACAGAGGGAGACATGGAGAGACAGAGAGAGGCAGAGAAAAGCGAGAGAGGCAGCGCGAGGCAGAGAGAGGCGGAGAGAGGCAGCGAGAGGCAAAGACACACAGAGAGAGGCAGAGAGAGACATGTAGAGACAGAGAGAGACAGAGAGAGGCAGAGAAAAGCGAGAGAGACAGAGGGAGACAGAGAAAGACAGAAATAGGTAGGGAGAGACAGGTAGAGGCAAAGAGCGACAGAGAGAGACAGAGAGAAACAGAGAGAGACAGAGTGAGACAGGGATAGGCAGACAGAAACAGAGGGAGAGAGAGAGAGATATTGTGAGGCAGAGAGAGGCAGAGAAAGACAGAGAGACAGAGGGAGAGACAGAGGGAGAAAGAGAAGGAGCGAGGGAGAGAAAGGAAGAGGGAGGCAGCGAGAGGCAGAGACACAGAGAGAGAGAGAGACAGAGAGAGGCAGAGAAAAGCAGAGAGAGACAAAGAGAGACACTGAGATACAGTAAGAGCTACAGAGAGTCAGAGAATTGCAGCCAGAGGCAGAGACAGATAGATAGTGTTAGAGAGATTCAAGGAGAGAAAGGGCGAAGCAGAGAGAGACTAGTGAACATGGAGAGAGGCTGAGAGAGGGTCACGGAGGGGCAGAGAGATCCAGAGGGAGACAGACAGAGGCAGCGAGAGGCAGAGAGAGACAGAAAGGGACAGCGAGGGAGACAGACAGAGACAGAGAGGGACAGAGGGAGACACAGAAAGACCAAAAGAGATAGACTGAGGTAGAGAGAGAGAGAGAGAGTGATGAAGAGAAGCAGTGAGAGGCAGAGTGAGGCGGAGGGAGACAGAGAGAGATGGAAAGAGGCAGAGAGAAACAGACAGTGCCAGAGGTAAGACAGAGAGAGGCAGAGAGAGGCAGAGCGAGGCGGAGAGAGGGAAAGAGAGACAAGGAAAGGCCGAGAGGGACAGAGAGGGAGAGAGACAGAGGCAGGCAGAGAGAGGCAGAGAGCTACGGAAAAAGAGTGAGAAATGCAGAGAGAGACAGACAGAGAGCGGCATAGAGGGACGCAGAGGCACAGAGAGACATAGAGAGAGGCAGAGCGAGGCGGAGAGAGGGAAAGAGAGACAGGGAAAGGCCGAGAGGGACAGAGAGGGAGAGAGACAGAGGCAGGCAGAGAGAGGCAGGGAGAGGCAGAGAGCTACGGAGAAAGAGTGAGAAATGCAGAGTGAGACAGACAGAGAGCGGCATAGAGGGACGCAGAGGCACAGAGAGACATAGAGAGAGGCAGAGAGAGAGAGAGTCAGGGAGTGACAGGGAGAGCCAGAAGGAGACAGAGAATGTCAGTGAGAGACAGACACAGGCAGAGGGAGACAGAGAGAGGCAGAGAAAAGCGAGAGAGGCAGAGAGAGGCTGAGAGAGGCAGCGAGAAAGGGAGAGGCAGCGAGAGGCAGAGATAGACAGAGAGAGGCAGAGAGAGACAGAGAGAAACATGGAGAGATAGAGATAGACAGAGAGAGGCAGAGAAAAGCGAGAGAGACAGAGGGAGACAGAGAAAGACAGAAATAGCTGGGGAGAGACAGGTAGAGGCAAAGAGCGACAGAGAGAGAGAGAGAGTGAGAGACTGACAGAGAGACGGAGAGACACTGGGGGACATGGAATGTGGCAGAGAGAGACAGGGAGAGGCAGAGAGAGACAGAGCGGCAGAGAGAGGCAGAGAGAGAGACAGGGAGTGACAGAGAGAGCTAGAAGGAGACAGAAAAAGTCAGTGAGAGAGACAGACACAGAGGGAGACAGAGAGAGACAGTGAGAGGCAGAGAAAAGCGAGAGAGGCAGAGAGAGGCAGAGAGAGGCGGAGAGAAGCAGAGAGAGGCAGAGAGAGGCGGAGAGAGGCAGCGAGAAAGAGAGAGGCAGCGAGAGGCAGAGACAGACAGAGAGAGACAGAGAGAAGCAGAGAAAAGCAGAGAGCGACAAAGAGAGACACTGAGATACAGAGAGAGCTACAGAGAGTCAGAGAAATGCAGCCAGAGGCAGAGACAGATAGAGAGTGTTAGAGAGAGTCAAGGAGAGAAAGGGCGAAGCAGAGAGAGACTAGTGAACATGGAGAGAGGCTGAGAGAGAGTCACGGAGCGGCAGAGAGAGCCAGAGGGAGACAGAGAAAGACAGAAATAGGTAGGGAGAGACAGGTAGAGGCAAAGAGCGACAGAGAGAGACAGAGAGAGTGAGAGACTGACAGAGAGACGGAGAGACACTGGGGGACATGGAAAGTAGAAGAGAGAGGCAGGGAGAGGCAGAGAGAGACAGGGAGAGGCAGAGAGAGCGAGAAGGAGACAGAGAAAGTCAGTGAGCGACAGACAGAGACACAGGGAGACAGAGAGAGGCAGAGAAAAGCGAGAGAGGCAGAGAGAGCCAGAGAGAGGCGTAGAGAGGCAGAGAGAAAGAGAGAGGCAGCGAGTGGCAGAGGAAGACAGGGAGAGACATGGAGAGACAGAGAGAGACAGAGAGAGGCAGAGAAAAGCGAGAGAGACAAAGAGAGATAGTGAAATACAGAAAGAGCTACAGAGAGTCAGAGAACAGCAGCCAGAGGCAGAGACAGACATAGAGTGTTAGAGAGATTCAAGGAGAGAAAGGGAGAAGCAGAGAGAGACTACTGAACATGGTGAGAGGCTGAGAGGGAGTCACGGAAAGACACTGGGGGACATGGAAAGTGAAAGAGACAGGCAGAGAGAGGCAGAGAGAGACAGGGAGAGGCAGAGAGAGACAGAGATGCAGAGAGAGTCAGAGGGAGACAGAGAGAGACGCGGAGAGACAGAGAGCGACAGAGAGAAACAGAGAGAGACAGAGTGAGACAGGGATGGACAGACAGAGACAGAGGGAGAGAGAGAGAGATATGGTGAGGCAGAGAGAGACAGAAAGGGACGGCGAGGGACAGTGAGGAAGACAGACAGAGTGAGGCAGAGAGAGACAGAGAGTGACAGAGGGAGACAGAAAGAGACTAGGAGAGAGACAGACAGAGACAGAGGTAGACAGAGAGAGATATGGAGATGCCAACAGAGGCGGAGAGAGACAATCAGAGAGACAAAGAGAGGGAGGGAGAGACAGTGAGCAGCTGCGAGAGGTAGAGACAGAAAGAGAGAGGCAGAGGGAGATAGAGAGAGACAGACAGAGAGCGGCATAGAGGGACCGAGAGGCACAGAGAGATACAAAGACAGACGCAGAGAGACAGATAGAGATAGAGAGAGGCAGAGAGAGAGACAGGGAGTGACAGAGAGAGCCAGAAGGAGACAGAGAAAGATATTGAGAGACAGACAGAGTCAAAGGGAGACAGAGAGAGACAGAGAGAGGCAGAGAAACGCGAGAGTGGCAGAGAGAGGCAAAGAGCGACAGAGAGAAACAGAGAGAGTGAGAGACAGACAGAGAGACGGGGAGACACTGGGGGACATGTAAAGTGGCAGAGAGAGACAGAGCGAGGCAGAAAGAGACTGAGAGGCAGAGAGAGGCAGAGAGAGACAGAGAGAGACAGAGAGAGGGGGAGAGATGCAGCGAGAGGCAGAGACACACAGAGAGAGACAGAGAGAGGCAGAGAAAAGCAGAGAGAGACAAAGAGAGACACTGAGATACAGTAAGAGCTACAGAGAGTCAGAGAAATGCAGCCAGAGGCAGAGACAGATAGATAGTGTTAGAGAGATTCAAGGAGCGAAAGGGCGAAGCAGAGAGAGACTAGTGAACATGGTGAGAGGCTGAGAGAGGGTCACGGAGCGGCAGAGAGATCCAGAGGGAGACAGACAGAGGCAGCGAGAGGCAGAGAGAGACAGAAAGGGACAGCGAGGGAGACAGACAGAGACAGAGAGGGACAGAGGGAGACACAGAAAGACCAAAAGATATAGACTGAGGTAGAGAGAGAGAGAGAGTTATGAAGAGAAGCAGAGAGAGGCAGAGTGAGGCGGAGGGAGACAGAGAGAGATGGAAAGAGGCAGAGAGAAACAGACAGTGCCAGAGGTAAGACAGAGAGAGGCAGAGAGAGGCAGAGCGAGGCGGAGAGAGGGAAAGAGAGACAAGGAAAGGCCGTGAGGGACAGAGAGGGAGAGAGAGAGAGGCAGGCAGAGAGAGGCATCGAGGGACGGAGAGGCACAGAGAGACACAGAGACAGACGCAGAGAGACTGATAGAGATGGAGAGAGGCAGAGAAAAGCGAGAGAGACAGAGGGAGACAGAGAAAGACAGAAATAGGTAGGGAGAGACAGGTAGAGGCAAACAGCGACAGAGAGAAACAGCGAGAGACAGAGTGAGACAGGGATAGGCAGACAGAAACAGAGGGAGAGAGAGAGAGATATGGTGAGGCAGAGAGAGGCAGAGAAAGACAGAGAGACACAGAGAGAGACAGAGGGAGAAAGAGAAGGAGCGAGGGAGAGAAAGGAAGAGAGAGGCAGCGAGAGGCAGAGACACACAGAGAGAGACAGAGAGAGGCAGAGAAAAGCAGAGAGAGACAAAGAGAGACACTGAGATACAGTAAGAGCTACAGAGAGTCAGAGAAATGCAGCCAGAGGCAGAGACAGATAGATAGTGTTAGAGAGATTCAAGGAGCGAAAGGGCGAAGCAGAGAGAGACTAGTGAACATGGTGAGAGGCTGAGAGAGGGTCACGGAGCGGCAGAGAGATCCAGAGGGAGACAGACAGAGGCAGCGAGAGGCAGAGAGAGACAGAAAGGGACAGCGAGGGAGACAGACAGAGACAGAGAGGGACAGAGGGAGACACAGAAAGACCAAAAGATATAGACTGAGGTAGAGAGAGAGAGAGAGTGATGAAGAGAAGCAGAGAGAGGCAGAGTGAGGCGGAGGGAGACAGAGAGAGATGGAAAGAGGCAGAGAGAAACAGACAGTGCCAGAGGTAAGACAGAGAGAGGCAGAGAGAGGCAGAGCGAGGCGGAGAGAGGGAAAGAGAGACAAGGAAAGGCCGTGAGGGACAGAGAGGGAGAGAGAGAGAGGCAGGCAGAGAGAGGCATCGAGGGACGGAGAGGCACAGAGAGACACAGAGACAGACGCAGAGAGACTGATAGAGATGGAGAGAGGCAGAGAAAAGCGAGAGAGACAGAGGGAGACAGAGAAAGACAGAAATAGGTAGGGAGAGACAGGTAGAGGCAAAGAGCGACAGAGAGAAACAGCGAGAGACAGAGTGAGACAGGGATAGGCAGACAGAAACAGAGGGAGAGAGAGAGAGATATGGTGAGGCAGAGAGAGGCAGAGAAAGACAGAGAGACACAGAGAGAGACAGAGGGAGAAAGAGAAGGAGCGAGGGAGAGAAAGGAAGAGAGAGGCAGCGAGAGGCAGAGACACACAGAGAGAGACAGAGAGAGGCAGAGAAAAGCAGAGAGAGACAAAGAGAGACACTGAGATACAGTAAGAGCTACAGAGAGTCAGAGAAATGCAGCCAGAGGCAGAGACAGATAGATAGTGTTAAAGAGATTCAAGGAGAGAAAGGGCGAAGCAGAGAGAGACTAGTGAACATGGAGAGAGGCTGAGAGAGGGTCACGGAGGGGCAGAGAGATCCAGAGGGAGACAGACAGAGGCAGCAGGAGGCAGAGAGAGACAGAAAGGGACAGCGAGGGAGACAGACAGAGACAGAGAGGGACAGAGGGAGACACAGAAAGACCAAAAGAGATAGACTGAGGTAGAGAGAGAGAGAGAGTGATGAAGAGAAGCAGAGAGAGGCAGAGTGAGGCGGAGGGAGACAGAGAGAGATGGAAAGAGGCAGAGAGAAACAGACAATGCCAGAGGTAAGACAGAGAGAGGCAGAGAGAGGCAGAGCGAGGCGGAGAGAGGGAAAGAGAGACAAGGAAAGGCCGAGAGGGACAGAGAGGGAGATAGACAGAGGCAGGCAGAGAGAGGCAGGGAGAGGCAGACAGCTACGGAAAAAGAGTGAGAAATGCAGAGAGAGACAGACAGAGAGCGGCATAGAGGGACGCAGAGGCACAGAGAGACATAGAGAGAGGCAGAGCGAGGCGGAGAGAGGGAAAGAGAGACAGGGAAAGGCCGAGAGGGACAGAGAGGGAGAGAGACAGAGGCAGGCAGAGAGAGGCAGGGAGAGGCAGAGAGCTACGGAGAAAGAGTGAGAAATGCAGAGTGAGACAGACAGAGAGCGGCATAGAGGGACGCAGAGGCACAGAGAGACATAGAGAGAGGCAGAGAGAGAGAGAGTCAGGGAGTGACAGGGAGAGCCAGAAGGAGACAGAGAATGTCAGTGAGAGACAGACACAGGCAGAGGGAGACAGAGAGAGGCAGAGAAAAGCGAGAGAGGCAGAGAGAGGCAGAGCGAGGCTGAGAGAGGCAGCGAGAAAGGGAGAGGCAGCGAGAGGCAGAGATAGACAGAGAGAGGCAGAGAGAGACAGAGAGAAACATGGAGAGATAGAGAGAGACAGAGAGAGGCAGAGAAAAGCGAGAGAGACAGAGGGAGACAGAGAAAGACAGAAATAGGTAGGGAGAGACAGGTAGAGGCAAAGAGCGACAGAGAGAGACAGAGAGAAACAGAGAGAGACAGAGTGAGACAGGGATAGGCAGACAGAAACAGAGGGAGAGAGAGAGAGATATTGTGAGGCAGAGAGAGGCAGAGAAAGACAGAGAGACAGAGGGAGAGACAGAGGGAGAAAGAGAAGGAGCGAGGGAGAGAAAGGAAGAGGGAGGCAGCGAGAGGCAGAGACACAGAGAGAGAGAGAGACAGAGAGAGGCAGAGAAAAGCAGAGAGAGACAAAGAGAGACACTGAGATACAGTAAGAGCTACAGAGAGTCAGAGAATTGCAGCCAGAGGCAGAGACAGATAGATAGTGTTAGAGAGATTCAAGGAGAGAAAGGGCGAAGCAGAGAGAGACTAGTGAACATGGAGAGAGGCTGAGAGAGGGTCACGGAGGGGCAGAGAGATCCAGAGGGAGACAGACAGAGGCAGCGAGAGGCAGAGAGAGACAGAAAGGGACAGCGAGGGAGACAGACAGAGACAGAGAGGGACAGAGGGAGACACAGAAAGACCAAAAGAGATAGACTGAGGTAGAGAGAGAGAGAGAGAGTGATGAAGAGAAGCAGTGAGAGGCAGAGTGAGGCGGAGGGAGACAGAGAGAGATGGAAAGAGGCAGAGAGAAACAGACAGTGCCAGAGGTAAGACAGAGAGAGGCAGAGAGAGACAGAGCGAGGCGGAGAGAGGGAAAGAGAGACAAGGAAAGGCCGAGAGGGACAGAGAGGGAGAGAGACAGAGGCAGGCAGAGAGAGGCAGAGAGCTACGGAAAAAGAGTGAGAAATGCAGAGAGAGACAGACAGAGAGCGGCATAGAGGGACGCAGAGGCACAGAGAGACATAGAGAGAGGCAGAGCGAGGCGGAGAGAGGGAAAGAGAGACAGGGAAAGGCCGAGAGGGACAGAGAGGGAGAGAGACAGAGGCAGGCAGAGAGAGGCAGGGAGAGGCAGAGAGCTACGGAGAAAGAGTGAGAAATGCAGAGTGAGACAGACAGAGAGCGGCATAGAGGGACGCAGAGGCACAGAGAGACATAGAGAGAGGCAGAGAGAGAGAGAGTCAGGGAGTGACAGGGAGAGCCAGAAGGAGACAGAGAATGTCAGTGAGAGACAGACACAGGCAGAGGGAGACAGAGAGAGGCAGAGAAAAGCGAGAGAGGCAGAGAGAGGCTGAGAGAGGCAGCGAGAAAGGGAGAGGCAGCGAGAGGCAGAGATAGACAGAGAGAGGCAGAGAGAGACAGAGAGAAACATGGAGAGATAGAGATAGACAGAGAGAGGCAGAGAAAAGCGAGAGAGACAGACAGAGAGACGGGGAGACACTGGGGGACATGTAAAGTGGCAGAGAGAGACAGAGCGAGGCAGAAAGAGACTGAGAGGCAGAGAGAGGCAGAGAGAGACAGAGAGAGACAGAGAGAGGGGGAGAGATGCAGCGAGAGGCAGAGACACACAGAGAGAGACAGAGAGAGGCAGAGAAAAGCAGAGAGAGACAAAGAGAGACACTGAGATACAGTAAGAGCTACAGAGAGTCAGAGAAATGCAGCCAGAGGCAGAGACAGATAGATAGTGTTAGAGAGATTCAAGGAGCGAAAGGGCGAAGCAGAGAGAGACTAGTGAACATGGTGAGAGGCTGAGAGAGGGTCACGGAGCGGCAGAGAGATCCAGAGGGAGACAGACAGAGGCAGCGAGAGGCAGAGAGAGACAGAAAGGGACAGCGAGGGAGACAGACAGAGACAGAGAGGGACAGAGGGAGACACAGAAAGACCAAAAGATATAGACTGAGGTAGAGAGAGAGAGAGAGAGTTATGAAGAGAAGCAGAGAGAGGCAGAGTGAGGCGGAGGGAGACAGAGAGAGATGGAAAGAGGCAGAGAGAAACAGACAGTGCCAGAGGTAAGACAGAGAGAGGCAGAGAGAGGCAGAGCGAGGCGGAGAGAGGGAAAGAGAGACAAGGAAAGGCCGTGAGGGACAGAGAGGGAGAGAGAGAGAGGCAGGCAGAGAGAGGCATCGAGGGACGGAGAGGCACAGAGAGACACAGAGACAGACGCAGAGAGACTGATAGAGATGGAGAGAGGCAGAGAAAAGCGAGAGAGACAGAGGGAGACAGAGAAAGACAGAAATAGGTAGGGAGAGACAGGTAGAGGCAAAGAGCGACAGAGAGAAACAGCGAGAGACAGAGTGAGACAGGGATAGGCAGACAGAAACAGAGGGAGAGAGAGAGAGATATGGTGAGGCAGAGAGAGGCAGAGAAAGACAGAGAGACACAGAGAGAGACAGAGGGAGAAAGAGAAGGAGCGAGGGAGAGAAAGGAAGAGAGAGGCAGCGAGAGGCAGAGACACACAGAGAGAGACAGAGAGAGGCAGAGAAAAGCAGAGAGAGACAAAGAGAGACACTGAGATATAGTAAGAGCTACAGAGAGTCAGAGAAATGCAGCCAGAGGCAGAGACAGATAGATAGTGTTAGAGAGATTCAAGGAGCGAAAGGGCGAAGCAGAGAGAGACTAGTGAACATGGTGAGAGGCTGAGAGAGGGTCACGGAGCGGCAGAGAGATCCAGAGGGAGACAGACAGAGGCAGCGAGAGGCAGAGAGAGACAGAAAGGGACAGCGAGGGAGACAGACAGAGACAGAGAGGGACAGAGGGAGACACAGAAAGACCAAAAGATATAGACTGAGGTAGAGAGAGAGAGAGAGTGATGAAGAGAAGCAGAGAGAGGCAGAGTGAGGCGGAGGGAGACAGAGAGAGATGGAAAGAGGCAGAGAGAAACAGACAGTGCCAGAGGTAAGACAGAGAGAGGCAGAGAGAGGCAGAGCGAGGCGGAGAGAGGGAAAGAGAGACAAGGAAAGGCCGTGAGGGACAGAGAGGGAGAGAGAGAGAGGCAGGCAGAGAGAGGCATCGAGGGACGGAGAGGCACAGAGAGACACAGAGACAGACGCAGAGAGACTGATAGAGATGGAGAGAGGCAGAGAAAAGCGAGAGAGACAGAGGGAGACAGAGAAAGACAGAAATAGGTAGGGAGAGACAGGTAGAGGCAAAGAGCGACAGAGAGAAACAGCGAGAGACAGAGTGAGACAGGGATAGGCAGACAGAAACAGAGGGAGAGAGAGAGAGATATGGTGAGGCAGAGAGAGGCAGAGAAAGACAGAGAGACACAGAGAGAGACAGAGGGAGAAAGAGAAGGAGCGAGGGAGAGAAAGGAAGAGAGAGGCAGCGAGAGGCAGAGACACACAGAGAGAGACAGAGAGAGGCAGAGAAAAGCAGAGAGAGACAAAGAGAGACACTGAGATACAGTAAGAGCTACAGAGAGTCAGAGAAATGCAGCCAGAGGCAGAGACAGATAGATAGTGTTAAAGAGATTCAAGGAGAGAAAGGGCGAAGCAGAGAGAGACTAGTGAACATGGAGAGAGGCTGAGAGAGGGTCACGGAGGGGCAGAGAGATCCAGAGGGAGACAGACAGAGGCAGCAGGAGGCAGAGAGAGACAGAAAGGGACAGCGAGGGAGACAGACAGAGACAGAGAGGGACAGAGGGAGACACAGAAAGACCAAAAGAGATAGACTGAGGTAGAGAGAGAGAGAGAGTGATGAAGAGAAGCAGAGAGAGGCAGAGTGAGGCGGAGGGAGACAGAGAGAGATGGAAAGAGGCAGAGAGAAACAGACAATGCCAGAGGTAAGACAGAGAGAGGCAGAGAGAGGCAGAGCGAGGCGGAGAGAGGGAAAGAGAGACAAGGAAAGGCCGAGAGGGACAGAGAGGGAGATAGACAGAGGCAGGCAGAGAGAGGCAGGGAGAGGCAGACAGCTACGGAAAAAGAGTGAGAAATGCAGAGAGAGACAGACAGAGAGCGGCATAGAGGGACGCAGAGGCACAGAGAGACATAGAGAGAGGCAGAGCGAGACGGAGAGAGGGAAAGAGAGACAGGGAAAGGCCGAGAGGGACAGAGAGGGAGAGAGACAGAGGCAGGCAGAGAGAGGCAGGGAGAGGCAGAGAGCTACGGAGAAAGAGTGAGAAATGCAGAGTGAGACAGACAGAGAGCGGCATAGAGGGACGCAGAGGCACAGAGAGACATAGAGAGAGGCAGAGAGAGAGAGAGTCAGGGAGTGACAGGGAGAGCCAGAAGGAGACAGAGAATGTCAGTGAGAGACAGACACAGGCAGAGGGAGACAGAGAGAGGCAGAGAAAAGCGAGAGAGGCAGAGAGAGGCAGAGAGAGGCTGAGAGAGGCAGCGAGAAAGGGAGAGGCAGCGAGAGGCAGAGATAGACAGAGAGAGGCAGAGAGAGACAGAGAGAAACATGGAGAGATAGAGAGAGACAGAGAGAGGCAGAGAAAAGCGAGAGAGACAGAGGGAGACAGAGAAAGACAGAAATAGGTAGGGAGAGACAGGTAGAGGCAAAGAGCGACAGAGAGAGACAGAGAGAAACAGAGAGAGACAGAGTGAGACAGGGATAGGCAGACAGAAACAGAGGGAGAGAGAGAGAGATATTGTGAGGCAGAGAGAGGCAGAGAAAGACAGAGAGACAGAGGGAGAGACAGAGGGAGAAAGAGAAGGAGCGAGGGAGAGAAAGGAAGAGGGAGGCAGCGAGAGGCAGAGACACAGAGAGAGAGAGAGACAGAGAGAGGCAGAGAAAAGCAGAGAGAGACAAAGAGAGACACTGAGATACAGTAAGAGCTACAGAGAGTCAGAGAATTGCAGCCAGAGGCAGAGACAGATAGATAGTGTTAGAGAGATTCAAGGAGAGAAAGGGCGAAGCAGAGAGAGACTAGTGAACATGGAGAGAGGCTGAGAGAGGGTCACGGAGGGGCAGAGAGATCCAGAGGGAGACAGACAGAGGCAGCGAGAGGCAGAGAGAGACAGAAAGGGACAGCGAGGGAGACAGACAGAGACAGAGAGGGACAGAGGGAGACACAGAAAGACCAAAAGAGATAGACTGAGGTAGAGAGAGAGAGAGAGAGTGATGAAGAGAAGCAGTGAGAGGCAGAGTGAGGCGGAGGGAGACAGAGAGAGATGGAAAGAGGCAGAGAGAAACAGACAGTGCCAGAGGTAAGACAGAGAGAGGCAGAGAGAGGCAGAGCGAGGCGGAGAGAGGGAAAGAGAGACAAGGAAAGGCCGAGAGGGACAGAGAGGGAGAGAGACAGAGGCAGGCAGAGAGAGGCAGAGAGCTACGGAAAAAGAGTGAGAAATGCAGAGAGAGACAGACAGAGAGCGGCATAGAGGGACGCAGAGGCACAGAGAGACATAGAGAGAGGCAGAGCGAGGCGGAGAGAGGGAAAGAGAGACAGGGAAAGGCCGAGAGGGACAGAGAGGGAGAGAGACAGAGGCAGGCAGAGAGAGGCAGGGAGAGGCAGAGAGCTACGGAGAAAGAGTGAGAAATGCAGAGTGAGACAGACAGAGAGCGGCATAGAGGGACGCAGAGGCACAGAGAGACATAGAGAGAGGCAAAGAGAGAGAGTCAGGGAGTGACAGGGAGAGCCAGAAGGAGACAGAGAATGTCAGTGAGAGACAGACACAGGCAGAGGGAGACAGAGAGAGGCAGAGAAAAGCGAGAGAGGCAGAGAGAGGCTGAGAGAGGCAGCGAGAAAGGG
Organism: Diachasmimorpha longicaudata; assembly: GCF_034640455.1. Classification (NCBI taxonomy): domain Eukaryota; kingdom Metazoa; phylum Arthropoda; class Insecta; order Hymenoptera; family Braconidae; genus Diachasmimorpha; species Diachasmimorpha longicaudata. The sequence goes on from NW_026973897.1 coordinate 130,847, forward strand.
AGAGGCAGCGAGAGGCAGAGATAGACAGAGAGAGGCAGAGAGAGACAGAGAGAAACATGGAGAGATAGAGATAGACAGAGAGAGGCAGAGAAAAGCGAGAGAGACAGACAGAGAGACGGGGAGACACTGGGGGACATGTAAAGTGGCAGAGAGAGACAGAGCGAGGCAGAAAGAGACTGAGAGGCAGAGAGAGGCAGAGAGAGACAGAGAGAGACAGAGAGAGGGGGAGAGATGCAGCGAGAGGCAGAGACACACAGAGAGAGACAGAGAGAGGCAGAGAAAAGCAGAGAGAGACAAAGAGAGACACTGAGATACAGTAAGAGCTACAGAGAGTCAGAGAAATGCAGCCAGAGGCAGAGACAGATAGATAGTGTTAGAGAGATTCAAGGAGCGAAAGGGCGAAGCAGAGAGAGACTAGTGAACATGGTGAGAGGCTGAGAGAGGGTCACGGAGCGGCAGAGAGATCCAGAGGGAGACAGACAGAGGCAGCGAGAGGCAGAGAGAGACAGAAAGGGACAGCGAGGGAGACAGACAGAGACAGAGAGGGACAGAGGGAGACACAGAAAGACCAAAAGATATAGACTGAGGTAGAGAGAGAGAGAGAGTTATGAAGAGAAGCAGAGAGAGGCAGAGTGAGGCGGAGGGAGACAGAGAGAGATGGAAAGAGGCAGAGAGAAACAGACAGTGCCAGAGGTAAGACAGAGAGAGGCAGAGAGAGGCAGAGCGAGGCGGAGAGAGGGAAAGAGAGACAAGGAAAGGCCGTGAGGGACAGAGAGGGAGAGAGAGAGAGGCAGGCAGAGAGAGGCATCGAGGGACGGAGAGGCACAGAGAGACACAGAGACAGACGCAGAGAGACTGATAGAGATGGAGAGAGGCAGAGAAAAGCGAGAGAGACAGAGGGAGACAGAGAAAGACAGAAATAGGTAGGGAGAGACAGGTAGAGGCAAAGAGCGACAGAGAGAAACAGCGAGAGACAGAGTGAGACAGGGATAGGCAGACAGAAACAGAGGGAGAGAGAGAGAGATATGGTGAGGCAGAGAGAGGCAGAGAAAGACAGAGAGACACAGAGAGAGACAGAGGGAGAAAGAGAAGGAGCGAGGGAGAGAAAGGAAGAGAGAGGCAGCGAGAGGCAGAGACACACAGAGAGAGACAGAGAGAGGCAGAGAAAAGCAGAGAGAGACAAAGAGAGACACTGAGATATAGTAAGAGCTACAGAGAGTCAGAGAAATGCAGCCAGAGGCAGAGACAGATAGATAGTGTTAGAGAGATTCAAGGAGCGAAAGGGCGAAGCAGAGAGAGACTAGTGAACATGGTGAGAGGCTGAGAGAGGGTCACGGAGCGGCAGAGAGATCCAGAGGGAGACAGACAGAGGCAGCGAGAGGCAGAGAGAGACAGAAAGGGACAGCGAGGGAGACAGACAGAGACAGAGAGGGACAGAGGGAGACACAGAAAGACCAAAAGATATAGACTGAGGTAGAGAGAGAGAGAGAGTGATGAAGAGAAGCAGAGAGAGGCAGAGTGAGGCGGAGGGAGACAGAGAGAGATGGAAAGAGGCAGAGAGAAACAGACAGTGCCAGAGGTAAGACAGAGAGAGGCAGAGAGAGGCAGAGCGAGGCGGAGAGAGGGAAAGAGAGACAAGGAAAGGCCGTGAGGGACAGAGAGGGAGAGAGAGAGAGGCAGGCAGAGAGAGGCATCGAGGGACGGAGAGGCACAGAGAGACACAGAGACAGACGCAGAGAGACTGATAGAGATGGAGAGAGGCAGAGAAAAGCGAGAGAGACAGAGGGAGACAGAGAAAGACAGAAATAGGTAGGGAGAGACAGGTAGAGGCAAAGAGCGACAGAGAGAAACAGCGAGAGACAGAGTGAGACAGGGATAGGCAGACAGAAACAGAGGGAGAGAGAGAGAGATATGGTGAGGCAGAGAGAGGCAGAGAAAGACAGAGAGACACAGAGAGAGACAGAGGGAGAAAGAGAAGGAGCGAGGGAGAGAAAGGAAGAGAGAGGCAGCGAGAGGCAGAGACACACAGAGAGAGACAGAGAGAGGCAGAGAAAAGCAGAGAGAGACAAAGAGAGACACTGAGATACAGTAAGAGCTACAGAGAGTCAGAGAAATGCAGCCAGAGGCAGAGACAGATAGATAGTGTTAAAGAGATTCAAGGAGAGAAAGGGCGAAGCAGAGAGAGACTAGTGAACATGGAGAGAGGCTGAGAGAGGGTCACGGAGGGGCAGAGAGATCCAGAGGGAGACAGACAGAGGCAGCAGGAGGCAGAGAGAGACAGAAAGGGACAGCGAGGGAGACAGACAGAGACAGAGAGGGACAGAGGGAGACACAGAAAGACCAAAAGAGATAGACTGAGGTAGAGAGAGAGAGAGAGTGATGAAGAGAAGCAGAGAGAGGCAGAGTGAGGCGGAGGGAGACAGAGAGAGATGGAAAGAGGCAGAGAGAAACAGACAATGCCAGAGGTAAGACAGAGAGAGGCAGAGAGAGGCAGAGCGAGGCGGAGAGAGGGAAAGAGAGACAAGGAAAGGCCGAGAGGGACAGAGAGGGAGATAGACAGAGGCAGGCAGAGAGAGGCAGGGAGAGGCAGACAGCTACGGAAAAAGAGTGAGAAATGCAGAGAGAGACAGACAGAGAGCGGCATAGAGGGACGCAGAGGCACAGAGAGACATAGAGAGAGGCAGAGCGAGGCGGAGAGAGGGAAAGAGAGACAGGGAAAGGCCGAGAGGGACAGAGAGGGAGAGAGACAGAGGCAGGCAGAGAGAGGCAGGGAGAGGCAGAGAGCTACGGAGAAAGAGTGAGAAATGCAGAGTGAGACAGACAGAGAGCGGCATAGAGGGACGCAGAGGCACAGAGAGACATAGAGAGAGGCAGAGAGAGAGAGTCAGGGAGTGACAGGGAGAGCCAGAAGGAGACAGAGAATGTCAGTGAGAGACAGACACAGGCAGAGGGAGACAGAGAGAGGCAGAGAAAAGCGAGAGAGGCAGAGAGAGGCAGAGAGAGGCTGAGAGAGGCAGCGAGAAAGGGAGAGGCAGCGAGAGGCAGAGATAGACAGAGAGAGGCAGAGAGAGACAGAGAGAAACATGGAGAGATAGAGAGAGACAGAGAGAGGCAGAGAAAAGCGAGAGAGACAGAGGGAGACAGAGAAAGACAGAAATAGCTGGGGAGAGACAGGTAGAGGCAAAGAGCGACAGAGAGAGAGAGAGAGAGTGAGAGACTGACAGAGAGACGGAGAGACACTGGGGGACATGGAAAGTGGCAGAGAGAGACAGGGAGAGGCAGAGAGAGACAGAGCGGCAGAGAGAGGCAGAGAGAGAGAGACAGGGAGTGACAGAGAGAGCTAGAAGGAGACAGAAAAAGTCAGTGAGAGAGACAGACACAGAGGGAGACAGAGAGAGACAGTGAGAGGCAGAGAAAAGCGAGAGAGGCAGAGAGAGGCAGAGAGAGGCGGAGAGAAGCAGAGAGAGGCAGAGAGAGGCGGAGAGAGGCAGCGAGAAAGAGAGAGGCAGCGAGAGGCAGAGACAGACAGAGAGAGACAGAGAGAAGCAGAGAAAAGCAGAGAGCGACAAAGAGAGACACTGAGATACAGAGAGAGCTACAGAGAGTCAGAGAAATGCAGCCAGAGGCAGAGACAGATAGAGAGTGTTAGAGAGATTCAAGGAGAGAAAGGGCGAAGCAGAAAGAGACTAGTGAACATGGAGAGAGGCTGAGAGAGAGTCACGGAGCGGCAGAGAGAGCCAGAGGGAGACAGAGAAAGACAGAAATAGGTAGGGAGAGACAGGTAGAGGCAAAGAGCGACAGAGAGAGACAGAGAGAGTGAGAGACTGACAGAGAGACGGAGAGACACTGGGGGACATGGAAAGTAGAAGAGAGAGGCAGGGAGAGGCAGAGAGAGACAGGGAGAGGCAGAGAGAGCGAGAAGGAGACAGGGAAAGTCAGTGAGAGACAGACAGAGACACAGGGAGACAGAGAGAGGCAGAGAAAAGCGAGAGAGGCAGAGAGAGCCAGAGAGAGGCGTAGAGAGGCAGAGAGAAAGAGAGAGGCAGCGAGTGGCAGAGGAAGACAGGGAGAGACATGGAGAGACAGAGAGAGACAGAGAGAGGCAGAGAAAAGCGAGAGAGACAAAGAGAGATAGTGAAATACAGAAAGAGCTACAGAGAGTCAGAGAACAGCAGCCAGAGGCAGAGACAGACATAGAGTGTTAGAGAGATTCAAGGAGAGAAAGGGAGAAGCAGAGAGAGACTACTGAACATGGTGAGAGGCTGAGAGGGAGTCACGGAAAGACACTGGGGGACATGGAAAGTGAAAGAGACAGGCAGGGAGAGGCAGAGAGAGACAGGGAGAGGCAGAGAGAGACAGAGATGCAGAGAGAGTCAGAGGGAGACAGAGAGAGACGCGGAGAGACAGAGAGCGACAGAGAGAAACAGAGAGAGACAGAGTGAGACAGGGATGGACAGACAGAGACAGAGGTAGAGAGAGAGAGATATGGTGAGGCAGAGAGAGACAGAAAGGGACGGCGAGGGACAGTGAGGAAGACAGACAGAGTGAGGCAGAGAGAGACAGAGAGTGACAGAGGGAGACAGAAAGAGACTAGGAGAGAGACAGACAGAGACAGAGGTAGACAGAGAGAGATATGGAGATGCCAACAGAGGCGGAGAGAGACATAGAGTGTTAGAGAGATTCAAGGAGAGAAAGGGAGAAGCAGAGAGAGACTACTGAACATGGTGAGAGGCTGAGAGGGAGTCACGGAAAGACACTGGGGGACATGGAAAGTGAAAGAGACAGGCAGGGAGAGGCGGAGAGAGAGACAGGGAGTGACAGAGAGAGCCAGAAGGAGACAGAGAAAGATAGTGAGAGACAGACAGAGTCAAAGGGAGACAGAGAGAGACAGAGCGAGGCAGAAAGAGACTGAGAGGCAGAGAGAGGCAGAGAGAGACAGAGAGAGACAGAGAGAGGCGGAGAGATGCAGCGAGAGGCAGAGACACACAGAGAGAGACAGAGAGAGGCAGAGAAAAGCAGAGAGAGACAAAGAGAGACACTGAGATACAGTAAGAGCTACAGAGAGTCAGAGAAATGCAGCCAGAGGCAGAGACAGATAGATAGTGTTAGAGAGATTCAAGGAGAGAAAGGGCGAAGCAGAGAGAGACTAGTGAACATGGAGAGAGGCTGAGAGAGGGTCACGGAGCGGCAGAGAGATCCAGAGGGAGACAGACAGAGGCAGCGAGAGGCAGAGAGAGACAGAAAGGGACAGCGAGGGAGACAGACAGAGACAGAGAGGGACAGAGGGAGACACAGAAAGACCAAAAGAGATAGACTGAGGTAGAGAGAGAGAGAGAGTGATGAAGAGAAGCAGAGAGAGGCAGAGTGAGGCGGAGGGAGACAGAGAGAGATGGAAAGAGGCAGAGAGAAACAGACAGTGCCAGAGGTAAGACAGAGAGAGGCAGAGAGAGGCAGAGCGATGCGGAGAGAGGGAAAGAGAGACAAGGAAAGGCCGTGAGGGACAGAGAGGGAGAGAGACAGAGGCAGGCAGAGAGAGGCATCGAGGGACGGAGAGGCACAGAGAGACACAGAGACAGACGCAGAGAGACTGATAGAGATGGAGAGAGGCAGAGAAAAGCGAGAGAGACAGAGGGAGACAGAGAAAGACAGAAATAGGTAGGGAGAGACAGGTAGAGGCAAAGAGCGACAGAGAGAAACAGCGAGAGACAGAGTGAGACAGGGATAGGCAGACAGAAACAGAGGGAGAGAGAGAGAGATATGGTGAGGCAGAGAGAGGCAGAGAAAGACAGAGAGACACAGAGAGAGACAGAGGGAGAAAGAGAAGGAGCGAGGGAGAGAAAGGAAGAGAGAGGCAGCGAGAGGCAGAGACACACAGAGAGAGACAGAGAGAGGCAGAGAAAAGCAGAGAGAGACAAAGAGAGACACTGAGATACAGTAAGAGCTACAGAGAGTCAGAGAAATGCAGCCAGAGGCAGAGACAGATAGATAGTGTTCAAGAGATTCAAGGAGAGAAAGGGCGAAGCAGAGAGAGACTAGTGAACATGGAGAGAGGCTGAGAGAGGGTCACGGAGGGGCAGAGAGAGCCAGAGGGTGACAGACAGAGACAGAGAGGGACAGAGGGAGACACAGAAAGACCAAAAGAGATAGACTGAGGTAGAGAGAGAGAGAGAGATGAATAGAAGCAGAGAGAGGCAGAGTGAGGCGGAGGGAGACAGAGAGAGATGGAAAGAGGCAGAGAGAAACAGACAGTGCCAGAGGTAAGACAGAGAGAGACAGAGAGAGGCAGAGAAAAGCGAGAGAGACAGAGGGAGACAGAGAAATACAGAAATAGGTAGGGAGAGACAGGTAGAGGCAAAGAGCGACAGAGAGAGACAGAGAGAAACAGAGAGAGACAGAGTGAGACAGGGATAGGCAGACAGAAACAGAGGGAGAGAGAGAGAGAGATATGGTGAGGCAGAGAGAGGCAGAGAAAGACAGAGAGACACAGAGAGAGACAGAGGGAGACAGAGAGCGAAAGAGAAGGAGCGAGGGAGATTAAGGAAGAGAGAGGCAGTGAGAGGCAGAGAGAGACAGAGAGAGGCTGAGGGAGATAGAGAAAGACAGTGAGAGACAGACAGAGAGACACATGGGGAGACAGAGAGAGACAAAGAGAGGCATAGAAAAGCAGAGAGACACAAAGAGAGACAGTGAGATACAGAAAGAGCAAGAGAGAGTCAGAGAAAAGCAGCCGGAGGCAGAGACAGACAGAGAGTGTTAGAGAGATTCAAGGAGTGAAAGGGAGAAGCAGAGAGAGACTAGTGAACATGGTGAGGCTGAGAGAGAGTCACGGAGGGGCAGAGAGAGACAGAGGGAGACTGACAGAGGCAGCGAGAGACAGAACGGGACGTAGAGGGACAGTGAGGAAGACAGACAGAGTGAGGCAGACAGAGACAGAGAGGGACAGAGGGAGACAGAAACAGACATGGAGAGAGACAGACAGAGACAGAGGTAGACAGAGATAGATATGGAGAGGCCAACAGAGGCGGAGAGAGATAGTCAGAGAGACAAAGAGAGCGAGAGATAGACAGAGAGCAGCTGCGAGAGGCAGACACAGAAAGAGAGACGCAGAGGGAGATAGGGAGAGACAGTCAGAGAGCGGCATAGAGGGACGGGGAGGCACAGAGAGACACAGAGACAGACGCAGAGAGACAGATAGAGATAGAGAGAGGCAGAGGGAGACAGAGAGAGACATGGAGAGACAGAGAGAGGCAGAGAAAAGCGATAGAGACAGAGGGAGACAGAGAAAGACAGAAATAGGTAGGGAGAGACAGGTAGAGGCAAAGAGCGACAGAGAGATACAGAGAATGAGAGACTGACAGAGAGACGGAGAGACACTTTGGGACATGGAAAGTGGCAGAGAGAGACAGGCAGAGGCAGAGAGCGACAGAGAGAAACAGAGAGAGACAAAGTGAGACAGGGATAGGCAGACAGAGACAGAGGTAGAGAGAGAGAGAGATATGGTGAGGCAGAGGGAGGCAGAGAGAGACAGAGAGACACAGAGAGAGACAGAGGGAGACAGAGAGAGAAAGAGAAGGCGAGAGGGAGAGAAAGGAAGAGAGAGGCAGCGAGAGTCAGAGAGCGACAGAGAGAGACAGAGAGAAACAGAGAGAGACAGAGTGAGACAGGGATAGGCAGACAGAAACAGAGGGAGAGAGAGAGAGATATGGTGAGGCAGAGAGAGGCAGAGAAAGACAGAGAGACACAGAGAGAGAGACAGAGGGAGAAAGAGAAGGAGCGAGGGAGAGAAAGGAAGAGAGAGGCAGCGAGAGGCAGAGACACAGAGAGAGAGAGACAGAGAGAGGCAGAGAAAAGCAGAGAGAGACAAAGAGAGACACTGAGATACAGTAAGAGCTACAGAGAGTCAGAGAAATGCAGCCAGAGGCAGAGACAGATAGATAGTGTTAGAGAGATTCAAGGAGAGAAAGGGCGAAGCAGAGAGAGACTAGTGAACATGGAGAGAGGCTGAGAGAGGGTCACGGAGCGGCAGAGAGATCCAGAGGGAGACAGACAGAGGCAGCGAGAGGCAGAGAGAGACAGAAAGGGACAGCGAGGGAGACAGACAGAGACAGAGAGGGACAGAGGGAGACACAGAAAGACCAAAAGAGATAGACTGAGGTAGAGAGAGAGAGAGTGATGAAGAGAAGCAGAGAGAGGCAGAGTGAGGCGGAGGGAGACAGAGAGAGATGGAAAGAGGCAGAGAGAAACAGACAGTGCCAGAGGTAAGACAGAGAGAGGCAGAGAGAGGCAGAGCGATGCGGAGAGAGGGAAAGAGAGACAAGGAAAGGCCGTGAGGGACAGAGAGGGAGAGAGACAGAGGCAGGCAGAGAGAGGCATCGAGGGACGGAGAGGCACAGAGAGACACAGAGACAGACGCAGAGAGACTGATAGAGATGGAGAGAGACAGAGAAAAGCGAGAGAGACAGAGGGAGACAGAGAAAGACAGAAATAGGTAGGGAGAGACAGGTAGAGGCAAAGAGCGACAGAGAGAAACAGCGAGAGACAGAGTGAGACAGGGATAGGCAGACAGAAACAGAGGGAGAGAGAGAGAGATATGGTGAGGCAGAGAGAGGCAGAGAAAGACAGAGAGACACAGAGAGAGACAGAGGGAGAAAGAGAAGGAGCGAGGGAGAGAAAGGAAGAGAGAGGCAGCGAGAGGCAGAGACACACAGAGAGAGACAGAGAGAGGCAGAGAAAAGCAGAGAGAGACAAAGAGAGACACTGAGATACAGTAAGAGCTACAGAGAGTCAGAGAAATGCAGCCAGAGGCAGAGACAGATAGATAGTGTTAAAGAGATTCAAGGAGAGAAAGGGCGAAGCAGAGAGAGACTAGTGAACATGGAGAGAGGCTGAGAGAGGGTCACGGAGGGGCAGAGAGAGCCAGAGGGTGACAGACAGAGACAGAGAGGGACAGAGGGAGACACAGAAAGACCAAAAGAGATAGACTGAGGTAGAGAGAGAGAGAGAGATGAATAGAAGCAGAGAGAGGCAGAGTGAGGCGGAGGGAGACAGAGAGAGATGGAAAGAGGCAGAGAGAAACAGACAGTGCCAGAGGTAAGACAGAGAGAGACAGAGAGAGGCAGAGAAAAGCGAGAGAGACAGAGGGAGACAGAGAAATACAGAAATAGGTAGGGAGAGACAGGTAGAGGCAAAGAGCGACAGAGAGAGACAGAGAGAAACAGAGAGAGACAGAGTGAGACAGGGATAGGCAGACAGAAACAGAGGGAGAGAGAGAGAGAGATATGGTGAGGCAGAGAGAGGCAGAGAAAGACAGAGAGACACAGAGAGAGACAGAGGGAGACAGAGAGCGAAAGAGAAGGAGCGAGGGAGATTAAGGAAGAGAGAGGCAGTGAGAGGCAGAGAGAGACAGAGAGAGGCTGAGGGAGATAGAGAAAGACAGTGAGAGACAGACAGAGAGACACATGGGGAGACAGAGAGAGACAAAGAGAGGCATAGAAAAGCAGAGAGACACAAAGAGAGACAGTGAGATACAGAAAGAGCAAGAGAGAGTCAGAGAAAAGCAGCCGGAGGCAGAGACAGACAGAGAGTGTTAGAGAGATTCAAGGAGTGAAAGGGAGAAGCAGAGAGAGACTAGTGAACATGGTGAGGCTGAGAGAGAGTCACGGAGGGGCAGAGAGAGACAGAGGGAGACTGACAGAGGCAGCGAGAGACAGAACGGGACGTAGAGGGACAGTGAGGAAGACAGACAGAGTGAGGCAGACAGAGACAGAGAGGGACAGAGGGAGACAGAAACAGACATGGAGAGAGACAGACAGAGACAGAGGTAGACAGAGATAGATATGGAGAGGCCAACAGAGGCGGAGAGAGATAGTCAGAGAGACAAAGAGAGCGAGAGATAGACAGAGAGCAGCTGCGAGAGGCAGACACAGAAAGAGAGACGCAGAGGGAGATAGGGAGAGACAGTCAGAGAGCGGCATAGAGGGACGGGGAGGCACAGAGAGACACAGAGACAGACGCAGAGAGACAGATAGAGATAGAGAGAGGCAGAGGGAGACAGAGAGAGACATGGAGAGACAGAGAGAGGCAGAGAAAAGCGATAGAGACAGAGGGAGACAGAGAAAGACAGAAATAGGTAGGGAGAGACAGGTAGAGGCAAAGAGCGACAGAGAGATACAGAGAATGAGAGACTGACAGAGAGACGGAGAGACACTTTGGGACATGGAAAGTGGCAGAGAGAGACAGGCAGAGGCAGAGAGCGACAGAGAGAAACAGAGAGAGACAAAGTGAGACAGGGATAGGCAGACAGAGACAGAGGTAGAGAGAGAGAGAGATATGGTGAGGCAGAGGGAGGCAGAGAGAGACAGAGAGACACAGAGAGAGACAGAGGGAGACAGAGAGAGAAAGAGAAGGCGAGAGGGAGAGAAAGGAAGAGAGAGGCAGCGAGAGTCAGAGAGCGACAGAGAGAGACAGAGAGAAACAGAGAGAGACAGAGTGAGACAGGGATAGGCAGACAGAAACAGAGGGAGAGAGAGAGAGATATGGTGAGGCAGAGAGAGGCAGAGAAAGACAGAGAGACACAGAGAGAGACAGAGGGAGAAAGAGAAGGAGCGAGGGAGAGAAAGGAAGAGAGAGGCAGCGAGAGGCAGAGACACAGAGAGAGAGAGACAGAGAGAGGCAGAGAAAAGCAGAGAGAGACAAAGAGAGACACTGAGATACAGTAAGAGCTACAGAGAGTCAGAGAAATGCAGCCAGAGGCAGAGACAGATAGATAGTGTTAAAGAGATTCAAGGAGAGAAAGGGCGAAGCAGAGAGAGACTAGTGAACATGGAGAGAGGCTGAGAGAGGGTCACGGAGGGGCAGAGAGAGCCAGAGGGTGACAGACAGAGACAGAGAGGGACAGAGGGAGACACAGAAAGACCAAAAGAGATAGACTGAGGTAGAGAGAGAGAGAGAGTGATGAAGAGAAGCAGAGAGAGGCAGAGTGAGGCGGAGGGAGACAGAGAGAGATGGAAAGAGGCAGAGAGAAACAGACAGTGCCAGAGGTAAGACAGAGAGAGGCAGAGAGAGGCAGAGCGAGGCGGAGAGAGGGAAAGAGAGACAAGGAAAGGCCGAGAGGGACAGAGAGGGAGAGAGACAGAGGCAGGCAGAGAGAGGCAGGGAGAGGCAGAGAGCTACGGAAAAAGAGTGAGAAATGCAGAGAGAGACAGACAGAGAGCGGCATAGAGGGACGCAGAGGCACAGAGAGACATAGAGAGAGGCAGAGCGAGGCGGAGAGAGGGAAAGAGAGACAAGGAAAGGCCGAGAGGGACAGAGAGGGAGAGAGACAGAGGCAGGCAGAGAGAGGCAGGGAGAGGCAGAGAGCTACAGAGAAAGAGTGAGAAATGCAGAGTGAGACAGACAGAGAGCGGCATAGAGGGACGCAGAGGCACAGAGAGACATAGAGAGAGGCAGAGAGAGAGAGTCAGGGAGTGACAGGGAGAGCCAGAAGGAGACAGAGAATGTCAGTGAGAGACAGACACAGGCAGAGCGAGACAGAGAGAGGCAGAGAAAAGCGAGAGAGGCAGAGAGAGGCAGAGAGAGGCTGAGAGAGGCAGCGAGAAAGGGAGAGGCAGCGAGAGGCAGAGATAGACAGAGAGAGGCAGAGAGAGACAGAGAGAAACATGGAGAGACAGATAGAGACAGAGAGAGGCAGAGAAAAGCGAGAGAGACAGAGGGAGACAGAGAAAGACAGAAATAGCTGGGGAGAGACAGGTAGAGGCAAAGAGCGACAGAGAGAGAGAGAGAGAGAGAGAGAGAGAGAGAGAGAGTGAGAGACTGACAGAGAGACGCAGAGACACTGGGGGACATGGAAAGTGGCAGAGAGAGACAGAGCGGCAGAGAGAGGCAGAGAGAGAGAGACAGGGAGTGACAGAGAGAGCCAGAAGGAGACAGAAAAAGTCAGTGAGAGAGACAGACACAGAGGGAGACAGAGAGAGACAGTGAGAGGCAGAGAAAAGCGAGAGAGGCAGAGAGAGGCAGAGAGAGGCGCAGAGAAGCAGAGAGAGGCAGAGAGAGGCGGAGAGAGGCAGCGAGAAAGAGAGAGGCAGCGAGAGGCAGAGACAGACAGAGAGAGACAGAGAGAAGCAGAGAAAAGCAGAGAGCGACAAAGAGAGACACTGAGATACAGAGAGAGCTACAGAGAGTCAGAGAAATGCAGCCAGAGGCAGAGACAGATAGAGAGTGTTAGAGAGATTCAAGGAGAGAAAGGGTGAAGCAGAGAGAGACTAGTGAACATGGAGAGAGGCAGAGACAGACAGGGAGAGGCAGAGAGAGACAGAGAGAGGCAGAGAAAAGCGAGAGAGACAGAGGGAGACAGAGAAAGACAGAAATAGGTAGGGAGAGACAGGTAGAGGCAAAGAGCGACAGAGAGAGACAGAGAGAGTGAGAGACTGACAGAGAGACGGAGAGACACTAGGGGACATGGAAAGTAGAAGAGAGAGGCAGGCAGAGGCAGACAGAGACAGGGAGAGGCAGAGAAAAGCGAGAGAGGCAGAGAGAGTCAGAGAGAGGCGTAGAGAGGCAGAGAGAAAGAGAGAGGCAGCGAGTGGCAGAGGAAGACAGAGAGAGACATGGAGAGACAGAGAGAGACAGAGAGAGGCAGAGAAAAGCGAGAGAGACAAAGAGAGATAGTGAGATACAGAAAGAGCTACAGAGAGTCAGAGAACAGCAGCCAGAGGCAGAGACAGACATAGAGTGTTAGAGAGATTCAAGGAGAGAAAGGGAGAAGCAGAGAGAGACTAGTGAACATGGTGAGAGGCTGAGAGAGAGTCACGGAGCGGCAGAGAGAGCCAGAGGGCGACAGACAGAGGCAGCGAGAGGCAGAGAGAGACAGAAAGGGACGGCGAGGGACAGTGAGGGAGACGTACAGAGTGAAGCAGACAGAGAGAAAGAGTGACAGAGAGAGAGACGGAGGGAGACCGAGAGAGATGGAAAGAGGCAGAGAGAAACAGAGAGAGGCAGAGGTAAGACAGAGAGAGGCAGAGGGAGACAGAGAGAGAAAGAGAAGGAGAGAGGGAGAGAAAGGAAGAGAGAGGCAGCGAGAGGCAGAGAGAGATAGAAAGGGACGGCGAGGGACAGTGAGGGAGACATACAGAGTGAGGCAGACAGAGACAAAGAGTGACAGAGGGAGACAGAAAGAGAGATGGAGAGAGACAGACAGAGACAGAGGTAGACAGAGAGAGATATGGAGACGCCAACAGAGGCGGAGAGAGACAGTCAGAGAGACAATGAGAGGGAGAGAGAGACAGTGAGCAGCTGCGAGAGGTAGAGACAGAAAGAGAGAGGCAGAGGGAGATAGAGAGAGACAGACAGAGAGCGGCATAGAGGGACGGAGAGGCACAGAGAGATACAAAGACTGACGCAGACAGACAGATAGAGATAGAGAGAGGCAGAGAGAGGCAGGGAGAGCCAGAGAGCGACAGAGAGAGACGGAGGAAGACACAGAGAGATGGAAAGAGGCAGAGAGAAATAAAGAGAGGCAGAGGTAAGACAGAGAGAGGCAGAGAGAGGCAGAGCGAGGCGGAGGGAGACAGAGAGACAAGGAAAGGCCGAGAGGGACAGAGAGGGAGAGAGACAGAGGGAGACAGAGGGAGACAGAGAGAGAAAGAGAAGGAGCGAGGGAGAGAAAGGGAGAGAGGCAGCGAGAGGCAAGGAGAGACAGAGAGAGGCTGAGGGAGATAGAGAAAGACAGTGAGAGACAGACAGAGACATGGAGAGACAGAGAGAGACAGAGAGAGGCAGAGGTAGACAGTGAGAGATATGGACAGCCCGACAGAGGCGGAGAGAGACAGGTAGAGAGACAAAGAGAGGGAGAGAGAGACAGAGAGCAGCTGCGAGAGGCAGAGACAGACAGAGAGAGGCAGAGGGAGATAGAGAGAGACAGTCAGAGAGCGGCATAGAGGGGACGGAGAGGCACAGAGAGACACAGAGACAGACGCAGAGAGACTGATAGAGATGGAGAGAGGCAGAGAGAGAGAGAGGCAGTGACAGAGAGAGCCAGGAGACAGAGAAAGTCAGTGAGAGACAGAGAGACACAGAGGGAGACATGGAGAGACAGAGAGAGGCAGAGAAAAGCGAGAGAGGCAGCGCGAGGCAGAGAGAGGCGGAGAGAGGCAGCGAGAGGCAAAGACAGACAGAGAGAGGCAGAGAGAGACATGTAGAGACAGAGAGAGACAGAGAGAGGCAGAGAAAAGCGAGAGAGACAGAGGGAGACAGAGAAAGACAGAAATAGGTAGGGAGAGACAGGTAGAGGCAAAGAGCGACAGAGAGAGACAGAGAGAAACAGAGAGAGACAGAGTGAGACAGGGATAGGCAGACAGAAACAGAGGGAGAGAGAGAGAGATATTGTGAGGCAGAGAGAGGCAGAGAAAGACAGAGAGACAGAGGGAGAGACAGAGGGAGAAAGAGAAGGAGCGAGGGAGAGAAAGGAAGAGGGAGGCAGCGAGAGGCAGAGACACAGAGAGAGACAAAGAGAGACACTGAGATACAGTAAGAGCTACAGAGAGTCAGAGAAATGCAGCCAGAGGCAGAGACAGATAGATAGTGTTAGAGAGATTCAAGGAGAGAAAGGGCGAAGCAGAGAGAGACTAGTGAACATGGAGAGAGGCTGAGAGAGGGTCACGGAGGGGCAGAGAGATCCAGAGGGAGACAGACAGAGGCAGCGAGAGGCAGAGAGAGACAGAAAGGGACAGCGAGGGAGACAGACAGAGACAGAGAGGGACAGAGGGAGACACAGAAAGACCAAAATAGATAGACTGAGGTAGAGAGAGAGAGAGAGAGTGATGAAGAGAAGCAGTGAGAGGCAGAGTGAGGCGGAGGGAGACAGAGAGAGATGGAAAGAGGCAGAGAGAAACAGACAGTGCCAGAGGTAAGACAGAGAGAGGCAGAGAGAGGCAGAGCGAGGCGGAGAGAGGGAAAGAGAGACAAGGAAAGGCCGAGAGGGACAGAGAGGGAGTGAGACAGAGGCAGGCAGAGAGAGGCAGGAAGAGGCAGAGAGCTACGGAAAAAGAGTGAGAAATGCAGAGAGAGACAGACAGAGAGCGGCATAGAGGGACGCAGAGGCACAGAGAGACATAGAGAGAGGCAGAGCGAGGCGGAGAGAGGGAAAGAGAGACAGGGAAAGGCCGAGAGGGACAGAGAGGGAGAGAGACAGAGGCAGGCAGAGAGAGGCAGGGAGAGGCAGAGAGCTACGGAGAAAGAGTGAGAAATGCAGAGTGAGACAGACAGAGAGCGGCATAGAGGGACGCAGAGGCACAGAGAGACATAGAGAGAGGCAGAGAGAGAGAGAGTCAGGGAGTGACAGGGAGAGCCAGAAGGAGACAGAGAATGTCAGTGAGAGACAGACACAGGCAGAGGGAGACAGAGAGAGGCAGAGAAAAGCGAGAGAGGCAGAGAGAGGCTGAGAGAGGCAGCGAGAAAGGGAGAGGCAGCGAGAGGCAGAGATAGACAGAGAGAGGCAGAGAGAGACAGAGAGAAACATGGAGAGATAGAGATAGACAGAGAGAGGCAGAGAAAAGCGAGAGAGACAGAGGGAGACAGAGAAAGACAGAAATAGCTGGGGAGAGACAGGTAGAGGCAAAGAGCGACAGAGAGAGAGAGAGAGAGTGAGAGACTGACAGAGAGACGGAGAGACACTGGGGGACATGGAAAGTGGCAGAGAGAGACAGGGAGAGGCAGAGAGAGACAGAGCGGCAGAGAGAGGCAGAGAGAGAGACAGGGAGTGACAGAGAGAGCTAGAAGGAGACAGAAAAAGTCAGTGAGAGAGACAGACACAGAGGGAGACAGAGAGAGACAGTGAGAGGCAGAGAAAAGCGAGAGAGGCAGAGAGAGGCAGAGAGAGGCGGAGAGAAGCAGAGAGAGGCAGAGAGAGGCGGAGAGAGGCAGCGAGAAAGAGAGAGGCAGCGAGAGGCAGAGACAGACAGAGAGAGACAGAGAGAAGCAGAGAAAAGCAGAGAGCGACAAAGAGAGACACTGAGATACAGAGAGAGCTACAGAGAGTCAGAGAAATGCAGCCAGAGGCAGAGACAGATAGAGAGTGTTAGAGAGAGTCAAGGAGAGAAAGGGCGAAGCAGAGAGAGACTAGTGAACATGGAGAGAGGCTGAGAGAGAGTCACGGAGCGGCAGAGAGAGCCAGAGGGAGACAGAGAAAGACAGAAATAGGTAGGGAGAGACAGGTAGAGGCAAAGAGCGACAGAGAGAGACAGAGAGAGTGAGAGACTGACAGAGAGACGGAGAGACACTGGGGGACATGGAAAGTAGAAGAGAGAGGCAGGGAGAGGCAGAGAGAGACAGGGAGAGGCAGAGAGAGCGAGAAGGAGACAGAGAAAGTCAGTGAGCGACAGACAGAGACACAGGGAGACAGAGAGAGGCAGAGAAAAGCGAGAGAGGCAGAGAGAGCCAGAGAGAGGCGTAGAGAGGCAGAGAGAAAGAGAGAGGCAGCGAGTGGCAGAGGAAGACAGGGAGAGACATGGAGAGACAGAGAGAGACAGAGAGAGGCAGAGAAAAGCGAGAGAGACAAAGAGAGATAGTGAAATACAGAAAGAGCTACAGAGAGTCAGAGAACAGCAGCCAGAGGCAGAGACAGACATAGAGTGTTAGAGAGATTCAAGGAGAGAAAGGGAGAAGCAGAGAGAGACTACTGAACATGGTGAGAGGCTGAGAGGGAGTCACGGAAAGACACTGGGGGACATGGAAAGTGAAAGAGACAGGCAGAGAGAGGCAGAGAGAGACAGGGAGAGGCAGAGAGAGACAGAGATGCAGAGAGAGTCAGAGGGAGACAGAGAGAGACGCGGAGAGACAGAGAGCGACAGAGAGAAACAGAGAGAGACAGAGTGAGACAGGGATGGACAGACAGAGACAGAGGTAGAGAGAGAGAGATATGGTGAGGCAGAGAGAGACAGAAAGGGACGGCGAGGGACAGTGAGGAAGACAGACAGAGTGAGGCAGAGAGAGACAGAGAGTGACAGAGGGAGACAGAAAGAGACTAGGAGAGAGACAGACAGAGACAGAGGTAGACAGAGAGAGATATGGAGATGCCAACAGAGGCGGAGAGAGACATAGAGTGTTAGAGAGATTCAAGGAGAGAAAGGGAGAAGCAGAGAGAGACTACTGAACATGGTGAGAGGCTGAGAGGGAGTCACGGAAAGACACTGGGGGACATGGAAAGTGAAAGAGACAGGCAGGGAGAGGCGGAGAGAGAGACAGGGAGTGACAGAGAGAGCCAGAAGCAGACAGAGAAAGATAGTGAGAGACAGACAGAGTCAAAGGGAGACAGAGAGAGACAGAGAGAGGCAGAGAAACGCGAGAGTGGCAGAGAGAGGCAAAGAGCGACAGAGAGAGACAGAGAGAGTGAGAGACAGACAGAGAGACGGGGAGACACTGGGGGACATGTAAAGTGGCAGAGAGAGACAGAGCGAGGCAGAAAGAGACTGAGAGGCAGAGAGAGGCAGAGAGAGACAGAGAGAGACAGAGAGAGGCGGAGAGATGCAGCGAGAGGCAGAGACACACAGAGAGAGACAGAGAGAGGCAGAGAAAAGCAGAGAGAGACAAAGAGAGACACTGAGATACAGTAAGAGCTACAGAGAGTCAGAGAAATGCAGCCAGAGGCAGAGACAGATAGATAGTGTTAGAGAGATTCAAGGAGAGAAAGGGCGAAGCAGAGAGAGACTAGTGAACATGGAGAGAGGCTGAGAGAGGGTCACGGAGCGGCAGAGAGATCCAGAGGGAGACAGACAGAGGCAGCGAGAGGCAGAGAGAGACAGAAAGGGACAGCGAGGGAGACAGACAGAGACAGAGAGGGACAGAGGGAGACACAGAAAGACCAAAAGAGATAGACTGAGGTAGAGAGAGAGAGAGAGTGATGAAGAGAAGCAGAGAGAGGCAGAGTGAGGCGGAGGGAGACAGAGAGAGATGGAAAGAGGCAGAGAGAAACAGACAGTGCCAGAGGTAAGACAGAGAGAGGCAGAGAGAGGCAGAGCGAGGCGGAGAGAGGGAAAGAGAGACAAGGAAAGGCCGTGAGGGACAGAGAGGGAGAGAGACAGAGGCAGGCAGAGAGAGGCATCGAGGGACGGAGAGGCACAGAGAGACACAGAGACAGACGCAGAGAGACTGATAGAGATGGAGAGAGGCAGAGAAAAGCGAGAGAGACAGAGGGAGACAGAGAAAGACAGAAATAGGTAGGGAGAGACAGGTAGAGGCAAAGAGCGACAGAGAGAAACAGCGAGAGACAGAGTGAGACAGGGATAGGCAGACAGAAACAGAGGGAGAGAGAGAGAGATATGGTGAGGCAGAGAGAGGCAGAGAAAGACAGAGAGACACAGAGAGAGACAGAGGGAGAAAGAGAAGGAGCGAGGGAGAGAAAGGAAGAGAGAGGCAGCGAGAGGCAGAGACACACAGAGAGAGACAGAGAGAGGCAGAGAAAAGCAGAGAGAGACAAAGAGAGACACTGAGATACAGTAAGAGCTACAGAGAGTCAGAGAAATGCAGCCAGAGGCAGAGACAGATAGATAGTGTTAAAGAGATTCAAGGAGAGAAAGGGCGAAGCAGAGAGAGACTAGTGAACATGGAGAGAGGCTGAGAGAGGGTCACGGAGGGGCAGAGAGAGCCAGAGGGTGACAGACAGAGACAGAGAGGGACAGAGGGAGACACAGAAAGACCAAAAGAGATAGACTGAGGTAGAGAGAGAGAGAGAGATGAATAGAAGCAGAGAGAGGCAGAGTGAGGCGGAGGGAGACAGAGAGAGATGGAAAGAGGCAGAGAGAAACAGACAGTGCCAGAGGTAAGACAGAGAGAGACAGAGAGAGGCAGAGAAAAGCGAGAGAGACAGAGGGAGACAGAGAAATACAGAAATAGGTAGGGAGAGACAGGTAGAGGCAAAGAGCGACAGAGAGAGACAGAGAGAAACAGAGAGAGACAGAGTGAGACAGGGATAGGCAGACAGAAACAGAGGGAGAGAGAGAGAGATATGGTGAGGCAGAGAGAGGCAGAGAAAGACAGAGAGACACAGAGAGAGACAGAGGGAGACAGAGAGCGAAAGAGAAGGAGCGAGGGAGATAAAGGAAGAGAGAGGCAGTGAGAGGCAGAGAGAGACAGAGAGAGGCTGAGGGAGATAGAGAAAGACAGTGAGAGACAGACAGAGAGACACATGGGGAGACAGAGAGAGACAAAGAGAGGCATAGAAAAGCAGAGAGACACAAAGAGAGACAGTGAGATACAGAAAGAGCAAGAGAGAGTCAGAGAAAAGCAGCCGGAGGCAGAGACAGACAGAGAGTGTTAGAGAGATTCAAGGAGTGAAAGGGAGAAGCAGAGAGAGACTAGTGAACATGGTGAGGCTGAGAGAGAGTCACGGAGGGGCAGAGAGAGACAGAGGGAGACTGACAGAGGCAGCGAGAGACAGAACGGGACGTAGAGGGACAGTGAGGAAGACAGACAGAGTGAGGCAGACAGAGACAGAGAGGGACAGAGGGAGACAGAAACAGACATGGAGAGAGACAGACAGAGACAGAGGTAGACAGAGATAGATATGGAGAGGCCAACAGAGGCGGAGAGAGATAGTCAGAGAGACAAAGAGAGCGAGAGATAGACAGAGAGCAGCTGCGAGAGGCAGACACAGAAAGAGAGACGCAGAGGGAGATAGGGAG
Organism: Diachasmimorpha longicaudata; assembly: GCF_034640455.1. NCBI lineage: Eukaryota > Metazoa > Arthropoda > Insecta > Hymenoptera > Braconidae > Diachasmimorpha > Diachasmimorpha longicaudata. Next base: position 150,520 of record NW_026973897.1, read on the forward strand.
AGACAGTCAGAGAGCGGCATAGAGGGACGGGGAGGCACAGAGAGACACAGAGACAGACGCAGAGAGTCAGATAGAGATAGAGAGAGGCAGAGGGAGACAGAGAGAGACATGGAGAGACAGAGAGAGGCAGAGAAAAGCGATAGAGACAGAGGGAGACAGAGAAAGACAGAAATAGGTAGGGAGAGACAGGTAGAGGCAAAGAGCGACAGAGAGATACAGAGAATGAGAGACTGACAGAGAGACGGAGAGACACTTTGGGACATGGAAAGTGGCAGAGAGAGACAGGCAGAGGCAGAGAGCGACAGAGAGAAACAGAGAGAGACAAAGTGAGACAGGGATAGGCAGACAGAGACAGAGGTAGAGAGAGAGAGAGATATGGTGAGGCAGAGGGAGGCAGAGAGAGACAGAGAGACACAGAGAGAGACAGAGGGAGACAGAGAGAGAAAGAGAAGGCGAGAGGGAGAGAAAGGAAGAGAGAGGCAGCGAGAGTCAGAGAGCGACAGAGAGAGACAGAGAGAAACAGAGAGAGACAGAGTGAGACAGGGATAGGCAGACAGAAACAGAGGGAGAGAGAGAGAGATATGGTGAGGCAGAGAGAGGCAGAGAAAGACAGAGAGACACAGAGAGAGACAGAGGGAGAAAGAGAAGGAGCGAGGGAGAGAAAGGAAGAGAGAGGCAGCGAGAGGCAGAGACACAGAGAGAGAGAGACAGAGAGAGGCAGAGAAAAGCAGAGAGAGACAAAGAGAGACACTGAGATACAGTAAGAGCTACAGAGAGTCAGAGAAATGCAGCCAGAGGCAGAGACAGATAGATAGTGTTAGAGAGATTCAAGGAGAGAAAGGGCGAAGCAGAGAGAGACTAGTGAACATGGAGAGAGGCTGAGAGAGGGTCACGGAGGGGCAGAGAGATCCAGAGGGAGGGAGACAGAGGCAGCGAGAGGCAGAGAGAGACAGAAAGGGACAGCGAGGGAGACAGACAGAGACAGAGAGGGACAGAGGGAGACACAGAAAGACCAAAAGAGATAGACTGAGGTAGAGAGAGAGAGAGAGTGATGAAGAGAAGCAGAGAGAGGCAGAGTGAGGCGGAGGGAGACAGAGAGAGATAGAAAGAGGCAGAGAAAAACAGACAGTGCCAGAGGTAAGACAGAGAGAGGCAGAGAGAGGCAGAGCGAGGCGGAGAGAGGGAAAGAGAGACAAGGAAAGGCCGAGAGGGACAGAGAGGGAGAGAGACAGAGGCAGGCAGAGAGAGGCAGGGAGAGGCAGAGAGCTACGGAAAAAGAGTGAGAAATGCAGAGAGAGACAGACAGAGAGCGGCATAGAGGGACGCAGAGGCACAGAGAGACATAGAGATAGGCAGAGCGAGGCGGAGAGAGGGAAAGAGAGACAGGGAAAGGCCGAGAGGGACAGAGAGGGAGAGAGACAGAGGCAGGCAGAGAGAGGCAGGGAGAGGCAGAGAGCTACGGAGAAAGAGTGAGAAATGCAGAGTGAGACAGACAGAGAGCGGCATAGAGGGACGCAGAGGCACAGAGAGACATAGAGAGAGGCAGAGCGAGGCGGAGAGAGGGAAAGAGAGACAAGGAAAGGCCGAGAGGGACAGAGAGGGAGAGAGACAGAGGCAGGCAGTGAGAGGCAGGGAGAGGCAGAGAGCTACAGAGAAAGAGTGAGAAATGCAGAGTGAGACAGACAGAGAGCGGCATAGAGGGACGCAGAGGCACAGAGAGACATAGAGAGAGGCAGAGAGAGAGAGAGTCAGGGAGTGACAGGGAGAGCCAGAAGGAGACAGAGAATGTCAGTGAGAGACAGACACAGGCAGAGGGAGACAGAGAGAGGCAGAGAAAAGCGAGAGAGACAGAGAGAGGCAGAGAGAGGCTGGGAGAGGCAGCGAGAAAGGGAGAGGCAGCGAGAGGCAGAGATAGACAGAGAGAGGCAGAGAGAGACTGAGAGAAACATGGAGAGACAGAGAGAGACAGAGAGAGGCAGAGAAAAGCGAGAGATACAGAGGGAGACAGAGAAAGACAGAAATAGCTGGGGAGAGACAGGTAGAGGCAAAGAGCGACAGAGAGAGAGAGAGAGAGAGTGAGAGACTGACAGAGAGATGGAGAGACACTGGGGGACATGGAAAGTGGCAGAGAGAGACAGGGAGAGGCAGAGAGAGACAGAGCGGCAGAGAGAGGCAGAGAGAGAGAGACAGGGAGTGACAGAGAGAGCCAGAAGGAGACAGAAAAAGTCAGTGAGAGAGACAGACACAGAGGGAGACAGAGAGAGACAGTGAGAGGCAGAGAAAAGCGAGAGAGGCAGAGAGAGGCAGAGAGAGGCGGAGAGAAGCAGAGAGAGGCAGAGAGAGGCGGAGAGAGGCAGCGAGAAAGAAAGAGGCAGCGAGAGGCAGAGACAGACAGAGAGAGACAGAGAGAAGCAGAGAAAAGCAGAGAGCGACAAAGAGAGACACTGAGATACAGAGAGAGCTACAGAGAGTCAGAGAAATGCAGCCAGAGGCAGAGACAGATAGAGAGTGTTAGAGAGATTCAAGGAGAGAAAGGGCGAAGCAGAGAGAGACTAGTGAACATGGAGAGAGGCAGAGACAGACAGGGAGAGGCAGAGAGAGACAGAGAGAGGCAGAGAAAAGCGAGAGAGACAAAGAGAGATAGTGAGATACAGAAAGAGCTACAGAGAGTCAGAGAACAGCAGCCAGAGGCAGAGACAGACATAGAGTGTTAGAGAGATTCAAGGAGAGAAAGGGAGAAGCAGAGAGAGACTAGTGAACATGGTGAGAGGCTGAGAGAGAGTCACGGAGAGGCAAAGAGAGCCAGAGGGAGACAGACAGAGGCAGCGAGAGGCAGAGAGAGACAGAAAGGGACGGCGAGGGACAGTGAGGGAGACGTACAGAGTGAAGCAGACAGAAAGAGAGAGTGACAGAGAGAGAGACGGAGGGAGACCGAGAGAGATGGAAAGAGGCAGAGAGAAAGAGAGAGAGGCAGAGGTAAGACAGAGAGAGGCAGAGGGAGACAGAGAGAGAAAGAGAAGGAGAGAGGGAGAGAAAGGAAGAGAGAGGCAGCGAGAGGCAGAGAGAGATAGAAAGGGACGGCGAGGGACAGTGAGGGAGACATACAGAGTGAGGCAGACAGAGACAAAGAGTGACAGAGGGAGACAGAAAGAGAGATGGAGAGAGACCGCCAGAGACAGAGGTAGACAGAGAGAGATATGGAGACGCCAACAGAGGCGGAGAGAGACAGTCAGAGAGACAATGAGAGGGAGAGAGAGACAGTGGGCAGCTGCGAGAGGTAGAGACAGAAAGAGAGAGGCAGAGGGAGATAGAGAGAGACAGACAGAGAGCGGCATAGAGGGACGGAGAGGTACAGAGAGATACAAAGACTGACGCAGACAGACAGATAGAGATAGAGAGAGGCAGAGAGAGGCAGGGAGAGCCAGAGAGCGACAGAGAGAGACGGAGGAAGACACAGAGAGACGGAAAGAGGCAGAGAGAAATAAAGAGAGGCAGAGGTAAGACAGAGAGAGGCAGAGAGAGACAGAGGGAGACAGAGGGAGACAGAGAGAGAAAGAGAAGGAGCGAGGGAGAGAAAGGGAGAGAGAGGCAGCGAGAGGCAAGGAGAGACAGAGAGAGGCTGAGGGAGATAGAGAAAGACAGTGAGAGACAGACAGAGACATGGAGAGACAGAGAGAGACAGAGAGAGGCAGAGGTAGACAGTGAGAGATATGGACAGCCCGACAGAGGCGGAGAGAGACAGTTAGAGAGACAAAGAGAGGGAGAGAGAGACAGAGAGCAGCTGCGAGAGGCAGAGACAGACAGAGAGAGGCAGAGGGAGATAGAGAGAGACAGTCAGAGAGCGGCATAGAGGGGACGGAGAGGCACAGAGAGACAGACGCAGAGAGACTGATAGAGATGGAGAGAGGCAGAGAGAGAGACAGGGAGTGACAGAGAGAGCCAGGAGACAGAGAAAGTCAGTGAGAGACAGAGAGACACAGAGGGAGACAGGGAGAGACAGAGAGAGACAGAGTGAGACAGGGATAGGCAGACAGAAAAAGAGGGAGAGAGAGAGAGATATGGTGAGGCAGAGAGAGGCAGAGAAAGACAGAGAGACACAGAGAGAGACAGAGTGAGAAAGAGAAGGAGCGAGGGAGAGAAAGGAAGAGAGAGGCAGCGAGAGGCAGAGACACAGAGAGAGAGACAGAGAGAGGCAGAGAAAAGCAGAGAGAGACAAAGAGAGACACTGAGATACAGTAAGAGCTACAGAGAGTCAGAGAAATGCAGCCAGAGGCAGAGACAGATAGATAGTGTTAGAGAGATTCAAGGAGAGAAAGGGCGAAGCAGAGAGAGACTAGTGAACATGGAGAGAGGCTGAGAGAGGGTCACGGAGGGGCAGAGAGATCCAGAGGGAGACAGACAGAGGCAGCGAGAGGCAGAGAGAGACAGAAAGGGACAGCGAGGGAGACAGACAGAGACAGAGAGGGACAGAGGGAGACACAGAAAGACCAAAAGAGATAGACTGAGGTAGAGAGAGAGAGAGAGTGATGAAGAGAAGCAGAGAGAGGCAGAGTGAGGCGGAGGGAGACAGAGAGAGATGGAAAGAGGCAGAGAGAAACAGACAGTGCCAGAGGTAAGACAGAGAGAGGCAGAGAGAGGCAGAGCGAGGCGGAGAGAGGGAAAGAGAGACAAGGAAAGGCCGAGAGGGGCAGAGAGGGAGAGAGACAGAGGCAGGCAGAGAGAGGCAGGGAGAGGCAGAGAGCTACGGAAAAAGAGTGAGAAATGCAGAGAGAGACAGACAGAGAGCGGCATAGAGGGACGCAGAGGCACAGAGAGACATAGAGAGAGGCAGAGCGAGGCGGAGAGAGGGAAAGAGAGACAGGGAAAGGCCGAGAGGGACAGAGAGGGAGAGAGACAGAGGCAGGCAGAGAGAGGCAGGGAGAGGAAGAGAGCTACGGAGAAAGAGTGAGAAATGCAGAGTGAGACAGACAGAGAGCGGCATAGAGGGACGCAGAGGCACAGAGAGACATAGAGAGAGGCAGAGAGAGAGAGTCAGGGAGTGACAGGGAGAGCCAGAAGGAGACAGAGAATGTCAGTGAGAGACAGACACAGGCAGAGGGAGACAGAGAGAGGCAGAGAAAAGCGAGAGAGGCAGAGAGAGGCAGAGAGAGGCTGAGAGAGGCAGCGAGAAAGGGAGAGGCAGCGAGAGGCAGAGATAGACAGAGAGAGGCAGAGAGAGACAGAGAGAAACATGGAGAGATAGAGAGAGACAGAGAGAGGCAGAGAAAAGCGAGAGAGACCGAGGGAGACAGAGAAAGACAGAAATAGCTGGGGAGAGACAGGTAGAGGCAAAGAGCGACAGAGAGAGAGAGAGAGAGAGAGAGAGAGTGAGAGACTGACAGAGAGACGGAGAGACAGTAGGGGACATGGAAAGTAGAAGAGAGATGCAGGGAGAGGCAGAGAGAGACAGGGAGAGGCAGAGAAAAGCGAGAGAGGCAGAGAGAGTCAGAGAGAGGCGTAGAGAGGCAGAGAGAAAGAGAGAGGCAGCGAGTGGCAGAGGAAGACAGAGAGAGACATGGAGAGACAGAGAGAGACAGAGAGAGGCAGAGAAAAGCGAGAGAGACAAAGAGAGATAGTGAGATACAGAAAGAGCTACAGAGAGTCAGAGAACAGCAGCCAGAGGCAGAGACAGACATAGAGTGTTAGAGAGATTCAAGGAGAGAAAGGGAGAAGCAGAGAGAGACTAGTGAACATGGTGAGAGGCTGAGAGAGAGTCACGGAGCGGCAGAGAGAGCCAGAGGGAGACAGACAGAGGCAGCGAGAGGCAGAGAGAGACAGAAAGGGACGGCGAGGGACAGTGAGGGAGACGTACAGAGTGAAGCAGACAGAGAGAGAGAGTGACAGAGAGAGAGACGGAGGGAGACCGAGAGAGATGGAAAGAGGCAGAGAGAAACAGAGAGAGAAAGAGAAGGAGAGAGGGAGAGAAAGGAAGAGAGAGGCAGCGAGAGGCAGAGAGAGATAGAAAGGGACGGCGAGGGACAGTGAGGGAGACATACAGAGTGAGGCAGACAGAGACAAGGAGTGACAGAGGGGGACAGAAAGAGAGATGGAGAGAGACAGACAGAGACAGAGGTAGACAGAGAGAGATATGGAGACGCCAACAGAGGCGGAGAGAGACAGTCAGAGAGACAATGAGAGGGAGAGAGAGACAGTGAGCAGCTGCGAGAGGTAGAGACAGAAAGAGAGAGGCAGAGGGAGATAGAGAGAGACAGACAGAGAGCGGCATAGAGGCACGGAGAGGCACAGAGAGATACAAAGACTGACGCAGACAGACAGATAGAGATAGAGAGAGGCAGAGAGAGGCAGGGAGAGCCAGAGAGCGACAGAGAGAGACGGAGGAAGACACAGAGAGATGGAAAGAGGCAGAGAGAAATAAAGAGAGGCAGAGGTAAGACAGAGAGAGGCAGAGAGAGGCAGAGCGAGGCGGAGGGAGACAGAGAGACAAGGAAAGGCCGAGAGGGACAGAGAGGGAGAGAGACAGAGGGAGACAGAGGGAGACAGAGAGAGAAAGAGAAGGAGCGAGGGAGAGAAAGGGAGAGAGAGACAGCGAGAGGCAAGGAGAGACAGAGAGAGTCTGAGGGAGATAGAGAAAGACAGTGAGAGACAGACAGAGACATGGAGAGACAGAGAGAGACAGAGAGAGGCAGAGGTAGACAGTGAGAGATATGGACAGCCCGACAGAGGCGGAGAGAGACAGGTAGAGAGACAAAGAGAGGGAGAGAGAGACCGAGAGCAGCTGCGAGAGGCAGAGACAGACAGAGAGAGGCAGAGGGAGATAGAGAGAGACAGTCAGAGAGCGGCATAGAGGGGACGGAGAGGCACAGAGAGACATAGAGACAGACGCAGAGAGACTGATAGAGATGGAGAGAGGCAGAGAGAGAGAGAGAGAGGGAGTGACAGAGAGAGCCAGGAGACAGAGAAAGTCAGTGAGAGACAGAGAGACACAGAGGGAGACAGGGAGAGACAGAGAGAGGCAGAGAAAAGCGAGAGAGGCAGCGCGAGGCAGAGAGAGGCGGAGAGAGGCAGCGAGAGGCAAAGACAGACAGAGAGAGGCAGAGAGAGGCAGAGCGAGGCGGAGAGAGGGAAAGAGAGACAAGGAAAGGCCGAGAGGGACAGAGAGGGAGAGAGACAGAGGCAGGCAGAGAGAGGCAGGGAGAGGCAGAGAGCTACGGAAAAAGAGTGAGAAATGCAGAGAGAGACAGACAGAGAGCGGCATAGAGGGACGCAGAGGCACAGAGAGACATAGAGAGAGGCAGAGAGAGAGAGAGTCAGGGAGTGACAGGGAGAGCCAGAAGGAGACAGAGAATGTCAGTGAGAGACAGACACAGGCAGAGGGAGACAGAGAGAGGCAGAGAAAAGCGAGAGAGGCAGAGAGAGGCAGAGGGAGGCTGAGAGAGGCAGAGAGAAAGGGAGAGGCAGCGAGAGGCAGAGAGAGGCAGAGAGAGACAGAGAGAAACATGGAGAGACAGAGAGAGACAGAGAGAGGCAGAGAAAAGCGAGAGAGACAGAGGGAGACAGAGAAAGACAGAAATAGCTGGGGAGAGACAGGTAGAGGCAAAGAGCGACAGAGAGAGAGAGAGAGAGAGAGAGAGAGAGAGAGAGAGAGAGAGAGAGAGAGAGAGAGAGAGAGAGAGAGAGAGAAGAGAGGAGAGAGAGAGAGAGAGAGAGAGAGAGAGAGAGAGAGAGAGAGAGAGAGAGAGAGAGAAGAGAGAGAGAGAGAGAGAGAGAGAGAGAGAGAGAGAGAGAGAGAGAGAGAGAGAGAGAGAGAGAGAGAGAGAGAGTGAGAGAGAGAGAGAGAGAGAGAGAGAGAGAGAGAGAGAGAGAGAGAGAGAGAGAGAGAGAGAGAGAGAGAGAGAGAGAGAGTGAGAGACTGACAGAGAGACGGAGAGACACTGGGGGACATGGAAAGTGGCAGAGAGAGACAGGGAGAGGCAGAGAGAGACAGAGCGGCAGAGAGAGGCAGAGAGAGAGAGAGACAGGGAGTGACAGAGAGAGCCAGAAGGAGACAGAAAAAGTCAGTGAGAGAGACAGACACAGAGGGAGACAGAGAGAGACAGTGAGAGGCAGAGAAAAGCGAGAGAGGCAGAGAGAGGCAGAGAGAGGCGGAGAGAAGCAGAGAGAGGCAGAGAGAGGCGGAGAGAGGCAGCGAGACAGAAAGAGGCAGCGAGAGGCAGAGACAGACAGAGAGAGACAGAGAGAAGCAGAGAAAAGCAGAGAGCGACAAAGAGAGACACTGAGATACAGAGAGAGCTACAGAGAGTCAGAGAAATGCAGCCAGAGGCAGAGACAGATAGAGAGTGTTAGAGAGATTCAAGGAGAGAAAGGGCGAAGCAGAGAGAGACTAGTGAACATGCAGAGAGGCAGAGACAGACAGGGAGAGGCAGAGAGAGACAGAGAGAGGCAGAGAAAAGCGAGAGAGACAAAGAGAGATAGTGAGATACAGAAAGAGCTACAGAGAGTCAGAGAACAGCAGCCAGAGGCAGAGACAGACATAGAGTGTTAGAGAGATTCAAGGAGAGAAAGGGAGAAGCAGAGAGAGACTAGTGAACATGGTGAGAGGCTGAGAGAGAGTCACGGAGCGGCAGAGAGAGCCAGAGGGAGACAGACAGAGGCAGCGAGAGGCAGAGAGAGACAGAAAGGGACGGCGAGGGACAGTGAGGGAGACGTACAGAGTGAAGCAGACAGAGAGAGAGAGTGACAGAGAGAGAGACGGAGGGAGACCGAGAGAGATGGAAAGAGGCAGAGAGAAACAGAGAGAGGCAGAGGTAAGACAGAGAGAGGCAGAGGGAGACAGAGAGAGAAAGAGAAGGAGAGAGGGAGAGAAAGGAAGAGAGAGGCTGCGAGAGGCAGAGAGAGATAGAAAGGGACGGCGAGGGACAGTGAGGGAGACATACAGAGTGAGGCAGACAGAGACAAAGAGTGACAGAGGGAGACAGAAAGAGAGATGGAGAGAGACCGACAGAGACAGAGGTAGACAGAGAGAGATATGGAGACGCCAACAGAGGCGGAGAGAGACAGTCAGAGAGACAATGAGAGGGAGAGAGAGACAGTGGGCAGCTGCGAGAGGTAGAGACAGAAAGAGAGAGGCAGAGGGAGATAGAGAGAGACAGACAGAGAGCGGCATAGAGGGACGGAGAGGCACAGAGAGATACAAAGACTGACGCAGACAGACAGATAGAGATAGAGAGAGGCAGAGAGAGGCAGGGAGAGCCAGAGAGCGACAGAGAGAGACGGAGGAAGACACAGAGAGACGGAAAGAGGCAGAGAGAAATAAAGAAAGGCAGAGGTAAGACAGAGAGAGGCAGAGAGAGACAGAGGGAGACAGAGGGAGACAGAGAGAGAAAGAGAAGGAGCGAAGGAGAGAAAGGGAGAGAGAGGCAGCGAGAGGCAAGGAGAGACAGAGAGAGGCTGAGGGAGATAGAGAAAGACAGTGAGAGACAGACAGAGACATGGAGAGACAGAGAGAGACAGAGAGAGGCAGAGGTAGACAGTGAGAGATATGGACAGCCCGACAGAGGCGGAGAGAGACAGTTAGAGAGACAAAGAGAGGGAGAGAGAGACAGAGAGCAGCTGCGAGAGGCAGAGACAGACAGAGAGAGGCAGAGGGAGATAGAGAGAGACAGTCAGAGAGCGGCATAGAGGGGACGGAGAGGCACAGAGAGACAGACGCAGAGAGACTGATAGAGATGGAGAGAGGCAGAGAGAGAGAGAGAGAGGGAGTGACAGAGAGAGCCAGGAGACAGAGAAAGTCAGTGAGAGACAGAGAGACACAGAGGGAGACAGGGAGAGACAGAGAGAGGCAGAGAAAAGCGAGAGAGGCAGCGCGAGGCAGAGAGAGGCGGAGAGAGGCAGCGAGAGGCAAAGACAGACAGAGAGAGGCAGAGAGAGACATGGAGAGACAGAGAGAGACAGAGAGAGGCAGAGAAAAGCGAGAGAGACAGAGGGAGACAGAGAAAGACAGAAATAGGTAGGGAGAGACAGGTAGAGGCAAAGAGCGACAGAGAGAGACAGAGAGAAACAGAGAGAGACAGAGTGAGACAGGGATAGGCAGACAGAAACAGAGGGAGAGAGAGAGAGATATGGTGAGGCAGAGAGAGGCAGAGAAAGACAGAGAGACACAGAGAGAGACAGAGGGAGAAAGAGAAGGAGCGAGGGAGAGAAAGGAAGAGAGAGGCAGCGAGAGGCAGAGACACAGAGAGAGAGAGACAGAGAGAGGCAGAGAAAAGCAGAGAGAGACAAAGAGAGACACTGAGATACAGTAAGAGCTACAGAGAGTCAGAGAAATGCAGCCAGAGGCAGAGACACATAGATAGTGTTAGAGAGATTCAAGGAGAGAAAGGGCGAAGCAGAGAGAGACTAGTGAACATGGAGAGAGGCTGAGAGAGGGTCACGGAGGGGCAGAGAGATCCAGAGGGAGACAGACAGAGGCAGCGAGAGGCAGAGAGAGACAGAAAGGGACAGCGAGGGAGACAGACAGAGACAGAGAGGGACAGAGGGAGACACAGAAAGACCAAAAGAGATAGACTGAGGTAGAGAGAGAGAGAGAGAGAGCGATGAAGAGAAGCAGAGAGAGGCAGAGTGAGGCGGAGGGAGACAGAGAGAGATGGAAAGAGGCAGAGAGAAACAGACAGTGCCAGAGGTAAGACAGAGAGAGGCAGAGAGAGGCAGAGCGAGGCGGAGAGAGGGAAAGAGAGACAAGGAAAGGCCGAGAGGGACAGAGAGGGAGAGAGACAGAGGCAGGCAGAGAGAGGCAGGGAGAGGCAGAGAGCTACGGAAAAAGAGTGAGAAATGCAGAGAGAGACAGACAGAGAGCGGCATAGAGGGACGCAGAGGCACAGAGAGACATAGAGAGAGGCAGAGCGAGGCGGAGAGAGGGAAAGAGAGACAGGGAAAGGCCGAGAGGGACAGAGAGGGAGAGAGACAGAGGCAGGCAGAGAGAGGCAGGGAGAGGCAGAGAGCTACGGAGAAAGAGTGAGAAATGCAGAGTGAGACAGACAGAGAGCGGCATAGAGGGACGCAGAGGCACAGAGAGACATAGAGAGAGGCAGAGCGAGGCGGAGAGAGGGAAAGAGAGACAAGGAAAGGCCGAGAGGGACAGAGAGGGAGAGAGACAGAGGCAGGCAGAGAGAGGCAGGGAGAGGCAGAGAGCTACAGAGAAAGAGTGAGAAATGCAGAGTGAGACAGACAGAGAGCGGCATAGAGGGACGCAGAGGCACAGAGAGACATAGAGAGAGGCAGAGAGAGAGAGAGTCAGGGAGTGACAGGGAGAGCCAGAAGAAGACAGAGAATGTCAGTGAGAGACAGACACAGGCAGAGGGAGACAGAGAGAGGCAGAGAAAAGCGAGAGAGGCAGAGAGAGGCAGAGGGAGGCTGAGAGAGGCAGCGAGAAAGGGAGAGGCAGCGAGAGGCAGAGAGAGGCAGAGAGAGACAGAGAGAAACATGGAGAGACAGAGAGAGACAGAGAGAGGCAGAGAAAAGCGAGAGAGACAGAGGGAGACAGAGAAAGACAGAAATAGCTGGGGAGAGACAGGTAGAGGCAAAGAGCGACAGAGAGAGAGAGAGAGAGAGAGAGAGAGTGAGAGACTGACAGAGAGACGGAGAGACACTGGGGGACATGGAAAGTGGCAGAGAGAGACAGGGAGAGGCAGAGAGAGACAGAGCGGCAGAGAGAGGCAGAGAGAGAGAGAGACAGGGAGTGACAGAGAGAGCCAGAAGGAGACAGAAAAAGTCAGTGAGAGAGACAGACACAGAGGGAGACAGAGAGAGACAGTGAGAGGCAGAGAAAAGCGAGAGAGGCAGAGAGAGGCAGAGAGAGGCGGAGAGAAGCAGAGAGAGGCAGAGAGAGGCGGAGAGAGGCAGCGAGAAAGAAAGAGGCAGCGAGAGGCAGAGACAGACAGAGAGAGACAGAGAGAAGCAGAGAAAAGCAGAGAGCGACAAAGAGAGACACTGAGATACAGAGAGAGCTACAGAGAGTCAGAGAAATGCAGCCAGAGGCAGAGACAGATAGAGAGTGTTAGAGAGATTCAAGGAGAGAAAGGGCGAAGCAGAGAGAGACTAGTGAACATGCAGAGAGGCAGAGACAGACAGGGAGAGGCAGAGAGAGACAGAGAGAGGCAGAGAAAAGCGAGAGAGACAAAGAGAGATAGTGAGATACAGAAAGAGCTACAGAGAGTCAGAGAACAGCAGCCAGAGGCAGAGACAGACATAGAGTGTTAGAGAGATTCAAGGAGAGAAAGGGAGAAGCAGAGAGAGACTAGTGAACATGGTGAGAGGCTGAGAGAGAGTCACGGAGCGGCAGAGAGAGCCAGAGGGAGACAGACAGAGGCAGCGAGAGGCAGAGAGAGACAGAAAGGGACGGCGAGGGACAGTGAGGGAGACGTACAGAGTGAAGCAGACAGAGAGAGAGAGTGACAGAGAGAGAGACGGAGGGAGACCGAGAGAGATGGAAAGAGGCAGAGAGAAACAGAGAGAGGCAGAGGTAAGACAGAGAGAGGCAGAGGGAGACAGAGGGAGAAAGAGAAGGAGAGAGGGAGAGAAAGGAAGAGAGAGGCTGCGAGAGGCAGAGAGAGATAGAAAGGGACGGCGAGGGACAGTGAGGGAGACATACAGAGTGAGGCAGACAGAGACAAAGAGTGACAGAGGGAGACAGAAAGAGAGATGGAGAGAGACCGACAGAGACAGAGGTAGACAGAGAGAGATATGGAGACGCCAACAGAGGCGGAGAGAGACAGTCAGAGAGACAATGAGAGGGAGAGAGAGACAGTGGGCAGCTGCGAGAGGTAGAGACAGAAAGAGAGAGGCAGAGGGAGATAGAGAGAGACAGACAGAGAGCGGCATAGAGGGACGGAGAGGCACAGAGAGATACAAAGACTGACGCAGACAGACAGATAGAGATAGAGAGAGGCAGAGAGAGGCAGGGAGAGCCAGAGAGCGACAGAGAGAGACGGAGGAAGACACAGAGAGACGGAAAGAGGCAGAGAGAAATAAAGAGAGGCAGAGGTAAGACAGAGAGAGGCAGAGAGAGACAGAGGGAGACAGAGGGAGACAGAGAGAGAAAGAGAAGGAGCGAAGGAGAGAAAGGGAGAGAGAGGCAGCGAGAGGCAAGGAGAGACAGAGAGAGGCTGAGGGAGATAGAGAAAGACAGTGAGAGACAGACAGAGACATGGAGAGACAGAGAGAGACAGAGAGAGGCAGAGGTAGACAGTGAGAGATATGGACAGCCCGACAGAGGCGGAGAGAGACAGTTAGAGAGACAAAGAGAGGGAGAGAGAGACAGAGAGCAGCTGCGAGAGGCAGAGACAGACAGAGAGAGGCAGAGGGAGATAGAGAGAGACAGTCAGAGAGCGGCATAGAGGGGACGGAGAGGCACAGAGAGACAGACGCAGAGAGACTGATAGAGATGGAGAGAGGCAGAGAGAGAGACAGGGAGTGACAGAGAGAGCCAGGAGACAGAGAAAGTCAGTGAGAGACAGAGAGACACAGAGGGAGACAGGGAGAGACAGAGAGAGGCAGAGAAAAGCGAGAGAGGCAGCGCGAGGCAGAGAGAGGCGGAGAGAGGCAGCGAGAGGCAAAGACAGACAGAGAGAGGCAGAGAGAGACATGGAGAGACAGAGAGAGACAGAGAGAGGCAGAGAAAAGCGAGAGAGACAGAGGGAGACAGAGAAAGACAGAAATAGGTAGGGAGAGACAGGTAGAGGCAAAGAGCGACAGAGAGAGACAGAGAGAAACAGAGAGAGACAGAGTGAGACAGGGATAGGCAGACAGAAAAAGAGGGAGAGAGAGAGAGATATGGTGAGGCAGAGAGAGGCAGAGAAAGACAGAGAGACACAGAGAGAGACAGAGGGAGAAAGAGAAGGAGCGAGGGAGAGAAAGGAAGAGAGAGGCAGCGAGAGGCAGAGACACAGAGAGAGAGACAGAGAGAGGCAGAGAAAAGCAGAGAGAGACAAAGAGAGACACTGAGATACAGTAAGAGCTACAGAGAGTCAGAGAAATGCAGCCAGAGGCAGAGACAGATTGATAGTGTTAGAGAGATTCAAGGAGAGAAAGGGCGAAGCAGAGAGAGACTAGTGAACATGGTGAGAGGCTGAGAGAGGGTCACGGAGGGGCAGAGAGATCCAGAGGGAGACAGACAGAGGCAGCGAGAGGCAGAGAGAGACAGAAAGGGACAGCGAGGGAGACAGACAGAGACAGAGAGGGACAGAGGGAGACACAGAAAGACCAAAAGAGATAGACTGAGGTAGAGAGAGAGAGAGAGTGATGAAGAGAAGCAGAGAGAGGCAGAGTGAGGCGGAGGGAGACAGAGAGAGATGGAAAGAGGCAGAGAGAAACAGACAGTGCCAGAGGTAAGACAGAGAGAGGCAGAGAGAGGCAGAGCGAGGCGGAGAGAGGGAAAGAGAGACAAGGAAAGGCCGAGAGGGACAGAGAGGGAGAGAGACAGAGGCAGGCAGAGAGAGGCAGGGAGAGGCAGAGAGCTACGGAAAAAGAGTGAGAAATGCAGAGAGAGACAGACAGAGAGCGGCATAGAGGGACGCAGAGGCACAGAGAGACATAGAGAGAGGCAGAGCGAGGCGGAGAGAGGGAAAGAGAGACAGGTAAAGGCCGAGAGGGACAGAGAGGGAGAGAGACAGAGGCAGGCAGAGAGAGGCAGGGAGAGGAAGAGAGCTACGGAGAAAGAGTGAGAAATGCAGAGTGAGACAGACAGAGAGCGGCATAGAGGGACGCAGAGGCACAGAGAGACATAGAGAGAGGCAGAGAGAGAGAGTCAGGGAGTGACAGGGAGAGCCAGAAGGAGACAGAGAATGTCAGTGAGAGACAGACACAGGCAGAGGGAGACAGAGAGAGGCAGAGAAAAGCGAGAGAGGCAGAGAGAGGCAGAGAGAGGCTGAGAGAGGCAGCGAGAAAGGGAGAGGCAGCGAGAGGCAGAGATAGACAGAGAGAGGCAGAGAGAGACAGAGAGAAACATGGAGAGATAGAGAGAGACAGAGAGAGGCAGAGAAAAGCGAGAGAGACAGAGGGAGACAGAGAAAGACAGAAATAGCTGGGGAGAGACAGGTAGAGGCAAAGAGCGACAGAGAGAGAGAGAGAGAGAGAGTGAGAGACTGACAGAGAGACGGAGAGACACTAGGGGACATGGAAAGTAGAAGAGAGAGGCAGGGAGAGGCAGAGAGAGACAGGGAGAGGCAGAGAAAAGCGAGAGAGGCAGAGAGAGTCAGAGAGAGGCGTAGAGAGGCAGAGAGAAAGAGAGAGGCAGCGAGTGGCAGAGGAAGACAGAGAGAGACATGGAGAGACAGAGAGAGACAGACAGAGGCAGAGAAAAGCGAGAGAGACAAAGAGAGATAGTGAGATACAGAAAGAGCTACAGAGAGTCAGAGAACAGCAGCCAGAGGCAGAGACAGACATAGAGTGTTAGAGAGATTCAAGGAGAGAAAGGGAGAAGCAGAGAGAGACTAGTGAACATGGTGAGAGGCTGAGAGAGAGTCACGGAGCGGCAGAGAGAGCCAGAGGGAGACAGACAGAGGCAGCGAGAGGCAGAGAGAGACAGAAAGGGACGGCGAGGGACAGTGAGGGAGACGTACAGAGTGAAGCAGACAGAGAGAGAGAGTGACAGAGAGAGAGACGGAGGGAGACCGAGAGAGATGGAAAGAGGCAGAGAGAAACAGAGAGAGGCAGAGGTAAGACAGAGAGAGGCAGAGGGAGACAGAGAGAGAAAGAGAAGGAGAGAGGGAGAGAAAGGAAGAGAGAGGCAGCGAGAGGCAGAGAGAGATAGAAAGGGACGGCGAGGGACAGTGAGGGAGACATACAGAGTGAGGCAGACAGAGACAAGGAGTGACAGAGGGGGACAGAAAGAGAGATGGAGAGAGACAGACAGAGACAGAGGTAGACAGAGAGAGATATGGAGACGCCAACAGAGGCGGAGAGAGACAGTCAGAGAGACAATGAGAGGGAGAGAGAGACAGTGAGCAGCTGCGAGAGGTAGAGACAGAAAGAGAGAGGCAGAGGGAGATAGAGAGAGACAGACAGAGAGCGGCATAGAGGGACGGAGAGGCACAGAGAGATACAAAGACTGACGCAGACAGACAGATAGAGATAGAGAGAGGCAGAGAGAGGCAGGGAGAGCCAGAGAGCGACAGAGAGAGACGGAGGAAGACACAGAGAGATGGAAAGAGGCAGAGAGAAATAAAGAGAGGCAGAGGTAAGACAGAGAGAGGCAGAGAGAGGCAGAGCGAGGCGGAGGGAGACAGAGAGACAAGGAAAGGCCGAGAGGGACAGAGAGGGAGAGAGACAGAGGGAGACAGAGGGAGACAGAGAGGGAAAGAGAAGGAGCGAGGGAGAGAAAGGGAGAGAGAGGCAGCGAGAGGCAAGGAGAGACAGAGAGAGGCAGAGGTAGACAGTGAGAGATATGGACAGCCCGACAGAGGCGGA
This sequence comes from Diachasmimorpha longicaudata, assembly GCF_034640455.1. Taxonomy (NCBI): domain Eukaryota; kingdom Metazoa; phylum Arthropoda; class Insecta; order Hymenoptera; family Braconidae; genus Diachasmimorpha; species Diachasmimorpha longicaudata. The sequence goes on from NW_026973897.1 coordinate 166,981, forward strand.
GAGAGACAGGTAGAGAGACAAAGAGAGGGAGAGAGAGACAGAGAGCAGCTGCGAGAGGCAGAGACAGACAGAGAGAGGCAGAGGGAGATAGAGAGAGACAGTCAGAGAGCGGCATAGAGGGGACGGAGAGGCACAGAGAGACACAGAGACAGACGCAGAGAGACTGATAGAGATGGAGAGAGGCAGAGAGAGAGAGAGAGAGAGAGAGGGAGTGACAGAGAGAGCCAGGAGACAGAGAAAGTCAGCGAGACACAGAGGGAGACAGGGAGAGACAGAGAGAGGCAGAGAAAAGCGAGAGAGGCAGCGCGAGGCAGAGAGAGGCGGAGAGAGGCAGCGAGAGGCAAAGACAGACAGAGAGAGGCAGAGAGAGACATGGAGAGACAGAGAGAGACAGAGAGAGGCAGAGAAAAGCGAGAGAGACAGAGGGAGACAGAGAAAGACAGAAATAGGTAGGGAGAGACAGGTAGAGGCAAAGAGCGACAGAGAGAGACAGAGAGAAACAGAGAGAGACAGAGTGAGACAGGGATAGGCAGACAGAAACAGAGGGAGAGAGAGAGAGATATGGTGAGGCAGAGAGAGGCAGAGAAAGACAGAGAGACACAGAGAGAGACAGAGGGAGAAAGAGAAGGAGCGAGGGAGAGAAAGGAAGAGAGAGGCAGCGAGAGGCAGAGACACAGAGAGAGAGAGACAGAGAGAGGCAGAGAAAAGCAGAGAGAGACAAAGAGAGACACTGAGATACAGTAAGAGCTACAGAGAGTCAGAGAAATGCAGCCAGAGGCAGAGACAGATAGATAGTGTTAGAGAGATTCAAGGAGAGAAAGGGCGAAGCAGAGAGAGACTAGTGAACATGGAGAGAGGCTGAGAGAGGGTCACGGAGGGGCAGAGAGATCCAGAGGGAGACAGACAGAGGCAGCGAGAGGCAGAGAGAGACAGAAAGGGACAGCGAGGGAGACAGACAGAGACAGAGAGGGACAGAGGGAGACACAGAAAGACCAAAAGAGATAGACTGAGGTAGAGAGAGAGAGAGAGTGATGAAGAGAAGCAGAGAGAGGCAGAGTGAGGCGGAGGGAGACAGAGAGAGATAGAAAGAGGCAGAGAAAAACAGACAGTGCCAGAGGTAAGACAGAGAGAGGCAGAGAGAGGCAGAGCGAGGCGGAGAGAGGGAAAGAGAGACAAGGAAAGGCCGAGAGGGACAGAGAGGGAGAGAGACAGAGGCAGGCAGAGAGAGGCAGGGAGAGGCAGAGAGCTACGGAAAAAGAGTGAGAAATGCAGAGAGAGACAGACAGAGAGCGGCATAGAGGGACGCAGAGGCACAGAGAGACATAGAGAGAGGCAGAGCGAGGCGGAGAGAGGGAAAGAGAGACAGGGAAAGGCCGAGAGGGACAGAGAGGGAGAGAGACAGAGGCAGGCAGCGAGAGGCAGGGAGAGGCAGAGAGCTACAGAGAAAGAGTGAGAAATGCAGAGTGAGACAGACAGAGAGCGGCATAGAGGGACGCAGAGGCACAGAGAGACATAGAGAGAGGCAGAGAGAGAGAGAGTCAGGGAGTGACAGGGAGAGCCAGAAGGAGACAGAAAAAGTCAGTGAGAGAGACAGACACAGAGGGAGACAGAGAGAGACAGTGAGAGGCAGAGAAAAGCGAGAGAGGCAGAGAGAGGCAGAGAGAGGCGGAGAGAAGCAGAGAGAGGCAGAGAGAGGCGGAGAGAGGCAGCGAGAAAGAAAGAGGCAGCGAGAGGCAGAGACAGACAGAGAGAGACAGAGAGAAGCAGAGAAAAGCAGAGAGCGACAAAGAGAGACACTGAGATACAGAGAGAGCTACAGAGAGTCAGAGAAATGCAGCCAGAGGCAGAGACAGATAGAGAGTGTTAGAGAGATTCAAGGAGAGAAAGGGCGAAGCAGAGAGAGACTAGTGAACATGGAGAGAGGCAGAGACAGACAGGGAGAGGCAGAGAGAGACAGAGAGAGGCAGAGAAAAGCGAGAGAGACAAAGAGAGATAGTGAGATACAGAAAGAGCTACAGAGAGTCAGAGAACAGCAGCCAGAGGCAGAGACAGACATAGAGTGTTAGAGAGATTCAAGGAGAGAAAGGGAGAAGCAGAGAGAGACTAGTGAACATGGTGAGAGGCTGAGAGAGAGTCACGGAGAGGCAAAGAGAGCCAGAGGGAGACAGACAGAGGCAGCGAGAGGCAGAGAGAGACAGAAAGGGACGGCGAGGGACAGTGAGGGAGACGTACAGAGTGAAGCAGACAGAAAGAGAGAGTGACAGAGAGAGAGACGGAGGGAGACCGAGAGAGATGGAAAGAGGCAGAGAGAAAGAGAGAGAGGCAGAGGTAAGACAGAGAGAGGCAGAGGGAGACAGAGAGAGAAAGAGAAGGAGAGAGGGAGAGAAAGGAAGAGAGAGGCAGCGAGAGGCAGAGAGAGATAGAAAGGGACGGCGAGGGACAGTGAGGGAGACATACAGAGTGAGGCAGACAGAGACAAAGAGTGACAGAGGGAGACAGAAAGAGAGATGGAGAGAGACCGACAGAGACAGAGGTAGACAGAGAGAGATATGGAGACGCCAACAGAGGCGGAGAGAGACAGTCAGAGAGACAATGAGAGGGAGAGAGAGACAGTGGGCAGCTGCGAGAGGTAGAGACAGAAAGAGAGAGGCAGAGGGAGATAGAGAGAGACAGACAGAGAGCGGCATAGAGGGACGGAGAGGCACAGAGAGATACAAAGACTGACGCAGACAGACAGATAGAGATAGAGAGAGGCAGAGAGAGGCAGGGAGAGCCAGAGAGCGACAGAGAGAGACGGAGGAAGACACAGAGAGACGGAAAGAGGCAGAGAGAAATAAAGAGAGGCAGAGGTAAGACAGAGAGAGGCAGAGAGAGACAGAGGGAGACAGAGGGAGACAGAGAGAGAAAGAGAAGGAGCGAGGGAGAGAAAGGGAGAGAGAGGCAGCGAGAGGCAAGGAGAGACAGAGAGAGGCTGAGGGAGATAGAGAAAGACAGTGAGAGACAGACAGAGACATGGAGAGACAGAGAGAGACAGAGAGAGGCAGAGGTAGACAGTGAGAGATATGGACAGCCCGACAGAGGCGGAGAGAGACAGTTAGAGAGACAAAGAGAGGGAGAGAGAGACAGAGAGCAGCTGCGAGAGGCAGAGACAGACAGAGAGAGGCAGAGGGAGATAGAGAGAGACAGTCAGAGAGCGGCATAGAGGGGACGGAGAGGCACAGAGAGACAGACGCAGAGAGACTGATAGAGATGGAGAGAGGCAGAGAGAGAGACAGGGAGTGACAGAGAGAGCCAGGAGACAGAGAAAGTCAGTGAGAGACAGAGAGACACAGAGGGAGACAGGGAGAGACAGAGAGAGGCAGAGAAAAGCGAGAGAGGCAGCGTGAGGCAGAGAGAGGCGGAGAGAGGCAGCGAGAGGCAAAGACAGACAGAGAGAGGCAGAGAGAGACATGGAGAGACAGAGAGAGACAGAGAGAGGCAGAGAAAAGCGAGAGAGACAGAGGGAGACAGAGAAAGACAGAAATAGGTAGGGAGAGACAGGTAGAGGCAAAGAGCGACAGAGAGAGACAGAGAGAAACAGAGAGAGACAGAGTGAGACAGGGATAGGCAGACAGAAAAAGAGGGAGAGAGAGAGAGATATGGTGAGGCAGAGAGAGGCAGAGAAAGACAGAGAGACACAGAGAGAGACAGAGGGAGAAAGAGAAGGAGCGAGGGAGAGAAAGGAAGAGAGAGGCAGCGAGAGGCAGAGACACAGAGAGAGAGACAGAGAGAGGCAGAGAAAAGCAGAGAGAGACAAAGAGAGACACTGAGATACAGTAAGAGCTACAGAGAGTCAGAGAAATGCAGCCAGAGGCAGAGACAGATAGATAGTGTTAGAGAGATTCAAGGAGAGAAAGGGCGAAGCAGAGAGAGACTAGTGAACATGGAGAGAGGCTGAGAGAGGGTCACGGAGGGGCAGAGAGATCCAGAGGGAGACAGACAGAGGCAGCGAGAGGCAGAGAGAGACAGAAAGGGACAGCGAGGGAGACAGACAGAGACAGAGAGGGACAGAGGGAGACACAGAAAGACCAAAAGAGATAGACTGAGGTAGAGAGAGAGAGAGAGTGATGAAGAGAAGCAGAGAGAGGCAGAGTGAGGCGGAGGGAGACAGAGAGAGATGGAAAGAGGCAGAGAGAAACGGACAGTGCCAGAGGTAAGACAGAGAGAGGCAGAGAGAGGCAGAGCGAGGCGAAGAGAGGGAAAGAGAGACAAGGAAAGGCCGAGAGGGACAGAGAGGGAGAGAGACAGAGGCAGGCAGAGAGAGGCAGGGAGAGGCAGAGAGCTACGGAAAAAGAGTGAGAAATGCAGAGAGAGACAGACAGAGAGCGGCATAGAGGGACGCAGAGGCACAGAGAGACATAGAGAGAGGCAGAGCGAGGCGGAGAGAGGGAAAGAGAGACAAGGAAAGGCCGAGAGGGACAGAGAGGGAGAGAGACAGAGGCAGGCAGAGAGAGGCAGGGAGAGGCAGAGAGCTACAGAGAAAGAGTGAGAAATGCAGAGTGAGACAGACAGAGAGCGGCATAGAGGGACGCAGAGGCACAGAGAGACATAGAGAGAGGCAGAGAGAGAGAGTCAGGGAGTGACAGGGAGAGCCAGAAGGAGACAGAGAATGTCAGTGAGAGACAGACACAGGCAGAGCGAGACAGAGAGAGGCAGAGAAAAGCGAGAGAGGCAGAGAGAGGCAGAGAGAGGCTGAGAGAGGCAGCGAGAAAGGGAGAGGCAGCGAGAGGCAGAGATAGACAGAGAGAGGCAGAGAGAGACAGAGAGAAACATGGAGAGACAGAGAGAGACAGAGAGAGGCAGAGAAAAGCGAGAGAGACAGAGGGAGACAGAGAAAGAGAGAAATAGCTGGGGAGAGACAGGTAGAGGCAAAGAGCGACAGAGAGAGAGAGAGAGAGAGAGAGTGAGAGACTGACAGAGAGACGGAGAGACACTGGGGGACATGGAAAGTGGCAGAGAGAGACAGGGAGAGGCAGAGAGAGACAGAGCGGCAGAGAGAGGCAGAGAGAGAGAGACAGGGAGTGACAGAGAGAGCCAGAAGGAGACAGAAAAAGTCAGTGAGAGAGACAGACACAGAGGGAGACAGAGAGAGACAGTGAGAGGCAGAGAAAAGCGAGAGAGGCAGAGAGAGGCGGAGAGAAGCAGAGAGAGGCAGAGAGAGGCGGAGAGAGGCAGCGAGAAAGAAAGAGGCAGCGAGAGGCAGAGACAGACAGAGAGAGACAGAGAGAAGCAGAGAAAAGCAGAGAGCGACAAAGAGAGACACTGAGATACAGAGAGAGCTACAGAGAGTCAGAGAAATGCAGCCAGAGGCAGAGACAGATAGAGAGTGTTAGAGAGAATCAAGGAGAGAAAGGGCGAAGCAGAGAGAGACTAGTGAACATGGAGAGAGGCAGAGACAGACAGGGACAGGCAGAGAGAGACAGAGAGAGGCAGAGAAAAGCGAGAGAGACAAAGAGAGATAGTGAGATACAGAAAGAGCTACAGAGAGTCAGAGAACAGCAGCCAGAGGCAGAGACAGACATAGAGTGTTAGAGAGATTCAAGGAGAGAAAGGGAGAAGCAGAGAGAGACTAGTGAACATGGTGAGAGGCTGAGAGAGAGTCACGGAGCGGCAGAGAGAGCCAGAGGGAGACAGACAGAGGCAGCGAGAGGCAGAGAGAGGCAGAAAGGGACGGCGAGGGACAGTGAGGGAGACGTACAGAGTGAAGCAGACAGAGAGAGAGAGTGACAGAGAGAGAGACGGAGGGAGACCGAGAGAGATGGAAAGAGGCAGAGAGAAACAGAGAGAGGCAGAGGTAAGACAGAGAGAGGCAGAGGGAGACAGAGAGAGAAAGAGAAGGAGAGAGGGAGAGAAAGGAAGAGAGAGGCAGCGAGAGGCAGAGAGAGATAGAAAGGGACGGCGAGGGACAGTGAGGGAGACATACAGAGTGAGGCAGACAGAGACAAAGAGTGACAGAGGGAGACAGAAAGAGAGATGGAGAGAGACAGACAGAGACAGAGGTAGACAGAGAGAGATATGGAGACGCCAACAGAGGCGGAGAGAGACAGTCAGAGAGACAATGAGAGGGAGAGAGAGACAGTGGGCAGCTGCGAGAGGTAGAGACAGAAAGAGAGAGGCAGAGGGAGATAGAGAGAGACAGACAGAGAGCGGCATAGAGGGACGGAGAGGCACAGAGAGATACAAAGACTGACGCAGACAGACAGATAGAGATAGAGAGAGGCAGAGAGAGGCAGGGAGAGCCAGAGAGCGACAGAGAGAGACGGAGGAAGACACAGAGAGACGGAAAGAGGCAGAGAGAAATAAAGAGAGGCAGAGGTAAGACAGAGAGAGGCAGAGAGAGACAGAGGGAGACAGAGGGAGACAGAGAGAGAAAGAGAAGGAGCGAGGGAGAGAAAGGGAGAGAGAGGCAGCGAGAGGTAAGGAGAGACAGAGAGAGGCTGAGGGAGATAGAGAAAGACAGTGAGAGACAGACAGAGACATGGAGAGACAGAGAGAGACAGAGAGAGGCAGAGGTAGACAGTGAGAGATATGGACAGCCCGACAGAGGCGGAGAGAGACAGTTAGAGAGACAAAGAGAGGGAGAGAGAGACAGAGAGCAGCTGCGAGAGGCAGAGACAGACAGAGAGAGGCAGAGGGAGATAGAGAGAGACAGTCAGAGAGCGGCATAGAGGGGACGGAGAGGCACAGAGAGACAGACGCAGAGAGACTGATAGAGATGGAGAGAGGCAGAGAGAGAGACAGGGAGTGACAGAGAGAGCCAGGAGACAGAGAAAGTCAGTGAGAGACAGAGAGACACAGAGGGAGACAGGGAGAGACAGAGAGAGACAGAGTGAGACAGGGATAGGCAGACAGAAAAAGAGGGAGAGAGAGAGAGATATGGTGAGGCAGAGAGAGGCAGAGAAAGACAGAGAGACACAGAGAGAGACAGAGTGAGAAAGAGAAGGAGCGAGGGAGAGAAAGGAAGAGAGAGGCAGCGAGAGGCAGAGACACAGAGAGAGAGACAGAGAGAGGCAGAGAAAAGCAGAGAGAGACAAAGAGAGACACTGAGATACAGTAAGAGCTACAGAGAGTCAGAGAAATGCAGCCAGAGGCAGAGACAGATAGATAGTGTTAGAGAGATTCAAGGAGAGAAAGGGCGAAGCAGAGAGAGACTAGTGAACATGGAGAGAGGCTGAGAGAGGGTCACGGAGGGGCAGAGAGATCCAGAGGGAGACAGACAGAGGCAGCGAGAGGCAGAGAGAGACAGAAAGGGACAGCGAGGGAGACAGACAGAGACAGAGAGGGACAGAGGGAGACACAGAAAGACCAAAAGAGATAGACTGAGGTAGAGAGAGAGAGAGAGTGATGAAGAGAAGCAGAGAGAGGCAGAGTGAGGCGGAGGGAGACAGAGAGAGATGGAAAGAGGCAGAGAGAAACAGACAGTGCCAGAGGTAAGACAGAGAGAGGCAGAGAGAGGCAGAGCGAGGCGGAGAGAGGGAAAGAGAGACAAGGAAAGGCCGAGAGGGGCAGAGAGGGAGAGAGACAGAGGCAGGCAGTGAGAGGCAGGGAGAGGCAGAGAGCTACGGAAAAAGAGTGAGAAATGCAGAGAGAGACAGACAGAGAGCGGCATAGAGGGACGCAGAGGCACAGAGAGACATAGAGAGAGGCAGAGCGAGGCGGAGAGAGGGAAAGAGAGACAGGGAAAGGCCGAGAGGGACAGAGAGGGAGAGAGACAGAGGCAGGCAGAGAGAGGCAGGGAGAGGAAGAGAGCTACGGAGAAAGAGTGAGAAATGCAGAGTGAGACAGACAGAGAGCGGCATAGAGGGACGCAGAGGCACAGAGAGACATAGAGAGAGGCAGAGAGAGAGAGTCAGGAAGTGACAGGGAGAGCCAGAAGGAGACAGAGAATGTCAGTGAGAGACAGACACAGGCAGAGGGAGACAGAGAGAGGCAGAGAAAAGCGAGAGAGGCAGAGAGAGGCAGAGAGAGGCTGAGAGAGGCAGCGAGAAAGGGAGAGGCAGCGAGAGGCAGAGATAGACAGAGAGAGACAGAGAGAGACAGAGAGAAACATGGAGAGATAGAGAGAGACAGAGAGAGGCAGAGAAAAGCGAGAGAGACCGAGGGAGACAGAGAAAGACAGAAATAGCTGGGGAGAGACAGGTAGAGGCAAAGAGCGACAGAGAGAGAGAGAGAGAGAGAGAGAGAGAGTGAGAGACTGACAGAGAGACGGAGAGACAGTAGGGGACATGGAAAGTAGAAGAGAGATGCAGGGAGAGGCAGAGAGAGACAGGGAGAGGCAGAGAAAAGCGAGAGAGGCAGAGAGAGTCAGAGAGAGGCGTAGAGAGGCAGAGAGAAAGAGAGAGGCAGCGAGTGGCAGAGGAAGACAGAGAGAGACATGGAGAGACAGAGAGAGACAGAGAGAGGCAGAGAAAAGCGAGAGAGACAAAGAGAGATAGTGAGATACAGAAAGAGCTACAGAGAGTCAGAGAACAGCAGCCAGAGGCAGAGACAGACATAGAGTGTTAGAGAGATTCAAGGAGAGAAAGGGAGAAGCAGAGAGAGACTAGTGAACATGGTGAGAGGCTGAGAGAGAGTCACGGAGCGGCAGAGAGAGCCAGAGGGAGACAGACAGAGGCAGCGAGAGGCAGAGAGAGACAGAAAGGGACGGCGAGGGACAGTGAGGGAGACGTACAGAGTGAAGCAGACAGAGAGAGAGAGTGACAGAGAGAGAGACGGAGGGAGACCGAGAGAGATGGAAAGAGGCAGAGAGAAACAGAGAGAGAAAGAGAAGGAGAGAGGGAGAGAAAGGAAGAGAGAGGCAGCGAGAGGCAGAGAGAGATAGAAAGGGACGGCGAGGGACAGTGAGGGAGACATACAGAGTGAGGCAGACAGAGACAAGGAGTGACAGAGGGGGACAGAAAGAGAGATGGAGAGAGACAGACAGAGACAGAGGTAGACAGAGAGAGATATGGAGACGCCAACAGAGGCGGAGAGAGACAGTCAGAGAGACAATGAGAGGGAGAGAGAGACAGTGAGCAGCTGCGAGAGGTAGAGACAGAAAGAGAGAGGCAGAGGGAGATAGAGAGAGACAGACAGAGAGCGGCATAGAGGCACGGAGAGGCACAGAGAGATACAAAGACTGACGCAGACAGACAGATAGAGATAGAGAGAGGCAGAGAGAGGCAGGGAGAGCCAGAGAGCGACAGAGAGAGACGGAGGAAGACACAGAGAGATGGAAAGAGGCAGAGAGAAATAAAGAGAGGCAGAGGTAAGACAGAGAGAGGCAGAGAGAGGCAGAGCGAGGCGGAGGGAGACAGAGAGACAAGGAAAGGCCGAGAGGGACAGAGAGGGAGAGAGACAGAGGGAGACAGAGGGAGACAGAGAGAGAAAGAGAAGGAGCGAGGGAGAGAAAGGGAGAGAGAGACAGCGAGAGGCAAGGAGAGACAGAGAGAGTCTGAGGGAGATAGAGAAAGACAGTGAGAGACAGACAGAGACATGGAGAGACAGAGAGAGACAGAGAGAGGCAGAGGTAGACAGTGAGAGATATGGACAGCCCGACAGAGGCGGAGAGAGACAGGTAGAGAGACAAAGAGAGGGAGAGAGAGACAGAGAGCAGCTGCGAGAGGCAGAGACAGACAGAGAGAGGCAGAGGGAGATAGAGAGAGACAGTCAGAGAGCGGCATAGAGGGGACGGAGAGGCACAGAGAGACATAGAGACAGACGCAGAGAGACTGATAGAGATGGAGAGAGGCAGAGAGAGAGAGAGAGAGGGAGTGACAGAGAGAGCCAGGAGACAGAGAAAGTCAGTGAGAGACAGAGAGACACAGAGGGAGACAGGGAGAGACAGAGAGAGGCAGAGAAAAGCGAGAGAGGCAGCGCGAGGCAGAGAGAGGCGGAGAGAGGCAGCGAGAGGCAAAGACAGACAGAGAGAGGCAGAGAGAGACATGGAGAGACAGAGAGAGACAGAGAGAGGCAGAGAAAAGCGAGAGAGACAGAGGGAGACAGAGAAAGACAGAAATAGGTAGGGAGAGACAGGTAGAGGCAAAGAGCGACAGAGAGAGACAGAGAGAAACAGAGAGAGACAGAGTGAGACAGGGATAGGCAGACAGAAACAGAGGGAGAGAGAGAGAGATATGGTGAGGCAGAGAGAGGCAGAGAAAGACAGAGAGACACAGAGAGAGACAGAGGGAGAAAGAGAAGGAGCGAGGGAGAGAAAGGAAGAGAGAGGCAGCGAGAGGCAGAGACACAGAGAGAGAGAGAGACAGAGAGAGGCAGAGAAAAGCAGAGAGAGACAAAGAGAGACACTGAGATACAGTAAGAGCTACAGAGAGTCAGAGAAATGCAGCCAGAGGCAGAGACAGATAGATAGTGTTAGAGAGATTCAAGGAGAGAAAGGGCGAAGCAGAGAGAGACTAGTGAACATGGAGAGAGGCTGAGAGAGGGTCACGGAGGGGCAGAGAGATCCAGAGGGAGACAGACAGAGGCAGCGAGAGGCAGAGAGAGACAGAAAGGGACAGCGAGGGAGACAGACAGAGACAGAGAGGGACAGAGGGAGACACAGAAAGACCAAAAGAGATAGACTGAGGTAGAGAGAGAGAGAGAGTGATGAAGAGAAGCAGAGAGAGGCAGAGTGAGGCGGAGGGAGACAGAGAGAGATGGAAAGAGGCAGAGAGAAACAGACAGTGCCAGAGGTAAGACAGAGAGAGGCAGAGAGAGGCAGAGCGAGGCGGAGAGAGGGAAAGAGAGACAAGGAAAGGCCGAGAGGGACAGAGAGGGAGAGAGACAGAGGCAGGCAGAGAGAGGCAGGGAGAGGCAGAGAGCTACGGAAAAAGAGTGAGAAATGCAGAGAGAGACAGACAGAGAGCGGCATAGAGGGACGCAGAGGCACAGAGAGACATAGAGAGAGGCAGAGCGAGGCGGAGAGAGGGAAAGAGAGACAGGGAAAGGCCGAGAGGGACAGAGAGGGAGAGAGACAGAGGCAGGCAGAGAGAGGCAGGGAGAGGCAGAGAGCTACGGAGAAAGAGTGAGAAATGCAGAGTGAGACAGACAGAGCGCGTCATAGAGGGACGCAGAGGCACAGAGAGACATAGAGAGAGGCAGAGCGAGGCGGAGAGAGGGAAAGAGAGACAAGGAAAGGCCGAGAGGGACAGAGAGGGAGAGAGACAGAGGCAGGCAGAGAGAGGCAGGGAGAGGCAGAGAGCTACAGAGAAAGAGTGAGAAATGCAGAGTGAGACAGACAGAGAGCGGCATAGAGGGACGCAGAGGCACAGAGAGACATAGAGAGAGGCAGAGAGAGAGAGAGTCAGGGAGTGACAGGGAGAGCCAGAAGGAGACAGAGAATGTCAGTGAGAGACAGACACAGGCAGAGGGAGACAGAGAGAGGCAGAGAAAAGCGAGAGAGGCAGAGAGAGGCAGAGGGAGGCTGAGAGAGGCAGAGAGAAAGGGAGAGGCAGCGAGAGGCAGAGAGAGGCAGAGAGAGACAGAGAGAAACATGGAGAGACAGAGAGAGACAGAGAGAGGCAGAGAAAAGCGAGAGAGACAGAGGGAGACAGAGAAAGACAGAAATAGCTGGGGAGAGACAGGTAGAGGCAAAGAGCGACAGAGAGAGAGAGAGAGAGAGAGAGAGAGAGAGAGAGAGAGAGAGAGAGAGAGAGAGAGAGAGAGAGAGAGAGAGAGAGAGAGAGAGAGAGAGAGAGAGTGAGAGACTGACAGAGAGACGGAGAGACACTGGGGGACATGGAAAGTGGCAGAGAGAGACAGGGAGAGGCAGAGAGAGACAGAGCGGCAGAGAGAGGCAGAGAGAGAGAGAGACAGGGAGTGACAGAGAGAGCCAGAAGGAGACAGAAAAAGTCAGTGAGAGAGACAGACACAGAGGGAGACAGAGAGAGACAGTGAGAGGCAGAGAAAAGCGAGAGAGGCAGAGAGAGGCAGAGAGAGGCGGAGAGAAGCAGAGAGAGGCAGAGAGAGGCGGAGAGAGGCAGCGAGACAGAAAGAGGCAGCGAGAGGCAGAGACAGACAGAGAGAGACAGAGAGAAGCAGAGAAAAGCAGAGAGCGACAAAGAGAGACACTGAGATACAGAGAGAGCTACAGAGAGTCAGAGAAATGCAGCCAGAGGCAGAGACAGATAGAGAGTGTTAGAGAGATTCAAGGAGAGAAAGGGCGAAGCAGAGAGAGACTAGTGGACATGCAGAGAGGCAGAGACAGACAGGGAGAGGCAGAGAGAGACAGAGAGAGGCAGAGAAAAGCGAGAGAGACAAAGAGAGATAGTGAGATACAGAAAGAGCTACAGAGAGTCAGAGAACAGCAGCCAGAGGCAGAGACAGACATAGAGTGTTAGAGAGATTCAAGGAGAGAAAGGGAGAAGCAGAGAGAGACTAGTGAACATGGTGAGAGGCTGAGAGAGAGTCACGGAGCGGCAGAGAGAGCCAGAGGGAGACAGACAGAGGCAGCGAGAGGCAGAGAGAGACAGAAAGGGACGGCGAGGGACAGTGAGGGAGACGTACAGAGTGAAGCAGACAGAGAGAGAGAGTGACAGAGAGAGAGACGGAGGGAGACCGAGAGAGATGGAAAGAGGCAGAGAGAAACAGAGAGAGGCAGAGGTAAGACAGAGAGAGGCAGAGGGAGACAGAGAGAGAAAGAGAAGGAGAGAGGGAGAGAAAGGAAGAGAGAGGCTGCGAGAGGCAGAGAGAGATAGAAAGGGACGGCGAGGGACAGTGAGGGAGACATACAGAGTGAGGCAGACAGAGACAAAGAGTGACAGAGGGAGACAGAAAGAGAGATGGAGAGAGACCGACAGAGACAGAGGTAGACAGAGAGAGATATGGAGACGCCAACAGAGGCGGAGAGAGACAGTCAGAGAGACAATGAGAGGGAGAGAGAGACAGTGGGCAGCTGCGAGAGGTAGAGACAGAAAGAGAGAGGCAGAGGGAGATAGAGAGAGACAGACAGAGAGCGGCATAGAGGGACGGAGAGGCACAGAGAGATACAAAGACTGACGCAGACAGACAGATAGAGATAGAGAGAGGCAGAGAGAGGCAGGGAGAGCCAGAGAGCGACAGAGAGAGACGGAGGAAGACACAGAGAGACGGAAAGAGGCAGAGAGAAATAAAGAAAGGCAGAGGTAAGACAGAGAGAGGCAGAGAGAGACAGAGGGAGACAGAGGGAGACAGAGAGAGAAAGAGAAGGAGCGAAGGAGAGAAAGGGAGAGAGAGGCAGCGAGAGGCAAGGAGAGACAGAGAGAGGCTGAGGGAGATAGAGAAAGACAGTGAGAGACAGACAGAGACATGGAGAGACAGAGAGAGACAGAGAGAGGCAGAGGTAGACAGTGAGAGATATGGACAGCCCGACAGAGGCGGAGAGAGACAGTTAGAGAGACAAAGAGAGGGAGAGAGAAACAGAGAGCAGCTGCGAGAGGCAGAGACAGACAGAGAGAGGCAGAGGGAGATAGAGAGAGACAGTCAGAGAGCGGCATAGAGGGGACGGAGAGGCACAGAGAGACAGACGCAGAGAGACTGATAGAGATGGAGAGAGGCAGAGAGAGAGAGAGAGAGGGAGTGACAGAGAGAGCCAGGAGACAGAGAAAGTCAGTGAGAGACAGAGAGACACAGAGGGAGACAGGGAGAGACAGAGAGAGGCAGAGAAAAGCGAGAGAGGCAGCGCGAGGCAGAGAGAGGCGGAGAGAGGCAGCGAGAGGCAAAGACAGACAGAGAGAGGCAGAGAGAGACATGGAGAGACAGAGAGAGACAGAGAGAGGCAGAGAAAAGCGAGAGAGACAGAGGGAGACAGAGAAAGACAGAAATAGGTAGGGAGAGACAGGTAGAGGCAAAGAGCGACAGAGAGAGACAGAGAGAAACAGAGAGAGACAGAGTGAGACAGGGATAGGCAGACAGAAACAGAGGGAGAGAGAGAGAGATATGGTGAGGCAGAGAGAGGCAGAGAAAGACAGAGAGACACAGAGAGAGACAGAGGGAGAAAGAGAAGGAGCGAGGGAGAGAAAGGAAGAGAGAGGCAGCGAGAGGCAGAGACACAGAGAGAGAGAGACAGAGAGAGGCAGAGAAAAGCAGAGAGAGACAAAGAGAGACACTGAGATACAGTAAGAGCTACAGAGAGTCAGAGAAATGCAGCCAGAGGCAGAGACACATAGATAGTGTTAGAGAGATTCAAGGAGAGAAAGGGCGAAGCAGAGAGAGACTAGTGAACATGGAGAGAGGCTGAGAGAGGGTCACGGAGGGGCAGAGAGATCCAGAGGGAGACAGACAGAGGCAGCGAGAGGCAGAGAGAGACAGAAAGGGACAGCGAGGGAGACAGACAGAGACAGAGAGGGACAGAGGGAGACACAGAAAGACCAAAAGAGATAGACTGAGGTAGAGAGAGAGAGAGAGAGCGATGAAGAGAAGCAGAGAGAGGCAGAGTGAGGCGGAGGGAGACAGAGAGAGATGGAAAGAGGCAGAGAGAAACAGACAGTGCCAGAGGTAAGACAGAGAGAGGCAGAGAGAGGCAGAGCGAGGCGGAGAGAGGGAAAGAGAGACAAGGAAAGGCCGAGAGGGACAGAGAGGGAGAGAGACAGAGGCAGGCAGAGAGAGGCAGGGAGAGGCAGAGAGCTACGGAAAAAGAGTGAGAAATGCAGAGAGAGACAGACAGAGAGCGGCATAGAGGGACGCAGAGGCACAGAGAGACATAGAGAGAGGCAGAGCGAGGCGGAGAGAGGGAAAGAGAGACAGGGAAAGGCCGAGAGGGACAGAGAGGGAGAGAGACAGAGGCAGGCAGAGAGAGGCAGGGAGAGGCAGAGAGCTACGGAGAAAGAGTGAGAAATGCAGAGTGAGACAGACAGAGAGCGGCATAGAGGGACGCAGAGGCACAGAGAGACATAGAGAGAGGCAGAGCGAGGCGGAGAGAGGGAAAGAGAGACAAGGAAAGGCCGAGAGGGACAGAGAGGGAGAGAGACAGAGGCAGGCAGAGAGAGGCAGGGAGAGGCAGAGAGCTACAGAGAAAGAGTGAGAAATGCAGAGTGAGACAGACAGAGAGCGGCATAGAGGGACGCAGAGGCACAGAGAGACATAGAGAGAGGCAGAGAGAGAGAGAGTCAGGGAGTGACAGGGAGAGCCAGAAGAAGACAGAGAATGTCAGTGAGAGACAGACACAGGCAGAGGGAGACAGAGAGAGGCAGAGAAAAGCGAGAGAGGCAGAGAGAGGCAGAGGGAGGCTGAGAGAGGCAGCGAGAGGCAGAGAGAGGCAGAGAGAGACAGAGAGAAACATGGAGAGACAGAGAGAGACAGAGAGAGGCAGAGAAAAGCGAGAGAGACAGAGGGAGACAGAGAAAGACAGAAATAGCTGGGGAGAGACAGGTAGAGGCAAAGAGCGACAGAGAGAGAGAGAGAGAGAGAGAGAGTGAGAGACTGACAGAGAGACGGAGAGACACTGGGGGACATGGAAAGTGGCAGAGAGAGACAGGGAGAGGCAGAGAGAGACAGAGCGGCAGAGAGAGGCAGAGAGAGAGAGAGACAGGGAGTGACAGAGAGAGCCAGAAGGAGACAGAAAAAGTCAGTGAGAGAGACAGACACAGAGGGAGACAGAGAGAGACAGTGAGAGGCAGAGAAAAGCGAGAGAGGCAGAGAGAGGCAGAGAGAGGCGGAGAGAAGCAGAGAGAGGCAGAGAGAGGCGGAGAGAGGCAGCGAGAAAGAAAGAGGCAGCGAGAGGCAGAGACAGACAGAGAGAGACAGAGAGAAGCAGAGAAAAGCAGAGAGCAACAAAGAGAGACACTGAGATACAGAGAGAGCTACAGAGAGTCAGAGAAATGCAGCCAGAGGCAGAGACAGATAGAGAGTGTTAGAGAGATTCAAGGAGAGAAAGGGCGAAGCAGAGAGAGACTAGTGAACATGCAGAGAGGCAGAGACAGACAGGGAGAGGCAGAGAGAGACAGAGAGAGGCAGAGAAAAGCGAGAGAGACAAAGAGAGATAGTGAGATACAGAAAGAGCTACAGAGAGTCAGAGAACAGCAGCCAGAGGCAGAGACAGACATAGAGTGTTAGAGAGATTCAAGGAGAGAAAGGGAGAAGCAGAGAGAGACTAGTGAACATGGTGAGAGGCTGAGAGAGAGTCACGGAGCGGCAGAGAGAGCCAGAGGGAGACAGACAGAGGCAGCGAGAGGCAGAGAGAGACAGAAAGGGACGGCGAGGGACAGTGAGGGAGACGTACAGAGTGAAGCAGACAGAGAGAGAGAGTGACAGAGAGAGAGACGGAGGGAGACCGAGAGAGATGGAAAGAGGCAGAGAGAAACAGAGAGAGGCAGAGGTAAGACAGAGAGAGGCAGAGGGAGACAGAGGGAGAAAGAGAAGGAGAGAGGGAGAGAAAGGAAGAGAGAGGCTGCGAGAGGCAGAGAGAGATAGAAAGGGACGGCGAGGGACAGTGAGGGAGACATACAGAGTGAGGCAGACAGAGACAAAGAGTGACAGAGGGAGACAGAAAGAGAGATGGAGAGAGACCGACAGAGACAGAGGTAGACAGAGAGAGATATGGAGACGCCAACAGAGGCGGAGAGAGACAGTCAGAGAGACAATGAGAGGGAGAGAGAGACAGTGGGCAGCTGCGAGAGGTAGAGACAGAAAGAGAGAGGCAGAGGGAGATAGAGAGAGACAGACAGAGAGCGGCATAGAGGGACGGAGAGGCACAGAGAGATACAAAGACTGACGCAGACAGACAGATAGAGATAGAGAGAGGCAGAGAGAGGCAGGGAGAGCCAGAGAGCGACAGAGAGAGACGGAGGAAGACACAGAGAGACGGAAAGAGGCAGAGAGAAATAAAGAGAGGCAGAGGTAAGACAGAGAGAGGCAGAGAGAGACAGAGGGAGACAGAGGGAGACAGAGAGAGAAAGAGAAGGAGCGAAGGAGAGAAAGGGAGAGAGAGGCAGCGAGAGGCAAGGAGAGACAGAGAGAGGCTGAGGGAGATAGAGAAAGACAGTGAGAGACAGACAGAGACATGGAGAGACAGAGAGAGACAGAGAGAGGCAGAGGTAGACAGTGAGAGATATGGACAGCCCGACAGAGGCGGAGAGAGACAGTTAGACAGACAAAGAGAGGGAGAGAGAGACAGAGAGCAGCTGCGAGAGGCAGAGACAGACAGAGAGAGGCAGAGGGAGATAGAGAGAGACAGTCAGAGAGCGGCATAGAGGGGACGGAGAGGCACAGAGAGACAGACGCAGAGAGACTGATAGAGATGGAGAGAGGCAGAGAGAGAGACAGGGAGTGACAGAGAGAGCCAGGAGACAGAGAAAGTCAGTGAGAGACAGAGAGACACAGAGGGAGACAGGGAGAGACAGAGAGAGGCAGAGAAAAGCGAGAGAGGCAGCGCGAGGCAGAGAGAGGCGGAGAGAGGCAGCGAGAGGCAAAGACAGACAGAGAGAGGCAGAGAGAGACATGGAGAGACAGAGAGAGACAGAGAGAGGCAGAGAAAAGCGAGAGAGACAGAGGGAGACAGAGAAAGACAGAAATAGGTAGGGAGAGACAGGTAGAGGCAAAGAGCGACAGAGAGAGACAGAGAGAAACAGAGAGAGACAGAGTGAGACAGGGATAGGCAGACAGAAACAGAGGGAGAGAGAGAGAGATATGGTGAGGCAGAGAGAGGCAGAGAAAGACGGAGAGACACAGAGAGAGACAGAGGGAGAAAGAGAAGGAGCGAGGGAGAGAAAGGAAGAGAGAGGCAGCGAGAGGCAGAGACACAGAGAGAGAGAGACAGAGAGAGGCAGAGAAAAGCAGAGAGAGACAAAGAGAGACACTGAGATACAGTAAGAGCTACAGAGAGTCAGAGAAATGCAGCCAGAGGCAGAGACAGATAGATAGTGTTAGAGAGATTCAAGGAGAGAAAGGGCGAAGCAGAGAGAGACTAGTGAACATGGAGAGAGGCTGAGAGAGGGTCACGGAGGGGCAGAGAGATCCAGAGGGAGACAGACAGAGGCAGCGAGAGGCAGAGAGAGACAGAAAGGGACAGCGAGGGAGACAGACAGAGACAGAGAGGGACAGAGGGAGACACAGAAAGACCAAAAGAGATAGACTGAGGTAGAGAGAGAGAGAGAGTGATGAAGAGAAGCAGAGAGAGGCAGAGTGAGGCGGAGGGAGACAGAGAGAGATGGAAAGAGGCAGAGAGAAACAGACAGTGCCAGAGGTAAGACAGAGAGAGGCAGAGAGAGGCAGAGCGAGGCGGAGAGAGGGAAAGAGAGACAAGGAAAGGCCGAGAGGGACAGAGAGGGAGAGAGACAGAGGCAGGCAGAGAGAGGCAGGGAGAGGCAGAGAGCTACGGAGAAAGAGTGAGAAATGCAGAGTGAGACAGACAGAGAGCGGCATAGAGGGACGCAGAGGCACAGAGAGACATAGAGAGAGGCAGAGCGAGGCGGAGAGAGGGAAAGAGAGACAAGGAAAGGCCGAGAGGGACAGAGAGGGAGAGAGACAGAGGCAGGCAGAGAGAGGCAGGGAGAGGCAGAGAGCTACAGAGAAAGAGTGAGAAATGCAGAGTGAGACAGACAGAGAGCGGCATAGAGGGACGCAGAGGCACAGAGAGACATAGAGAGAGGCAGAGAGAGAGAGAGTCAGGGAGTGACAGGGAGAGCCAGAAGGAGACAGAGAATGTCAGTGAGAGACAGACACAGGCAGAGGGAGACAGAGAGAGGCAGAGAAAAGCGAGAGAGACAGAGAGAGGCAGAGAGAGGCTGAGAGAGGCAGAGAGAGGCTGAGAGAGGCAGCGAGAAAGGGAGAGGCAGCGAGAGGCAGAGATAGACAGAGAGAGGCAGAGAGAGACAGAGAGAAACATGGAGAGACAGAGAGAGACAGAGAGAGGCAGAGAAAAGCGAGAGAGACAGAGGGAGACAGAGAAAGACAGAAATAGCTGGGGAGAGACAGGTAGAGGCAAAGAGCGACAGAGAGAGAGAGAGAGAGAGAGAGTGAGAGACTGACAGAGAGACGGAGAGACACTGGGGGACATGGAATGTGGCAGAGAGAGACAGGGAGAGGCAGAGAGAGACAGAGCGGCAGAGAGAGGCAGAGAGAGAGAGACAGGGAGTGACAGAGAGAGCCAGAAGGAGACAGAAAAAGTCAGTGAGAGAGACAGACACAGAGGGAGACAGAGAGAGACAGTGAGAGGCAGAGAAAAGCGAGAGAGGCAGAGAGAGGCAGAGAGAGGCGGAGAGAAGCAGAGAGAGGCAGAGAGAGGCGGAGAGAGGCAGCGAGAAAGAAAGAGGCAGCGAGAGGCAGAGACAGACAGAGAGAGACAGAGAGAAGCAGAGAAAAGCAGAGAGCGACAAAGAGAGACACTGAGATACAGAGAGAGCTACAGAGAGTCAGAGAAATGCAGCCAGAGGCAGAGACAGATAGAGAGTGTTAGAGAGATTCAAGGAGAGAAAGGGCGAAGCAGAGAGAGACTAGTGAACATGGAGAGAGGCAGAGACAGACAGGGAGAGGCAGAGAGAGACAGAGAGAGGCAGAGAAAAGCGAGAGAGACAAAGAGAGATAGTGAGATACAGAAAGAGCTACAGAGAGTCAGAGAACAGCAGCCAGAGGCAGAGACAGACATAGAGTGTTAGAGAGATTCAAGGAAAGAAAGGGAGAAGCAGAGAGAGACTAGTGAACATGGTGAGAGGCTGAGAGAGAGTCACGGAGAGGCAGAGAGAGCCAGAGGGAGACAGACAGAGGCAGCGAGAGGCAGAGAGAGACAGAAAGGGACGGCGAGGGACAGTGAGGGAGACGTACAGAGTGAAGCAGACAGAGAGAGAGAGTGACAGAGAGAGAGACGGAGGGAGACCGAGAGAGATGGAAAGAGGCAGAGAGAGACAGAGGGAGACAGAGAGAGAAAGAGAAGGAGCGAGGGAGAGAAAGGGAGAGAGAGGCAGCGAGAGGCAAGGAGAGACAGAGAGAGGCTGAGGGAGATAGAGAAAGACAGTGAGAGACAGACAGAGACATGGAGAGACAGAGAGAGACAGAGAGAGGCAGAGGTAGACAGTGAGAGATATGGACAGCCCGACAGAGGCGGAGAGAGACAGTTAGAGAGACAAAGAGAGGGAGAGAGAGACAGAGAGCAGCTGCGAGAGGCAGAGACAGACAGAGAGAGGCAGAGGGAGATAGAGAGAGACAGTCAGAGAGCGGCATAGAGGGGACGGAGAGGCACAGAGAGACAGACGCAGAGAGACTGATAGAGATGGAGAGAGGCAGAGAGAGAGACAGGGAGTGACAGAGAGAGCCAGGAGACAGAGAAAGTCAGTGAGAGACAGAGAGACACAGAGGGAGACAGGGAGAGACAGAGAGAGGCAGAGAAAAGCGAGAGAGGCAGCGCGAGGCAGAGAGAGGCGGAGAGAGGCAGCGAGAGGCAAAGACAGACAGAGAGAGGCAGAGAGAGACATGGAGAGACAGAGAGAGACAGAGAGAGGCAGAGAAAAGCGAGAGAGACAGAGGGAGACAGAGAAAGACAGAAATAGGTAGGGAGAGACAGGTAGAGGCAAAGAGCGACAGAGAGAGACAGAGAGAAACAGAGAGAGACAGAGTGAGACAGGGATAGGCAGACAGAAAAAGAGGGAGAGAGAGAGAGATATGGTGAGGCAGAGAGAGGCAGAGAAAGACAGAGAGACACAGAGAGAGACAGAGGGAGAAAGAGAAGGAGCGAGGGAGAGAAAGGAAGAGAGAGGCAGCGAGAGGCAGAGACACAGAGAGAGAGACAGAGAGAGGCAGAGAAAAGCAGAGAGAGACAAAGAGAGACACTGAGATACAGTAAGAGCTACAGAGAGTCAGAGAAATGCAGCCAGAGGCAGAGACAGATAGATAGTGTTAGAGAGATTCAAGGAGAGAAAGGGCGAAGCAGAGAGAGACTAGTGAACATGGAGAGAGGCTGAGAGAGGGTCACGGAGGGGCAGAGAGATCCAGAGGGAGACAGACAGAGGCAGCGAGAGGCAGAGAGAGACAGAAAGGGACAGCGAGGGAGACAGACAGAGACAGAGAGGGACAGAGGGAGACACAGAAAGACCAAAAGAGATAGACTGAGGTAGAGAGAGAGAGAGTGATGAAGAGAAGCAGAGAGAGGCAGAGTGAGGCGGAGGGAGACAGAGAGAGATGGAAAGAGGCAGAGAGAAACAGACAGTGCCAGAGGTAAGACAGAGAGAGGCAGAGAGAGGCAGAGCGAGGCGGAGAGAGGGAAAGAGAGACAAGGAAAGGCCGAGAGGGACAGAGAGGGAGAGAGACAGAGGCAGGCAGAGAGAGGCAGGGAGAGGCAGAGAGCTACGGAAAAAGAGTGAGAAATGCAGAGAGAGACAGACAGAGAGCGGCATAGAGGGACGCAGAGGCACAGAGAGACATAGAGAGAGGCAGAGCGAGGCGGAGAGAGGGAAAGAGAGACAAGGAAAGGCCGAGAGGGACAGAGAGGGAGAGAGACAGAGGCAGGCAGAGAGAGGCAGGGAGAGGCAGAGAGCTACAGAGAAAGAGTGAGAAATGCAGAGTGAGACAGACAGAGAGCGGCATAGAGGGACGCAGAGGCACAGAGAGACATAGAGAGAGGCAGAGAGAGAGAGTCAGGGAGTGACAGGGAGAGCCAGAAGGAGACAGAGAATGTCAGTGAGAGACAGACACAGGCAGAGCGAGACAGAGAGAGGCAGAGAAAAGCGAGAGAGGCAGAGAGAGGCAGAGAGAGGCTGAGAGAGGCAGCGAGAGGCAGAGATAGACAGAGAGAGGCAGAGAGAGACAGAGAGAAACATGGAGAGACAGAGAGAGACAGAGAGAGGCAGAGAAAAGCGAGAGAGACAGAGGGAGACAGAGAAAGACAGAAATAGCTGGGGAGAGACAGGTAGAGGCAAAGAGCGACAGAGAGAGAGAGAGAGAGAGAGAGAGAGAGAGAGAGAGAGAGAGAGAGAGAGAGAGAGAGTGAGAGACTGACAGAGAGACGCAGAGACACTGGGGGACATGGAAAGTGGCAGAGAGAGACAGGGAGAGGCAGAGAGAGACAGAGCGGCAGAGAGAGGCAGAGAGAGAGAGACAGGGAGTGACAGAGAGAGCCAGAAGGAGACAGAAAAAGTCATTGAGAGAGACAGACACAGAGGGAGACAGAGAGAGACAGTGAGAGGCAGAGAAAAGCGAGAGAGGCAGAGAGAGGCAGAGAGAGGCGGAGAGAGGCAGCGAGAAAGAAAGAGGCAGCGAGAGGCAGAGACAGACAGAGAGAGACAGAGAGAAGCAGAGAAAAGCAGAGAGCGACAAAGAGAGACACTGAGATACAGAGAGAGCTACAGAGAGTCAGAGAAATGCAGCCAGAGGCAGAGACAGATAGAGAGTGTTAGAGAGAATCAAGGAGAGAAAGGGCGAAGCAGAGAGAGACTAGTGAACATGGAGAGAGGCAGAGACAGACAGGGACAGGCAGAGAGAGACAGAGAGAGGCAGAGAAAAGCGAGAGAGACAAAGAGAGATAGTGAGATACAGAAAGAGCTACAGAGAGTCAGAGAACAGCAGCCAGAGGCAGAGACAGACATAGAGTGTTAGAGAGATTCAAGGAGAGAAAGGGAGAAGCAGAGAGAGACTAGTGAACATGGTGAGAGGCTGAGAGAGAGTCACGGAGCGGCAGAGATAGCCAGAGGGAGACAGACAGAGGCAGCGAGAGGCAGAGAGAGACAGAAAGGGACGGCGAGGGACAGTGAGGGAGACGTACAGAGTGAAGCAGACAGAGAGAGAGAGTGACAGAGAGAGAGACGGAGGGAGACCGAGAGAGATGGAAAGAGGCAGAGAGAAACAGAGAGAGGCAGAGGTAAGACAGAGAGAGGCAGAGGGAGACAGAGAGAGAAAGAGAAGGAGAGAGGGAGAGAAAGGAAGAGAGAGGCAGCGAGAGGCAGAGAGAGATAGAAAGGGACGGCGAGGGACAGTGAGGGAGACATACAGAGTGAGGCAGACAGAGACAAGGAGTGACAGAGGGGGACAGAAAGAGAGATGGAGAGAGACAGACAGAGACAGAGGTAGACAGAGAGAGATATGGAGACGCCAACAGAGGCGGAGAGAGACAGTCAGAGAGACAATGAGAGGGAGAGAGAGACAGTGAGCAGCTGCGAGAGGTAGAGACAGAAAGAGAGAGGCAGAGGGAGATAGAGAGAGACAGACAGAGAGCGGCATAGAGGGACGGAGAGGCACAGAGAGATACAAAGACTGACGCAGACAGACAGATAGAGATAGAGAGAGGCAGAGAGAGGCAGGGAGAGCCAGAGAGCGACAGAGAGAGACGGAGGAAGACACAGAGAGATGGAAAGAGGCAGAGAGAAATAAAGAGAGGCAGAGGTAAGACAGAGAGAGGCAGAGAGAGGCAGAGCGAGGCGGAGGGAGACAGAGAGACAAGGAAAGGCCGAGAGGGACAGAGAGGGAGAGAGACAGAGGGAGACAGAGGGAGACAGATAGAGAAAGAGAAGGAGCGAGGGAGAGAAAGGGAGAGAGAGGCAGCGAGAGGCAAGGAGAGACAGAGAGAGGCTGAGGGAGATAGAGAAAGACAGTGAGAGACAGACAGAGACATGGAGAGACAGAGAGAGACAGAGAGAGGCAGAGGTAGACAGTGAGAGATATGGACAGCCCGACAGAGGCGGAGAGAGACAGGTAGAGAGACAAAGAGAGGGAGAGAGAGACAGAGAGCAGCTGCGAGAGGCAGAGACAGACAGAGAGAGGCAGAGGGAGATAGAGAGAGACAGTCAGAGAGCGGCATAGGGGGGACGGAGAGGCACAGAGAGACAGACGCAGAGAGACTGATAGAGATGGAGAGAGGCAGAGAGAGAGAGACAGGGAGTGACAGAGAGAGCCAGGAGACAGAGAAAGTCAGTGAGAGACAGAGAGACACAGAGGGAGACAGGGAGAGACAGAGAGAGGCAGAGAAAAGCGAGAGAGGCAGCGCGAGGCAGAGAGAGGCGGAGAGAGGCAGCGAGAGGCAAAGACAGACAGAGAGAGGCAGAGAGAGACATGGAGAGACAGAGAGAGACAGAGAGAGGCAGAGAAAAGCGAGAGAGACAGAGGGAGACAGAGAAAGACAGAAATAGGTAGGGAGAGACAGTTAGAGGCAAAGAGCGACAGAGAGAGACAGAGAGAAACAGAGAGAGACAGAGTGAGACAGGGATAGGCAGACAGAAAAAGAGGGAGAGAGAGAGAGATATGGTGAGGCAGAGAGAGGCAGAGAAAGACAGAGAGACACAGAGAGAGACAGAGGGAGAAAGAGAAGGAGCGAGGGAGAGAAAGGAAGAGAGAGGCAGCGAGAGGCAGAGACACAGAGAGAGAGACAGAGAGAGGCAGAGAAAAGCGAGAGAGACAGAGGGAGACAGAGAAAGACAGAAATAGCTGGGGAGAGACAGGTAGAGGCAAAGAGCGACAGAGAGAGAGAGAGAGAGAGAGAGAGAGTGAGAGACTGACAGAGAGACGGAGAGACACTGGGGGACATGGAAAGTGGCAGAGAGAGACAGGGAGAGGCAGAGAGAGACAGAGCGGCAGAGAGAGGCAGAGAGAGAGAGACAGGGAGTGACAGAGAGAGCTAGAAGGAGACAGAAAAAGTCAGTGAGAGAGACAGACACAGAGGGAGACAGAGAGAGACAGTGAGAGGCAGAGAAAAGCGAGAGAGGCAGAGAGAGGCAGAGAGAGGCGGAGAGAAGCAGAGAGAGGCAGAGAGAGGCGGAGAGAGGCAGCGAGAAAGAGAGAGGCAGCGAGAGGCAGAGAATGACAGAGAGAGACAGAGAGAAGCAGAGAAAAGCAGAGAGCGACAAAGAGAGACACTGAGATACAGAGAGAGCTACAGAGAGTCAGAGAAATGCAGCCAGAGGCAGAGACAGATAGAGAATGTTAGAGAGATTCAAGGAGAGAAAGGGCGAAGCAGAGAGAGACTAGTGAACATGGAGAGAGGCTGAGAGAGAGTCACGGAGCGGCAGAGAGAGCCAGAGGGAGACAGAGAAAGACAGAAATAGGTAGGGAGAGACAGGTAGAGGCAAAGAGCGACAGAGAGAGACAGAGAGAGTGAGAGACTGACAGAGAGACGGAGAGACACTGGGGGACATGGAAAGTAGAAGAGATAGGCAGGGAGAGGCAGAGAGAGACAGGGAGAGGCAGAGAGAGCGAGAAGGAGACAGAGAAAGTCAGTGAGAGACAGACAGAGACACAGGGAGACAGAGAGAGGCAGAGAGAGCCAGAGAGAGGCGTAGAGAGGCAGAGAGAAAGAGAGAGGCAGCGAGTGGCAGAGGAAGACAGGGAGAGACATGGAGAGACAGAGAGAGACAGAGAGAGGCAGAGAAAAGCGAGAGAGACAAAGAGAGATAGTGAAATACAGAAAGAGCTACAGAGAGTCAGAGAACAGCAGCCAGAGGCAGAGACAGACATAGAGTGTTAGAGAGATTCAAGGAGAGAAAGGGAGAAGCAGAGAGAGACTACTGAACATGGTGAGAGGCTGAGAGGGAGTCACGGAAAGACACTGGGGGACATGGAAAGTGAAAGAGACAGGCAGGGAGAGGCAGAGAGAGACAGGGTGAGGCAGAGAGAGACAGAGAGTGACAGAGGGAGACAGAAAGAGACTAGGAGAGAGACTGACAGAGACAGAGGTAGACAGAGAGAGATATGGAGATGCCAACAGAGGCGGAGAGAGACAATCAGAGAGACAAAGAGAGGGAGGGAGAGACAGTGAGCAGCTGCGAGAGGTAGAGACAGAAAGAGAGAGGCAGAGGGAGATAGAGAGAGACAGACAGAGAGCGGCATAGAGGGACCGAGAGGCACAGAGAGATACAAAGACAGACGCAGAGAGACAGATAGAGATAGAGAGAGGCAGAGAGAGAGACAGGGAGTGACAGAGAGAGCCAGAAGGAGACAGAGAAAGATAGGGAGAGACAGACAGAGTCAAAGGGAGACAGAGAGAGACAGAGAGAGGCAGAGAAACGCGAGAGTGGCAGAGAGAGGCAAAGAGCGACAGAGAGAAACAGAGAGAGTGAGAGACAGACAGAGAGACGGGGAGACACTGGGGGACATGTAAAGTGGCAGAGAGAGACAGAGCGAGGCAGAAAGAGACTGAGAGGCAGAGAGAGACAGAGAGAGACAGAGAGAGGCGGAGAGATGCAGCGAGAGGCAGAGACACACAGAGAGAGACAGAGAGAGGCAGAGAAAAGCAGAGAGAGACAAAGAGAGACACTGAGATACAGTAAGAGCTACAGAGAGTCAGAGAAATGCAGCCAGAGGCAGAGACAGATAGATAGTGTTAGAGAGATTCAAGGAGAGAAAGGGCGAAGCAGAGAGAGACTAGTGAACATGGAGAGAGGCTGAGAGAGGGTCACGGAGCGGCAGAGAGATCCAGAGGGAGACAGACAGAGGCAGCGAGAGGCAGAGAGAGACAGAAAGGGACAGCGAGGGAGACAGACAGAGACAGAGAGGGACAGAGGGAGACACAGAAAGACCAAAAGAGATAGACTGAGGTAGAGAGAGAGAGAGAGTGATGAAGAGAAGCAGAGAGAGGCAGAGTGAGGCGGAGGGAGACAGAGAGAGATGGAAAGAGGCAGAGAGAAACAGACAGTGCCAGAGGTAAGACAGAGAGAGGCAGAGAGAGGCAGAGCGAGGCGGAGAGAGGGAAAGAGAGACAAGGAAAGGCCGTGAGGGACAGAGAGGGAGAGAGACAGAGGCAGGCAGAGAGAGGCATCGAGGGACGGAGAGGCACAGAGAGACACAGAGACAGACGCAGAGAGACTGATAGAGATGGAGAGAGGCAGAGAAAAGCGAGAGAGACAGAGGGAGACAGAGAAAGACAGAAATAGGTAGGGAGAGACAGGTAGAGGCAAAGAGCGACAGAGAGAAACAGCGAGAGACAGAGTGAGACAGGGATAGGCACACAGAAACAGAGGGAGAGAGAGAGAGATATGGTGAGGCAGAGAGAGGCAGAGAAAGACAGAGAGACACAGAGAGAGACAGAGGGAGAAAGAGAAGGAGCGAGGGAGAGAAAGGAAGAGAGAGGCAGCGAGAGGCAGAGACACACAGAGAGAGACAGAGAGAGGCAGAGAAAAGCAGAGAGAGACAAAGAGAGACACTGAGATACAGTAAGAGCTACAGAGAGTCAGAGAAATGCAGCCAGAGGCAGAGACAGATAGATAGTGTTAGAGAGATTCAAGGAGAGAAAGGGCGAAGCAGAGAGAGACTAGTGAACATGGCGAGAGGCTGAGAGAGGGTCACGGAGGGGCAGAGAGATCCAGAGGGAGACAGACAGAGGCAGCGAGAGGCAGAGAGAGACAGAAAGGGACAGCGAGGGAGACAGACAGAGACAGAGAGGGACAGAGGGAGACACAGAAAGACAAAAGAGATAGACTGAGGTAGAGAGAGAGAGAGAGTGATGAAGAGAAGCAGAGAGAGGCAGAGTGAGGCGGAGGGAGACAGAGAGAGATGGAAAGAGGCAGAGAGAAACAGACAGTGCCAGAGGTAAGACAGAGAGAGGCAGAGAGAGGCAGAGCGAGGCGGAGAGAGGGAAAGAGAGACAAGGAAAGGCCGAGAGGGGCAGAGAGGGAGAGAGACAGAGGCAGGCAGAGAGAGGCAGGGAGAGGCAGAGAGCTACGGAAAAAGAGTGAGAAATGCAGAGAGAGACAGACAGAGAGCGGCATAGAGGGACGCAGAGGCACAGAGAGACATAGAGAGAGGCAGAGCGAGGCGGAGAGAGGGAAAGAGAGACAGGGAAAGGCCGAGAGGGACAGAGAGGGAGAGAGACAGAGGCAGGCAGAGAGAGGCAGGGAGAGGAAGAGAGCTACGGAGAAAGAGTGAGAAATGCAGAGTGAGACAGACAGAGAGCGGCATAGAGGGACGCAGAGGCACAGAGAGACATAGAGAGAGGCAGAGAGAGAGAGTCAGGGAGTGACAGGGAGAGCCAGAAGGAGACAGAGAATGTCAGTGAGAGACAGACACAGGCAGAGGGAGACAGAGAGAGGCAGAGAAAAGCGAGAGAGACAGAGGGAGACAGAGAAAGACAGAAATAGCTGGGGAGAGACAGGTAGAGGCAAAGAGCGACAGAGAGAGAGAGAGAGAGAGAGAGAGAGTGAGAGACTGACAGAGAGACGGAGAGACACTGGGGGACATGGAAAGTGGCAGAGAGAGACAGGGAGAGGCAGAGAGAGACAGAGCGGCAGAGAGAGGCAGAGAGAGAGAGAGACAGGGAGTGACAGAGAGAGCCAGAAGGAGACAGAAAAAGTCAGTGAGAGAGACAGACACAGAGGGAGACAGAGAGAGACAGTGAGAGGCAGAGAAAAGCGAGAGAGGCAGAGAGAGGCAGAGAGAGGCGGAGAGAAGCAGAGAGAGGCAGAGAGAGGCGGAGAGAGGCAGCGAGAAAGAAAGAGGCAGCGAGAGGCAGAGACAGACAGAGAGAGACAGAGAGAAGCAGAGAAAAGCAGAGAGCGACAAAGAGAGACACTGAGATACAGAGAGAGCTACAGAGAGTCAGAGAAATGCAGCCAGAGGCAGAGACAGATAGAGAGTGTTAGAGAGATTCAAGGAGAGAAAGGGCGAAGCAGAGAGAGACTAGTGAACATGCAGAGAGGCAGAGACAGACAGGGAGAGGCAGAGAGAGACAGAGAGAGGCAGAGAAAAGCGAGAGAGACAAAGAGAGATAGTGAGATACAGAAAGAGCTACAGAGAGTCAGAGAACAGCAGCCAGAGGCAGAGACAGACATAGAGTGTTAGAGAGATTCAAGGAGAGAAAGGGAGAAGCAGAGAGAGACTAGTGAACATGGTGAGAGGCTGAGAGAGAGTCACGGAGCGGCAGAGAGAGCCAGAGGGAGACAGACAGAGGCAGCGAGAGGCAGAGAGAGACAGAAAGGGACGGCGAGGGACAGTGAGGGAGACGTACAGAGTGAAGCAGACAGAGAGAGAGAGAGTGACAGAGAGAGAGACGGAGGGAGACCGAGAGAGATGGAAAGAGGCAGAGAGAAACAGAGAGAGGCAGAGGTAAGACAGAGAGAGGCAGAGGGAGACAGAGAGAGAAAGAGAAGGAGAGAGGGAGAGAAAGGAAGAGAGAGGCTGCGAGAGGCAGAGAGAGATAGAAAGGGACGGCGAGGGACAGTGAGGGAGACATACAGAGTGAGGCAGACAGAGACAAAGAGTGACAGAGGGAGACAGAAAGAGAGATGGAGAGAGACCGACAGAGACAGAGGTAGACAGAGAGAGATATGGAGACGCCAACAGAGGCGGAGAGAGACAGTCAGAGAGACAATGAGAGGGAGAGAGAGACAGTGGGCAGCTGCGAGAGGTAGAGACAGAAAGAGAGAGGCAGAGGGAGATAGAGAGAGACAGACAGAGAGCGGCATAGAGGGACGGAGAGGCACAGAGAGATACAAAGACTGACGCAGACAGACAGATAGAGATAGAGAGAGGCAGAGAGAGGCAGGGAGAGCCAGAGAGCGACAGAGAGAGACGGAGGAAGACACAGAGAGACGGAAAGAGGCAGAGAGAAATAAAGAGAGGCAGAGGTAAGACAGAGAGAGGCAGAGAGAGACAGAGGGAGACAGAGGGAGACAGAGAGAGAAAGAGAAGGAGCGAAGGAGAGAAAGGGAGAGAGAGGCAGCGAGAGGCAAGGAGAGACAGAGAGAGGCTGAGGGAGATAGAGAAAGACAGTGAGAGACAGACAGAGACATGGAGAGACAGAGAGAGACAGAGAGAGGCAGAGGTAGACAGTGAGAGATATGGACAGCCCGACAGAGGCGGAGAGAGACAGTTAGAGAGACAAAGAGAGGGAGAGAGAGACAGAGAGCAGCTGCGAGAGGCAGAGACAGACAGAGAGAGGCAGAGGGAGATAGAGAGAGACAGTCAGAGAGCGGCATAGAGGGGACGGAGAGGCACAGAGAGACAGACGCAGAGAGACTGATAGAGATGGAGAGAGGCAGAGAGAGAGACAGGGAGTGACAGAGAGAGCCAGGAGACAGAGAAAGTCAGTGAGAGACAGAGAGACACAGAGGGAGACAGGGAGAGACAGAGAGAGGCAGAGAAAAGCGAGAGAGGCAGCGCGAGGCAGAGAGAGGCGGAGAGAGGCAGCGAGAGGCAAAGACAGACAGAGAGAGGCAGAGAGAGACATGGAGAGATAGAGAGAGACAGAGAGAGGCAGAGAAAAGCGAGGGAGACAGAGGGAGACAGAGAAAGACAGAAATAGCTGGGGAGAGACAGGTAGAGGCAAAGAGCGACAGAGAGAGAGAGAGAGAGAGAGAGTGAGAGACTGACAGAGAGACGGAGAGACACTAGGGGACATGGAAAGTAGAAGAGAGAGGCAGGGAGAGGCAGAGAGAGACAGGGAGAGGCAGAGAAAAGCGAGAGAGGCAGAGAGAGTCAGAGAGAGGCGTAGAGAGGCAGAGAGAAAGAGAGAGGCAGCGAGTGGCAGAGGAAGACAGAGAGAGACATGGAGAGACAGAGAGAGACAGACAGAGGCAGAGAAAAGCGAGAGAGACAAAGAGAGATAGTGAGATACAGAAAGAGCTACAGAGAGTCAGAGAACAGCAGCCAGAGGCAGAGACAGACATAGAGTGTTAGAGAGATTCAAGGAGAGAAAGGGAGAAGCAGAGAGAGACTAGTGAACATGGTGAGAGGCTGAGAGAGAGTCACGGAGCGGCAGAGAGAGCCAGAGGGAGACAGACAGAGGCAGCGAGAGGCAGAGAGAGACAGAAAGGGACGGCGAGGGACAGTGAGGGAGACGTACAGAGTGAAGCAGACAGAGAGAGAGAGTGACAGAGAGAGAGACGGAGGGAGACCGAGAGAGATGGAAAGAGGCAGAGAGAAACAGAGAGAGGCAGAGGTAAGACAGAGAGAGGCAGAGGGAGACAGAGAGAGAAAGAAAAGGAGAGAGGGAGAGAAAGGAAGAGAGAGGCAGCGAGAGGCAGAGAGAGATAGAAAGGGACGGCGAGGGACAGTGAGGGAGACATACAGAGTGAGGCAGACAGAGACAAGGAGTGACAGAGGGGGACAGAAAGAGAGATGGAGAGAGACAGACAGAGACAGAGGTAGACAGAGAGAGATATGGAGACGCCAACAGAGGCGGAGAGAGACAGTCAGAGAGACAATGAGAGGGAGAGAGAGACAGTGAGCAGCTGCGAGAGGTAGAGACAGAAAGAGAGAGGCAGAGGGAGATAGAGAGAGACAGACAGAGAGCGGCATAGAGGGACGGAGAGGCACAGAGAGATACAAAGACTGACGCAGACAGACAGATAGCGATAGAGAGAGGCAGAGAGAGGCAGGGAGAGCCAGAGAGCGACAGAGAGAGACGGAGGAAGACACAGAGAGATGGAAAGAGGCAGAGAGAAATAAAGAGAGGCAGAGGTAAGACAGAGAGAGGCAGAGAGAGGCAGAGCGAGGCGGAGGGAGACAGAGAGACAAGGAAAGGCCGAGAGGGACAGAGAGGGAGAGAGACAGAGGGAGACAGAGGGAGACAGAGAGAGAAAGAGAAGGAGCGAGGGAGAGAAAGGGAGAGAGAGGCAGCGAGAGGCAAGGAGAGACAGAGAGAGGCTGAGGGAGATAGAGAAAGACAGTGAGAGACAGACAGAGACATGGAGAGACAGAGAGAGACAGAGAGAGGCAGAGGTAGACAGTGAGAGATATGGACAGCCCGACAGAGGCGGAGAGAGACAGGTAGAGAGACAAAGAGAGGGAGAGAGAGACAGAGAGCAGCTGCGAGAGGCAGAGACAGACAGAGAGAGGCAGAGGGAGATAGAGAGAGACAGTCAGAGAGCGGCATAGAGGGGACGGAGAGGCACAGAGAGACATAGAGACAGACGCAGAGAGACTGATAGAGATGGAGAGAGGCAGAGAGAGAGAGAGAGAGGGAGTGACAGAGAGAGCCAGGAGACAGAGAAAGTCAGTGAGAGACAGAGAGACACAGAGGGAGACAGGGAGAGACAGAGAGAGGCAGAGAAAAGCGAGAGAGGCAGCGCGAGGCAGAGAGAGGCGGAGAGAGGCAGCGAGAGGCAAAGACAGACAGAGAGAGGCAGAGAGAGACATGGAGAGACAGAGAGAGACAGAGGGAGACAGAGAAAGACAGAAATAGGTAGGGAGAGACAGGTAGAGGCAAAGAGCGACAGAGAGAGACAGAGAGAAACAGAGAGAGACAGAGTGAGACAGGGATAGGCAGACAGAAACAGAGGGAGAGAGAGAGAGATATGGTGAGGCAGAGAGAGGCAGAGAAAGACAGAGAGACACAGAGAGAGACAGAGGGAGAAAGAGAAAGAGCGAGGGAGAGAAAAGAAGAGAGAGGCAGCGAGAGGCAGAGACACAGAGAGAGAGACAGAGAGAGGCAGAGAAAAGCAGAGAGAGACAAAGAGAGACACTGAGATACAGTAAGAGCTACAGAGAGTCAGAGAAATGCAGCCAGAGGCAGAGACAGATAGATAGTGTTAGAGAGATTCAAGGAGAGAAAGGGCGAAGCAGAGAGAGACTAGTGAACATGGAGAGAGGCTGAGAGAGGGTCACGGAGGGGCAGAGAGATCCAGAGGGAGACAGACAGAGGCAGCGAGAGGCAGAGAGAGACAGAAAGGGACAGCGAGGGAGACAGACAGAGACAGAGAGGGACAGAGGGAGACACAGAAAGACCAAAAGAGATAGACTGAGGTAGAGAGAGAGAGAGAGTGATGAAGAGAAGCAGAGAGAGGCAGAGTGAGGCGGAGGGAGACAGAGAGAGATGGAAAGAGGCAGAGAGAAACAGACAGTGCCAGAGGTAAGACAGAGAGAGGCAGAGAGAGGCAGAGCGAGGCGGAGAGAGGGAAAGAGCGACAAGGAAAGGCCGAGAGGGACAGAGAGGGAGAGAGACAGAGGCAGGCAGAGAGAGGCAGGGAGAGGCAGAGAGCTACGGAAAAAGAGTGAGAAATGCAGAGAGAGACAGACAGAGAGCGGCATAGAGGGACGCAGAGGCACAGAGAGACATAGAGAGAGGCAGAGCGAGGCGGAGAGAGGGAAAGAGAGACAGGGAAAGGCCGAGAGGGACAGAGAGGGAGAGAGACAGAGGCAGGCAGAGAGAGGCAGGGAGAGGCAGAGAGCTACGGAGAAAGAGTGAGAAATGCAGAGTGAGACAGACAGAGAGCGGCATAGAGGGACGCAGAGGCACAGAGAGACATAGAGAGAGGCAGAGCGAGGCGGAGAGAGGGAAAGAGAGACAAGGAAAGGCCGAGAGGGACAGAGAGGGAGAGAGACAGAGGCAGGCAGAGAGAGGCAGGGAGAGGCAGAGAGCTACAGAGAAAGAGTGAGAAATGCAGAGTGAGACAGACAGAGAGCGGCATAGAGGGACGCAGAGGCACAGAGAGACATAGAGAGAGGCAGAGAGAGAGAGAGTCAGGGAGTGACAGGGAGAGCCAGAAGGAGACAGAGAATGTCAGTGAGAGACAGACACAGGCAGAGGGAGACAGAGAGAGGCAGAGAAAAGCGAGAGAGGCAGAGAGAGGCAGAGGGAGGCTGAGAGAGGCAGCGAGAAAGGGAGAGGCAGCGAGAGGCAGAGAGAGGCAGAGAGAGACAGAGAGAAACATGGAGAGACAGAGAGAGACAGAGAGAGGCAGAGAAAAGCGAGAGAGACAGAGGGAGACAGAGAAAGACAGAAATAGCTGGGGAGAGACAGGTAGAGGCAAAGAGCGACAGAGAGAGAGAGAGAGAGAGAGAGTGAGAGACTGACAGAGAGACGGAGAGACACTGGGGGACATGGAAAGTGGCAGAGAGAGACAGGGAGAGGCAGAGAGAGACAGAGCGGCAGAGAGAGGCAGAGAGAGAGAGAGACAGGGAGTGACAGAGAGAGCCAGAAGGAGACAGAAAAAGTCAGTGAGAGAGACAGACACAGAGGGAGACAGAGAGAGACAGTGAGAGGCAGAGAAAAGCGAGAGAGGCAGAGAGAGGCAGAGAGAGGCGGAGAGAAGCAGAGAGAGGCAGAGAGAGGCGGAGAGAGGCAGCGAGAAAGAAAGAGGCAGCGAGAGGCAGAGACAGACAGAGAGAGACAGAGAGAAGCAGAGAAAAGCAGAGAGCGACAAAGAGAGACACTGAGATACAGAGAGAGCTACAGAGAGTCAGAGAAATGCAGCCAGAGGCAGAGACAGATAGAGAGTGTTAGAGAGATTCAAGGAGAGAAAGGGCGAAGCAGAGAGAGACTAGTGAACATGCAGAGAGGCAGAGACAGACAGGGAGAGGCAGAGAGAGACAGAGAGAGGCAGAGAAAAGCGAGAGAGACAAAGAGAGATAGTGAGATACAGAAAGAGCTACAGAGAGTCAGAGAACAGCAGCCAGAGGCAGAGACAGACATAGAGTGTTAGAGAGATTCAAGGAGAGAAAGGGAGAAGCAGAGAGAGACTAGTGAACATGGTGAGAGGCTGAGAGAGAGTCACGGAGCGGCAGAGAGAGCCAGAGGGAGACAGACAGAGGCAGCGAGAGGCAGAGAGAGACAGAAAGGGACGGCGAGGGACAGTGAGGGAGACGTACAGAGTGAAGCAGACAGAGAGAGAGAGAGTGACAGAGAGAGAGACGGAGGGAGACCGAGAGAGATGGAAAGAGGCAGAGAGAAACAGAGAGAGGCAGAGGTAAGACAGAGAGAGGCAGAGGGAGACAGAGAGAGAAAGAGAAGGAGAGAGGGAGAGAAAGGAAGAGAGAGGCTGCGAGAGGCAGAGAGAGATAGAAAGGGACGGCGAGGGACAGTGAGGGAGACATACAGAGTGAGGCAGACAGAGACAAAGAGTGACAGAGGGAGACAGAAAGAGAGATGGAGAGAGACCGACAGAGACAGAGGTAGACAGAGAGAGATATGGAGACGCCAACAGAGGCGGAGAGAGACAGTCAGAGAGACAATGAGAGGGAGAGAGAGACAGTGGGCAGCTGCGAGAGGTAGAGACAGAAAGAGAGAGGCAGAGGGAGATAGAGAGAGACAGACAGAGAGCGGCATAGAGGGACGGAGAGGCACAGAGAGATACAAAGACTGACGCAGACAGACAGATAGAGATAGAGAGAGGCAGAGAGAGGCAGGGAGAGCCAGAGAGCGACAGAGAGAGACGGAGGAAGACACAGAGAGACGGAAAGAGGCAGAGAGAAATAAAGAGAGGCAGAGGTAAGACAGAGAGAGGCAGAGAGAGGCAGAGCGAGGCGGAGGGAGACAGAGAGACAAGGAAAGGCCGAGAGGGACAGAGAGGGAGAGAGACAGAGGGAGACAGAGGGAGACAGAGAGAGAAAGAGAAGGAGCGAGGGAGAGAAAGGGAGAGAGAGGCAGCGAGAGGCAAGGAGAGACAGAGAGAGGCTGAGGGAGATAGAGAAAGACAGTGAGAGACAGACAGAGACATGGAGAGACAGAGAGAGACAGAGAGAGGCAGAGGTAGACAGTGAGAGATATGGACAGCCCGACAGAGGCGGAGAGAGACAGGTAGAGAGACAAAGAGAGCGAGAGAGAGACAGAGAGCAGCTGCGAGAGGCAGAGACAGACAGAGAGAGGCAGAGGGAGATAGAGAGAGACAGTCAGAGAGCGGCATAGAGGGGACGGAGAGGCACAGAGAGACATAGAGACAGACGCAGAGAGACTGATAGAGATGGAGAGAGGCAGAGAGAGAGAGAGAGAGGGAGTGACAGAGAGAGCCAGGAGACAGAGAAAGTCAGTGAGAGACAGAGAGACACAGAGGGAGACAGGGAGAGACAGAGAGAGGCAGAGAAAAGCGAGAGAGGCAGCGCGAGGCAGAGAGAGGCGGAGAGAGGCAGCGAGAGGCAAAGACAGACAGAGAGAGGCAGAGAGAGACATGGAGAGACAGAGAGAGACAGAGGGAGACAGAGAAAGACAGAAATAGGTAGGGAGAGACAGGTAGAGGCAAAGAGCGACAGAGAGAGACAGAGAGAAACAGAGAGAGACAGAGTGAGACAGGGATAGGCAGACAGAAACAGAGGGAGAGAGAGAGAGATATGGTGAGGCAGAGAGAGGCAGAGAAAGACAGAGAGACACAGAGAGAGACAGAGGGAGAAAGAGAAGGAGCGAGGGAGAGAAAAGAAGAGAGAGGCAGCGAGAGGCAGAGACACAGAGAGAGAGACAGAGAGAGGCAGAGAAAAGCAGAGAGAGACAAAGAGAGACACTGAGATACAGTAAGAGCTACAGAGAGTCAGAGAAATGCAGCCAGAGGCAGAGACAGATAGATAGTGTTAGAGAGATTCAAGGAGAGAAAGGGCGAAGCAGAGAGAGACTAGTGAACATGGAGAGAGGCTGAGAGAGGGTCACGGAGGGGCAGAGAGATCCAGAGGGAGACAGACAGAGGCAGCGAGAGGCAGAGAGAGACAGAAAGGGACAGCGAGGGAGACAGACAGAGACAGAGAGGGACAGAGGGAGACACAGAAAGACCAAAAGAGATAGACTGAGGTAGAGAGAGAGAGAGAGTGATGAAGAGAAGCAGAGAGAGGCAGAGTGAGGCGGAGGGAGACAGAGAGAGATGGAAAGAGGCAGAGAGAAACAGACAGTGCCAGAGGTAAGACAGAGAGAGGCAGAGAGAGGCAGAGCGAGGCGGAGAGAGGGAAAGAGAGACAAGGAAAGGCCGAGAGGGACAGAGAGGGAGAGAGACAGAGGCAGGCAGAGAGAGGCAGGGAGAGGCAGAGAGCTACGGAAAAAGAGTGAGAAATGCAGAGAGAGACAGACAGAGAGCGGCATAGAGGGACGCAGAGGCACAGAGAGACATAGAGAGAGGCAGAGCGAGGCGGAGAGAGGGAAAGAGGGACAGGGAAAGGCCGAGAGGGACAGAGAGGGAGAGAGACAGAGGCAGGCAGAGAGAGGCAGGGAGAGGCAGAGAGCTACGGAGAAAGAGTGAGAAATGCAGAGTGAGACAGACAGAGAGCGGCATAGAGGGACGCAGAGGCACAGAGAGACATAGAGAGAGGCAGAGCGAGGCGGAGAGAGGGAAAGAGAGACAAGGAAAGGCCGAGAGGGACAGAGAGGGAGAGAGACAGAGGCAGGCAGAGAGAGAGGCAGGGAGAGGCAGAGAGCTACAGAGAAAGAGTGAGAAATGCAGAGTGAGACAGACAGAGAGCGGCATAGAGGGACGCAGAGGCACAGAGAGACATAGAGAGAGGCAGAGAGAGAGAGAGTCAGGGAGTGACAGGGAGAGCCAGAAGGAGACAGAGAATGTCAGTGAGAGACAGACACAGGCAGAGGGAGACAGAGAGAGGCAGAGAAAAGCGAGAGAGGCAGAGAGAGGCAGAGGGAGGCTGAGAGAGGCAGCGAGAAAGGGAGAGGCAGCGAGAGGCAGAGAGAGGCAGAGAGAGACAGAGAGAAACATGGAGAGACAGAGAGAGACAGAGAGAGGCAGAGAAAAGCGAGAGAGACAGAGGGAGACAGAGAAAGACAGAAATAGCTGGGGAGAGACAGGTAGAGGCAAAGAGCGACAGAGAGAGAGAGAGAGAGAGAGAGAGAGAGAGAGTGAGAGACTGACAGAGAGACGGAGAGACACTGGGGGACATGGAAAGTGGCAGAGAGAGACAGGGAGAGGCAGAGAGAGACAGAGCGGCAGAGAGAGGCAGAGAGAGAGAGAGACAGGGAGTGACAGAGAGAGAGAGAAGGAGACAGAAAAAGTCAGTGAGAGAGACAGACACAGAGGGAGACAGAGAGAGACAGTGAGAGGCAGAGAAAAGCGAGAGAGGCAGAGAGAGGCAGAGAGAGGCGGAGAGAAGCAGAGAGAGGCAGAGAGAGGCGGAGAGAGGCAGCGAGAAAGAAAGAGGCAGCGAGAGGCAGAGACAGACAGAGAGAGACAGAGAGAAGCAGAGAAAAGCAGAGAGCGACAAAGAGAGACACTGAGATACAGAGAGAGCTACAGAGAGTCAGAGAAATGCAGCCAGAGGCAGAGACAGATAGAGAGTGTTAGAGAGATTCAAGGAGAGAAAGGGCGAAGCAGAGAGAGACTAGTGAACATGCAGAGAGGCAGAGACAGACAGGGAGAGGCAGAGAGAGACAGAGAGAGGCAGAGAAAAGCGAGAGAGACAAAGAGAGATAGTGAGATACAGAAAGAGCTACAGAGAGTCAGAGAACAGCAGCCAGAGGCAGAGACAGACATAGAGTGTTAGAGAGATTCAAGGAGAGAAAGGGAGAAGCAGAGAGAGACTAGTGAACATGGTGAGAGGCTGAGAGCGAGTCACGGAGCGGCAGAGAGAGCCAGAGGGAGACAGACAGAGGCAGCGAGAGGCAGAGAGAGACAGAAAGGGACGGCGAGGGACAGTGAGGGAGACGTACAGAGTGAAGCAGACAGAGAGAGAGAGTGACAGAGAGAGAGACGGAGGGAGACCGAGAGAGATGGAAAGAGGCAGAGAGAAACAGAGAGAGGCAGAGGTAAGACAGAGAGAGGCAGAGGGAGACAGAGAGAGAAAGAAAAGGAGAGAGGGAGAGAAAGGAAGAGAGAGGCAGCGAGAGGCAGAGAGAGATAGAAAGGGACGGCGAGGGACAGTGAGGGAGACATACAGAGTGAGGCAGACAGAGACAAGGAGTGACAGAGGGGGACAGAAAGAGAGATGGAGAGAGACAGACAGAGACAGAGGTAGACAGAGAGAGATATGGAGACGCCAACAGAGGCGGAGAGAGACAGTCAGAGAGACAATGAGAGGGAGAGAGAGACAGTGAGCAGCTGCGAGAGGTAGAGACAGAAAGAGAGAGGCAGAGGGAGATAGAGAGAGACAGACAGAGAGCGGCATAGAGGGACGGAGAGGCACAGAGAGATACAAAGACTGACGCAGACAGACAGATAGAGATAGAGAGAGGCAGAGAGAGGCAGGGAGAGCCAGAGAGCGACAGAGAGAGACGGAGGAAGACACAGAGAGATGGAAAGAGGCAGAGAGAAATAAAGAGAGGCAGAGGTAAGACAGAGAGAGGCAGAGAGAGGCAGAGCGAGGCGGAGGGAGACAGAGAGACAAGGAAAGGCCGAGAGGGACAGAGAGGGAGAGAGACAGAGGGAGACAGAGGGAGACAGAGAGAGAAAGAGAAGGAGCGAGGGAGAGAAAGGGAGAGAGAGGCAGCGAGAGGCAAGGAGAGACAGAGAGAGGCTGAGGGAGATAGAGAAAGACAGTGAGAGACAGACAGAGACATGGAGAGACAGAGAGAGACAGAGAGAGGCAGAGGTAGACAGTGAGAGATATGGACAGCCCGACAGAGGCGGAGAGAGACAGGTAGAGAGACAAAGAGAGGGAGAGAGAGACAGAGAGCAGCTGCGAGAGGCAGAGACAGACAGAGAGAGGCAGAGGGAGATAGAGAGAGACAGTCAGAGAGCGGCATAGAGGGGACGGAGAGGCACAGAGAGACATAGAGACAGACGCAGAGAGACTGATAGAGATGGAGAGAGGCAGAGAGAGAGAGAGAGAGGGAGTGACAGAGAGAGCCAGGAGACAGAGAAAGTCAGTGAGAGACAGAGAGACACAGAGGGAGACAGGGAGAGACAGAGAGAGGCAGAGAAAAGCGAGAGAGGCAGCGCGAGGCAGAGAGAGGCGGAGAGAGGCAGCGAGAGGCAAAGACAGACAGAGAGAGGCAGAGAGAGACATGGAGAGACAGAGAGAGACAGAGAGAGGCAGAGAAAAGCGAGAGAGACAGAGGGAGACAGAGAAAGACAGAAATAGGTAGGGAGAGACAGGTAGAGGCAAAGAGCGACAGAGAGAGACAGAGAGAAACAGAGAGAGACAGAGTGAGACAGGGATAGGCAGACAGAAACAGAGGGAGAGAGAGAGAGATATGGTGAGGCAGAGAGAGGCAGAGAAAGACAGAGAGACACAGAGAGAGACAGAGGGAGAAAGAGAAGGAGCGAGGGAGAGAAAAGAAGAGAGAGGCAGCGAGAGGCAGAGATACAGAGAGAGAGACAGAGAGAGGCAGAGAAAAGCAGAGAGAGACAAAGAGAGACACTGAGATACAGTAAGAGCTACAGAGAGTCAGAGAAATGCAGCCAGAGGCAGAGACAGATAGATAGTGTTAGAGAGATTCAAGGAGAGAAAGGGCGAAGCAGAGAGAGACTAGTGAACATGGAGAGAGGCTGAGAGAGGGTCACGGAGGGGCAGAGAGATCCAGAGGGAGACAGACAGAGGCAGCGAGAGGCAGAGAGAGACAGAAAGGGACAGCGAGGGAGACAGACAGAGACAGAGAGGGACAGAGGGAGACACAGAAAGACCAAAAGAGATAGACTGAGGTAGAGAGAGAGAGAGAGTGATGAAGAGAAGCAGAGAGAGGCAGAGTGAGGCGGAGGGAGACAGAGAGAGATGGAAAGAGGCAGAGAGAAACAGACAGTGCCAGAGGTAAGACAGAGAGAGGCAGAGAGAGGCAGAGCGAGGCGGAGAGAGGGAAAGAGAGACAAGGAAAGGCCGAGAGGGACAGAGAGGGAGAGAGACAGAGGCAGGCAGAGAGAGGCAGGGAGAGGCAGAGAGCTACGGAAAAAGAGTGAGAAATGCAGAGAGAGACAGACAGAGAGCGGCATAGAGGGACGCAGAGGCACAGAGAGACATAGAGAGAGGCAGAGCGAGGCGGAGAGAGGGAAAGAGAGACAGGGAAAGGCCGAGAGGGACAGAGAGGGAGAGAGACAGAGGCAGGCAGAGAGAGGCAGGGAGAGGCAGAGAGCTACGGAGAAAGAGTGAGAAATGCAGAGTGAGACAGACAGAGAGCGGCATAGAGGGACGCAGAGGCACAGAGAGACATAGAGAGAGGCAGAGCGAGGCGGAGAGAGGGAAAGAGAGACAAGGAAAGGCCGAGAGGGACAGAGAGGGAGAGAGACAGAGGCAGGCAGAGAGAGGCAGGGAGAGGCAGAGAGCTACAGAGAAAGAGTGAGAAATGCAGAGTGAGACAGACAGAGAGCGGCATAGAGGGACGCAGAGGCACAGAGAGACATAGAGAGAGGCAGAGAGAGAGAGAGTCAGGGAGTGACAGGGAGAGCCAGAAGGAGACAGAGAATGTCAGTGAGAGACAGACACAGGCAGAGGGAGACAGAGAGAGGCAGAGAGAGGCAGAGGGAGGCTGAGAGAGGCAGCGAGAAAGGGAGAGGCAGCGAGAGGCAGAGAGAGGCAGAGAGAGACAGAGAGAAACATGGAGAGACAGAGAGAGACAGAGAGAGGCAGAGAAAAGCGAGAGAGACAGAGGGAGACAAAGAAAGACAGAAATAGCTGGGGAGAGACAGGTAGAGGCAAAGAGCGACAGAGAGAGAGAGAGAGAGAGAGAGAGAGAGTGAGAGACTGACAGAGAGACGGAGAGACACTGGGGGACATGGAAAGTGGCAGAGAGAGACAGGGAGAGGCAGAGAGAGACAGAGCGGCAGAGAGAGGCAGAGAGAGAGAGAGACAGGGAGTGACAGAGAGAGCCAGAAGGAGACAGAAAAAGTCAGTGAGAGAGACAGACACAGAGGGAGACAGAGAGAGACAGTGAGAGGCAGAGAAAAGCGAGAGAGGCAGAGAGAGGCAGAGAGAGGCGGAGAGAAGCAGAGAGAGGCAGAGCGAGGCGGAGAGAGGGAAAGAGAGACAGGGAAAGGCCGAGAGGGACAGAGAGGGAGAGAGACAGAGGCAGGCAGAGAGAGGCAGGGAGAGGAAGAGAGCTACGGAGAAAGAGTGAGAAATGCAGAGTGAGACAGACAGAGAGCGGCATAGAGGGACGCAGAGGCACAGAGAGACATAGAGAGAGGCAGAGAGAGAGAGTCAGGGAGTGACAGGGAGAGCCAGAAGGAGACAGAGAATGTCAGTGAGAGACAGACACAGGCAGAGGGAGACAGAGAGAGGCAGAGAAAAGCGAGAGAGGCAGAGAGAGGCAGAGAGAGGCTGAGAGAGGCAGCGAGAAAGGGAGAGGCAGCGAGAGGCAGAGATAGACAGAGAGAGGCAGAGAGAGA
Organism: Diachasmimorpha longicaudata; assembly: GCF_034640455.1. Classification (NCBI taxonomy): domain Eukaryota; kingdom Metazoa; phylum Arthropoda; class Insecta; order Hymenoptera; family Braconidae; genus Diachasmimorpha; species Diachasmimorpha longicaudata. The sequence continues at coordinate 208,776 of NW_026973897.1, forward strand.
CAGAGAGAAACATGGAGAGATAGAGAGAGACAGAGAGAGGCAGAGAAAAGCGAGAGAGACAGAGGGAGACAGAGAAAGACAGAAATAGCTGGGGAGAGACAGGTAGAGGCAAAGAGCGACAGAGAGAGAGAGAGAGAGAGTGAGAGACTGACAGAGAGACGGAGAGACACTAGGGGACATGGAAAGTAGAAGAGAGAGGCAGGGAGAGGCAGAGAGAGACAGGGAGAGGCAGAGAAAAGCGAGAGAGGCAGAGAGAGTCAGAGAGAGGCGTAGAGAGGCAGAGAGAAAGAGAGAGGCAGCGAGTGGCAGAGGAAGACAGAGAGAGACATGGAGAGACAGAGAGAGACAGACAGAGGCAGAGAAAAGCGAGAGAGACAAAGAGAGATAGTGAGATACAGAAAGAGCTACAGAGAGTCAGAGAACAGCAGCCAGAGGCAGAGACAGACATAGAGTGTTAGAGAGATTCAAGGAGAGAAAGGGAGAAGCAGAGAGAGACTAGTGAACATGGTGAGAGGCTGAGAGAGAGTCACGGAGCGGCAGAGAGAGCCAGAGGGAGACAGACAGAGGCAGCGAGAGGCAGAGAGAGACAGAAAGGGACGGCGAGGGACAGTGAGGGAGACGTACAGAGTGAAGCAGACAGAGAGAGAGAGTGACAGAGAGAGAGACGGAGGGAGACCGAGAGAGATGGAAAGAGGCAGAGAGAAACAGAGAGAGGCAGAGGTAAGACAGAGAGAGGCAGAGGGAGACAGAGAGAGAAAGAGAAGGAGAGAGGGAGAGAAAGGAAGAGAGAGGCAGCGAGAGGCAGAGAGAGATAGAAAGGGACGGCGAGGGACAGTGAGGGAGACATACAGAGTGAGGCAGACAGAGACAAGGAGTGACAGAGGGGGACAGAAAGAGAGATGGAGAGAGACAGACAGAGACAGAGGTAGACAGAGAGAGATATGGAGACGCCAACAGAGGCGGAGAGAGACAGTCAGAGAGACAATGAGAGGGAGAGAGAGACAGTGAGCAGCTGCGAGAGGTAGAGACAGAAAGAGAGAGGCAGAGGGAGATAGAGAGAGACAGACAGAGAGCGGCATAGAGGGACGGAGAGGCACAGAGAGATACAAAGACTGACGCAGACAGACAGATAGAGATAGAGAGAGGCAGAGAGAGGCAGGGAGAGCCAGAGAGCGACAGAGAGAGACGGAGGAAGACACAGAGAGATGGAAAGAGGCAGAGAGAAATAAAGAGAGGCAGAGGTAAGACAGAGAGAGGCAGAGAGAGGCAGAGCGAGGCGGAGGGAGACAGAGAGACAAGGAAAGGCCGAGAGGGACAGAGAGGGAGAGAGACAGAGGGAGACAGAGGGAGACAGAGAGGGAAAGAGAAGGAGCGAGGGAGAGAAAGGGAGAGAGAGGCAGCGAGAGGCAAGGAGAGACAGAGAGAGGCTGAGGGAGATAGAGAAAGACAGTGAGAGACAGACAGAGACATGGAGAGACAGAGAGAGACAGAGAGAGGCAGAGGTAGACAGTGAGAGATATGGACAGCCCGACAGAGGCGGAGAGAGACAGGTAGAGAGACAAAGAGAGGGAGAGAGAGAAAGAGAGCAGCTGCGAGTGGCAGAGACAGACAGAGAGAGGCAGAGGGAGATAGAGAGAGACAGTCAGAGAGCGGCATAGAGGGGACGGAGAGGCACAGAGAGACAGACGCAGAGAGACTGATAGAGATGGAGAGAGGCAGAGAGAGAGACAGGGAGTGACAGAGAGAGCCAGGAGACAGAGAAAGTCAGTGAGAGACAGAGAGACACAGAGGGAGACAGGGAGAGACAGAGACAGGCAGAGAAAAGCGAGAGAGGCAGCGCGAGGCAGAGAGAGGCGGAGAGAGGCAGCGAGAGGCAAAGACAGACAGAGAGAGGCAGAGAGAGACATGGAGAGACAGAGAGAGACAGAGAGAGGCAGAGAAAAGCGAGAGAGACAGAGGGAGACAGAGAAAGACAGAAATAGGTAGGGAGAGACAGGTAGAGGCAAAGAGCGACAGAGAGAGACAGAGAGAAACAGAGAGAGACAGAGTGAGACAGGGATAGGCAGACAGAAACAGAGGGAGAGAGAGAGAGATATGGTGAGGCAGAGAGAGGCAGAGAAAGACAGAGAGACACAGAGAGAGACAGAGGGAGAAAGAGAAGGAGCGAGGGAGAGAAAGGAAGAGAGAGGCAGCGAGAGGCAGAGACACAGAGAGAGAGAGACAGAGAGAGGCAGAGAAAAGCAGAGAGAGACAAAGAGAGACACTGAGATACAGTAAGAGCTACAGAGAGTCAGAGAAATGCAGCCAGAGGCAGAGACAGATAGATAGTGTTAGAGAGATTCAAGGAGAGAAAGGGCGAAGCAGAGAGAGACTAGTGAACATGGAGAGAGGCTGAGAGAGGGTCACGGAGGGGCAGAGAGATCCAGAGGGAGACAGACAGAGGCAGCGAGAGGCAGAGAGAGACAGAAAGGGACAGCGAGGGAGACAGACAGAGACAGAGAGGGACAGAGGGAGACACAGAAAGACCAAAAGAGATAGACTGAGGTAGAGAGAGAGAGAGAGTGATGAAGAGAAGCAGAGAGAGGCAGAGTGAGGCGGAGGGAGACAGAGAGAGATGGAAAGAGGCAGAGAGAAACAGACAGTGCCAGAGGTAAGACAGGGAGAGGCAGAGAGAGGCAGAGCGAGGCGGAGAGAGGGAAAGAGAGACAAGGAAAGGCCGAGAGGGACAGTGAGGGAGCGAGACAGAGGCAGGCAGAGAGAGGCAGGGAGAGGCAGAGAGCTACAGAGAAAGAGTGAGAAATGCACAGTGAGACAGACAGAGAGCGGCATAGAGGGACGCAGAGGCACAGAGAGACATAGAGAGAGGCAGAGAGAAAGAGTCAGGGAGTGACAGGGAGAGCCAGAAGGAGACAGAGAATGTCAGTGAGAGACAGACACAGGCAGAGGGAGACAGAGAGAGGCAGAGAAAAGCGAGAGAGGCAGAGAGAGGCAGAGAGAGGCTGAGAGAGGCAGAGAGAGGCTGAGAGAGGCAGCGAGAAAGGGAGAGGCAGCGAGAGGCAGAGATAGACAGAGAGAGGCAGAGAGAGACAGAGAGAAACATGGAGAGACAGAGAGAGACAGAGAGAGGCAGAGAAAAGCGAGAGAGACAGAGGGAGACAGAGAAAGACAGAAATAGCTGGGGAGAGACAGGTAGAGGCAAAGAGCGACAGAGAGAGAGAGAGAGAGAGAGAGAGAGTGAGAGACTGACAGAGAGACGGAGAGACACTGGGGGACATGGAATGTGGCAGAGAGAGACAGGGAGAGGCAGAGAGAGACAGAGCGGCAGAGAGAGGCAGAGAGAGAGAGACAGGGAGTGACAGAGAGAGCCAGAAGGAGACAGAAAAAGTCAGTGAGAGAGACAGACACAGAGGGAGACAGAGAGAGACAGTGAGAGGCAGAGAAAAGCGAGAGAGGCAGAGAGAGGCAGAGAGAGGCGGAGAGAAGCAGAGAGAGGCAGAGAGAGGCGGAGAGAGGCAGCGAGAAAGAAAGAGGCAGCGAGAGGCAGAGACAGACAGAGAGAGACAGAGAGAAGCAGAGAAAAGCAGAGAGCGACAAAGAGAGACACTGAGATACAGAGAGAGCTACAGAGAGTCAGAGAAATGCAGCCAGAGGCAGAGACAGATAGAGAGTGTTAGAGAGATTCAAGGAGAGAAAGGGCGAAGCAGAGAGAGACTAGTGAACATGGAGAGAGGCAGAGACAGACAGGGAGAGGCAGAGAGAGACAGAGAGAGGCAGAGAAAAGCGAGAGAGACAAAGAGAGATAGTGAGATACAGAAAGAGCTACAGAGAGTCAGAGAACAGCAGCCAGAGGCAGAGACAGACATAGAGTGTTAGAGAGATTCAAGGAAAGAAAGGGAGAAGCAGAGAGAGACTAGTGAACATGGTGAGAGGCTGAGAGAGAGTCACGGAGAGGCAGAGAGAGCCAGAGGGAGACAGACAGAGGCAGCGAGAGGCAGAGAGAGACAGAAAGGGACGGCGAGGGACAGTGAGGGAGACGTACAGAGTGAAGCAGACAGAGAGAGAGAGTGACAGAGAGAGAGACGGAGGGAGACCGAGAGAGATGGAAAGAGGCAGAGAGAGACAGAGGGAGACAGAGGGAGACAGAGAGAGAAAGAGAAGGAGCGAGGGAGAGAAAGGGAGAGAGAGGCAGCGAGAGGCAAGGAGAGACAGAGAGAGGCTGAGGGAGATAGAGAAAGACAGTGAGAGACAGACAGAGACATGGAGAGACAGAGAGAGACAGAGAGAGGCAGAGGTAGACAGTGAGAGATATGGACAGCCCGACAGAGGCGGAGAGAGACAGGTAGAGAGACAAAGAGAGGGAGAGAGAGACAGAGAGCAGCTGCGAGAGGCAGAGACAGACAGAGAGAGGCAGAGGGAGATAGAGAGAGACAGTCAGAGAGCGGCATAGAGGGGACGGAGAGGCACAGAGAGACAGACGCAGAGAGACTGATAGAGATGGAGAGAGGCAGAGAGAGAGAGAGACAGGGAGTGACAGAGAGAGCCAGGAGACAGAGAAAGTGAGTGAGAGACAGAGAGACACAGAGGGAGACAGGGAGAGACAGAGAGAGGCAGAGAAAAGCGATAGAGGCAGCGCGAGGCAGAGAGAGGCGGAGAGAGGCAGCGAGAGGCAAAGACAGACAGAGAGAGGCAGAGAGAGACATGGAGAGACAGAGAGAGACAGAGAGAGGCAGAGAAAAGCGAGAGAGACAGAGGGAGACAGAGAAAGACAGAAATAGGTAGGGAGAGACAGTTAGAGGCAAAGAGCGACAGAGAGAGACAGAGAGAAACAGAGAGAGACAGAGTGAGACAGGGATAGGCAGACAGAAAAAGAGGGAGAGAGAGAGAGATATGGTGAGGCAGAGAGAGGCAGAGAAAGACAGAGAGACACAGAGAGAGACAGAGGGAGAAAGAGAAGGAGCGAGGGAGAGAAAGGAAGAGAGAGGCAGCGAGAGGCAGAGACACAGAGAGAGAGACAGAGAGAGGCAGAGAAAAGCGAGAGAGACAGAGGGAGACAGAGAAAGACAGAAATAGCTGGGGAGAGACAGGTAGAGGCAAAGAGCGACAGAGAGAGAGAGAGAGAGAGAGAGAGTGAGAGACTGACAGAGAGACGGAGAGACACTGGGGGACATGGAAAGTGGCAGAGAGAGACAGGGAGAGGCAGAGAGAGACAGAGCGGCAGAGAGAGGCAGAGAGAGAGAGACAGGGAGTGACAGAGAGAGCTAGAAGGAGACAGAAAAAGTCAGTGAGAGAGACAGACACAGAGGGAGACAGAGAGAGACAGTGAGAGGCAGAGAAAAGCGAGAGAGGCAGAGAGAGGCAGAGAGAGGCGGAGAGAAGCAGAGAGAGGCAGAGAGAGGCGGAGAGAGGCAGCGAGAAAGAGAGAGGCAGCGAGAGGCAGAGAATGACAGAGAGAGACAGAGAGAAGCAGAGAAAAGCAGAGAGCGACAAAGAGAGACACTGAGATACAGAGAGAGCTACAGAGAGTCAGAGAAATGCAGCCAGAGGCAGAGACAGATAGAGAATGTTAGAGAGATTCAAGGAGAGAAAGGGCGAAGCAGAGAGAGACTAGTGAACATGGAGAGAGGCTGAGAGAGAGTCACGGAGCGGCAGAGAGAGCCAGAGGGAGACAGAGAAAGACAGAAATAGGTAGGGAGAGACAGGTAGAGGCAAAGAGCGACAGAGAGAGACAGAGAGAGTGAGAGACTGACAGAGAGACGGAGAGACACTGGGGGACATGGAAAGTAGAAGAGATAGGCAGGGCGAGGCAGAGAGAGACAGGGAGAGGCAGAGAGAGCGAGAAGGAGACAGAGAAAGTCAGTGAGAGACAGACAGAGACACAGGGAGACAGAGAGAGGCAGAGAGAGCCAGAGAGAGGCGTAGAGAGGCAGAGAGAAAGAGAGAGGCAGCGAGTGGCAGAGGAAGACAGGGAGAGACATGGAGAGACAGAGAGAGACAGAGAGAGGCAGAGAAAAGCGAGAGAGACAAAGAGAGATAGTGAAATACAGAAAGAGCTACAGAGAGTCAGAGAACAGCAGCCAGAGGCAGAGACAGACATAGAGTGTTAGAGAGATTCAAGGAAAGAAAGGGAGAAGCAGAGAGAGACTACTGAACATGGTGAGAGGCTGAGAGGGAGTCACGGAAAGACACTGGGGGACATGGAAAGTGAAAGAGACAGGCAGGGAGAGGCAGAGAGAGACAGGGTGAGGCAGAGAGAGACAGAGAGTGACAGAGGGAGACAGAAAGAGACTAGGAGAGAGACTGACAGAGACAGAGGTAGACAGAGAGAGATATGGAGATGCCAACAGAGGCGGAGAGAGACAATCAGAGAGACAAAGAGAGGGAGGGAGAGACAGTGAGCAGCTGCGAGAGGTAGAGACAGAAAGAGAGAGGCAGAGGGAGATAGAGAGAGACAGACAGAGAGCGGCATAGAGGGACCGAGAGGCACAGAGAGATACAAAGACAGACGCAGAGAGACAGATAGAGATAGAGAGAGGCAGAGAGAGAGACAGGGAGTGACAGAGAGAGCCAGAAGGAGACAGAGAAAGATAGGGAGAGACAGACAGAGTCAAAGGGAGACAGAGAGAGACAGAGAGAGGCAGAGAAACGCGAGAGTGGCAGAGAGAGGCAAAGAGCGACAGAGAGAAACAGAGAGAGTGAGAGACAGACAGAGAGACGGGGAGACACTGGGGGACATGTAAAGTGGCAGAGAGAGACAGAGCGAGGCAGAAAGAGACTGAGAGGCAGAGAGAGACAGAGAGAGACAGAGAGAGGCGGAGAGATGCAGCGAGAGGCAGAGACACACAGAGAGAGACAGAGAGAGGCAGAGAAAAGCAGAGAGAGACAAAGAGAGACACTGAGATACAGTAAGAGCTACAGAGAGTCAGAGAAATGCAGCCAGAGGCAGAGACAGATAGATAGTGTTAGAGAGATTCAAGGAGAGAAAGGGCGAAGCAGAGAGAGACTAGTGAACATGGAGAGAGGCTGAGAGAGGGTCACGGAGCGGCAGAGAGATCCAGAGGGAGACAGACAGAGGCAGCGAGAGGCAGAGAGAGACAGAAAGGGACAGCGAGGGAGACAGACAGAGACAGAGAGGGACAGAGGGAGACACAGAAAGACCAAAAGAGATAGACTGAGGTAGAGAGAGAGAGAGAGTGATGAAGAGAAGCAGAGAGAGGCAGAGTGAGGCGGAGGGAGACAGAGAGAGATGGAAAGAGGCAGAGAGAAACAGACAGTGCCAGAGGTAAGACAGAGAGAGGCAGAGAGAGGCAGAGCGAGGCGGAGAGAGGGAAAGAGAGACAAGGGAAGGCCGTGAGGGACAGAGAGGGAGAGAGACAGAGGCAGGCAGAGAGAGGCATCGAGGGACGGAGAGGCACAGAGAGACACAGAGACAGACGCAGAGAGACTGATAGAGATGGAGAGAGGCAGAGAAAAGCGAGAGAGACAGAGGGAGACAGAGAAAGACAGAAATAGGTAGGGAGAGACAGGTAGAGGCAAAGAGCGACAGAGAGAAACAGCGAGAGACAGAGTGAGACAGGGATAGGCACACAGAAACAGAGGGAGAGAGAGAGAGATATGGTGAGGCAGAGAGAGGCAGAGAAAGACAGAGAGACACAGAGAGAGACAGAGGGAGAAAGAGAAGGAGCGAGGGAGAGAAAGGAAGAGAGAGGCAGCGAGAGGCAGAGACACACAGAGAGAGACAGAGAGAGGCAGAGAAAAGCAGAGAGAGACAAAGAGAGACACTGAGATACAGTAAGAGCTACAGAGAGTCAGAGAAATGCAGCCAGAGGCAGAGACAGATAGATAGTGTTAGAGAGATTCAAGGAGAGAAAGGGCGAAGCAGAGAGAGACTAGTGAACATGGAGAGAGGCTGAGAGAGGGTCACGGAGGGGCAGAGAGATCCAGAGGGAGACAGACAGAGGCAGCGAGAGGCAGAGAGAGACAGAAAGGGACAGCGAGGGAGACAGACAGAGACAGAGAGGGACAGAGGGAGACACAGAAAGACAAAAGAGATAGACTGAGGTAGAGAGAGAGAGAGAGTGATGAAGAGAAGCAGAGAGAGGCAGAGTGAGGCGGAGGGAGACAGAGAGAGATGGAAAGAGGCAGAGAGAAACAGACAGTGCCAGAGGTAAGACAGAGAGAGGCAGAGAGAGGCAGAGCGAGGCGGAGAGAGGGAAAGAGAGACAAGGAAAGGCCGAGAGGGGCAGAGAGGGAGAGAGACAGAGGCAGGCAGAGAGAGGCAGGGAGAGGCAGAGAGCTACGGAAAAAGAGTGAGAAATGCAGAGAGAGACAGACAGAGAGCGGCATAGAGGGACGCAGAGGCACAGAGAGACATAGAGAGAGGCAGAGCGAGGCGGAGAGAGGGAAAGAGAGACAGGGAAAGGCCGAGAGGGACAGAGAGGGAGAGAGACAGAGGCAGGCAGAGAGAGGCAGGGAGAGGAAGAGAGCTACGGAGAAAGAGTGAGAAATGCAGAGTGAGACAGACAGAGAGCGGCATAGAGGGACGCAGAGGCACAGAGAGACATAGAGAGAGGCAGAGAGAGAGAGTCAGGGAGTGACAGGGAGAGCCAGAAGGAGACAGAGAATGTCAGTGAGAGACAGACACAGGCAGAGGGAGACAGAGAGAGGCAGAGAAAAGCGAGAGAGACAGAGGGAGACAGAGAAAGACAGAAATAGCTGGGGAGAGACAGGTAGAGGCAAAGAGCGACAGAGAGAGAGAGAGAGAGAGAGAGAGAGAGAGAGAGAGAGAGAGAGAGTGAGAGACTGACAGAGAGACGGAGAGACACTGGGGGACATGGAAAGTGGCAGAGAGAGACAGGGAGAGGCAGAGAGAGACAGAGCGGCAGAGAGAGGCAGAGAGAGAGAGACAGGGAGTGACAGAGAGAGCTAGAAGGAGACAGAAAAAGTCAGTGAGAGAGACAGACACAGAGGGAGACAGAGAGAGACAGTGAGAGGCAGAGAAAAGCGAGAGAGGCAGAGAGAGGCAGAGAGAGGCGGAGAGAAGCAGAGAGAGGCAGAGAGAGGCGGAGAGAGGCAGCGAGAAAGAGAGAGGCAGCGAGAGGCAGAGACAGACAGAGAGAGACAGAGAGAAGCAGAGAAAAGCAGAGAGCGACAAAGAGAGACACTGAGATACAGAGAGAGCTACAGAGAGTCAGAGAAATGCAGCCAGAGGCAGAGACAGATAGAGAGTGTTAGAGAGATTCAAGGAGAGAAAGGGCGAAGCAGAGAGAGACTAGTGAACATGGAGAGAGGCAGAGACAGACAGGGAGAGGCAGAGAGAGACAGAGAGAGGCAGAGAAAAGCGAGAGAGACAAAGAGAGATAGTGAGATACAGAAAGAGCTACAGAGAGTCAGAGAACAGCAGCCAGAGGCAGAGACAGACATAGAGTGTTAGAGAGATTCAAGGAGAGAAAGGGAGAAGCAGAGAGAGACTAGTGAACATGGTGAGAGGCTGAGAGAGAGTCACGGAGCGGCAGAGAGAGCCAGAGGGAGACAGACAGAGGCAGCGAGAGGCAGAGAGAGACAGAAAGGGACGGCGAGGGACAGTGAGGGAGACGTACAGAGTGAAGCAGACAGAGAGAGAGAGTGACAGAGAGAGAGACGGAGGGAGACCGAGAGAGATGGAAAGAGGCAGAGAGAAACAGAGAGAGGCAGAGGTAAGACAGAGAGAGGCAGAGGGAGACAGAGAGAGAAAGAGAAGGAGAGAGGGAGAGAAAGGAAGAGAGAGGCAGCGAGAGGCAGAGAGAGATAGAAAGGGACGGCGAGGGACAGTGAGGGAGACATACAGAGTGAGGCAGACAGAGACAAAGAGTGACAGAGGGAGACAGAAAGAGAGATGGAGAGAGACAGACAGAGACAGAGGTAGACAGAGAGAGATATGGAGACGCCAACAGAGGCGGCGAGAGACAGTCAGAGAGACAATGAGAGGGAGAGAGAGACAGTGAGCAGCTGCGAGAGGTAGAGACAGAAAGAGAGAGGCAGAGGGAGACAGAAAGAGACTAGGAGAGAGACAGACAGAGACAGAGGTAGACAGAGAGAGATATGGAGATGCCAACAGAGGCGGAGAGAGACAATCAGAGAGACAAAGAGAGGGAGGGAGAGACAGTGAGCAGCTGCGAGAGGTAGAGACAGAAAGAGAGAGGCAGAGGGAGATAGAGAGAGACAGACAGAGAGCGGCATAGAGGGACCGAGAGGCACAGAGAGATACAAAGACAGACGCAGAGAGACAGATGGAGATAGAGAGAGGCAGAGAGAGAGACAGGGAGTGACAGAGAGAGCCAGAAGGAGACAGAGAAAGATAGTGAGAGACAGAGAGACACAGAGGGAGACAGGGAGAGACAGAGAGAGGCAGAGAAAAGCGAGAGAGACAGAGGGAGACAGAGAAAGACAGAAATAGGTAGGGAGAGACAGGTAGAGGCAAAGAGCGACAGAGAGAGACAGAGAGAAACAGAGAGAGACAGAGTGAGACAGGGATAGGCAGACAGAAACAGAGGGAGAGAGAGAGAGATATGGTGAGGCAGAGAGAGGCAGAGAAAGACAGAGAGACACAGAGAGAGACAGAGGGAGAAAGAGAAGGAGCGAGGGAGAGAAAGGAAGAGAGAGGCAGCGAGAGGCAGAGACACAGAGAGAGAGAGACAGAGAGAGGCAGAGAAAAGCAGAGAGAGACAAAGAGAGACACTGAGATACAGTAAGAGCTACAGAGAGTCAGAGAAATGCAGCCAGAGGCAGAGACAGATAGATAGTGTTAGAGAGATTCAAGGAGAGAAAGGGCGAAGCAGAGAGAGACTAGTGAACATGGAGAGAGGCTGAGAGAGGGTCACGGAGGGGCAGAGAGATCCAGAGGGAGACAGACAGAGGCAGCGAGAGGCAGAGAGAGACAGAAAGGGACAGCGAGGGAGACAGACAGAGACAGAGAGGGACAGAGGGAGACACAGAAAGACCAAAAGAGATAGACTGAGGTAGAGAGAGAGAGAGAGAGTGATGAAGAGAAGCAGAGAGAGGCAGAGTGAGGCGGAGGGAGACAGAGAGAGATGGAAAGAGGCAGAGAGAAACAGACAGTGCCAGAGGTAAGACAGAGAGAGGCAGAGAGAGGCAGAGCGAGGCGGAGAGAGGGAAAGGGAGACAAGGAAAGGCCGAGAGGGACAGAGAGGGAGAGAGACAGAGGCAGGCAGAGAGAGGCAGGGAGAGGCAGAGAGCTACAGAGAAAGAGTGAGAAATGCAGAGTGAGACAGACAGAGAGCGGCATAGAGGGACGCAGAGGCACGGAGAGACATAGAGAGAGGCAGAGAGAGAGAGACAGGGAGTGACAGGGAGAGCCAGAAGGAGACAGAGAATGTCAGTGAGAGACAGACAAAGGCAGAGGGAGACAGAGAGAGGCAGAGAAAAGCGAGAAAGGCAGAGAGAGGCTGAGAGAGGCAGCGAGAAAGGGAGAGGCAGCGAGAGGCAGAGATAGACAGAGAGAGGCAGAGAGAGACAGAGAGAAACATGGAGAGACAGAGAGAGACAGAGAGAGGCAGAGAAAAGCGAGAGAGACAGAGGGAGACAGAGAAAGACAGAAATAGCTGGGGAGAGACAGGTAGAGGCAACGAGCGACAGAGAGAGAGAGAGAGAGTGAGAGACTGACAGAGAGACGGAGAGACACTGGGGGACATGGAAAGTGGCAGAGAGAGACAGGGAGAGGCAGAGAGCGACAGAGCGGCAGAGAGAGGCAGAAAGAGAGAGACAGGGAGTGACAGAGAGAGCCAGAAGGAGACAGAAAAAGTCAGTGAGAGAGACAGACACAGAGGGAGACAGAGAGAGACAGAGGGAGATAGAGAGAGACAGTCAGAGAGCGGCATAGAGGGGACGGAGAGGCACAGAGAGACAGACCCCGAGAGACTGATAGAGATGGAGAGAGGCAGAGAGAGAGACAGGGAGTGACAGAGAGAGCCAGGAGACAGAGAAAGTCAGTGAGAGACAGAGAGACACAGAGGGAGACAGGGAGAGACAGAGAGAGGCAGAGAAAAGCGAGAGAGACAGAGGGAGACAGAGAAAGACAGAAATAGGTAGGGAGAGACAGGTAGAGGCAAAGAGCGACAGAGAGAGACAGAGAGAAACAGAGAGAGACAGAGTGAGACAGGGATAGGCAGACAGAAACAGAGGGAGAGAGAGAGAGATATGGTGAGGCAGAGAGAGGCAGAGAAAGACAGAGAGACACAGAGAGAGACAGAGGGAGAAAGAGAAGGAGCGAGGGAGAGAAAGGAAGAGAGAGGCAGCGAGAGGCAGAGACACAGAGAGAGAGAGACAGAGAGAGGCAGAGAAAAGCAGAGAGAGACAAAGAGAGACACTGAGATACAGTAAGAGCTACAGAGAGTCAGAGAAATGCAGCCAGAGGCAGAGACAGATAGATAGTGTTAGAGAGATTCAAGGAGAGAAAGGGCGAAGCAGAGAGAGACTAGTGAACATGGAGAGAGGCTGAGAGAGGGTCACGGAGGGGCAGAGAGATCCAGAGGGAGACAGACAGAGGCAGCGAGAGGCAGAGAGAGACAGAAAGGGACAGCGAGGGAGACAGACAGAGACAGAGAGGGACAGAGGGAGACACAGAAAGACCAAAAGAGATAGACTGAGGTAGAGAGAGAGAGAGAGTGATGAAGAGAAGCAGAGAGAGGCAGAGTGAGGCGGAGGGAGACAGAGAGAGATGGAAAGAGGCAGAGAGAAACAGACAGTGCCAGAGGTAAGACAGAGAGAGGCAGAGCGAGGCGGAGAGAGGGAAAGGGAGACAAGGAAAGGCCGAGAGGGACAGAGAGGGAGAGAGACAGAGGCAGGCAGAGAGAGGCAGGGAGAGGCAGAGAGCTACAGAGAAAGAGTGAGAAATGCAGAGTGAGACAGACAGAGAGCGGCATAGAGGGACGCAGAGGCACGGAGAGACATAGAGAGAGGCAGAGAGAGAGAGTCAGGGAGTGACAGGGAGAGCCAGAAGGAGACAGAGAATGTCAGTGAGAGACAGACAAAGGCAGAGGGAGACAGAGAGAGGCAGAGAAAAGCGAGAAAGGCAGAGAGAGGCTGAGAGAGGCAGCGAGAAAGGGAGAGGCAGCGAGAGGCAGAGATAGACAGAGAGAGGCAGAGAGAGACAGAGAGAAACATGGAGAGACAGAGAGAGACAGAGAGAGGCAGAGAAAAGCGAGAGAGACAGAGGGAGACAGAGAAAGACAGAAATAGCTGGGGAGAGACAGGTAGCGGCAACGAGCGACAGAGAGAGAGAGAGAGAGTGAGAGACTGACAGAGAGACGGAGAGACACTGGGGGACATGGAAGGTGGCAGAGAGAGACAGGGAGAGGCAGAGAGCGACAGAGCGGCAGAGAGAGGCAGAAAGAGAGAGACAGGGAGTGACAGAGAGAGCCAGAAGGAGACAGAAAAAGTCAGTGAGAGAGACAGACACAGAGGGAGACAGAGAGAGACAGTGAGAGGCAGAGAAAAGCGAGAGAGGCAGAGAGAGGCAGAGAGAGGCGGAGAGAAGCAGAGAGAGGCAGAGAGAGGCGGAGAGAGGCAGCGAGAGGCAGAGACAGACAGAGAGAGACAGTGAGAAGCAGAGAAAAGCAGAGAGCGACAAAGAGAGACACTGAGATACAGAGAGAGCTACAGAGAGTCAGAGAAATGCAGCCAGAGGCAGAGACAGATAGAGAGTGTTAGAGAGATTCAAGGAGAGAAAGGGCGAAGCAGAGAGAGACTAATGAACATGGAGAGAGGCAGAGACAGACCGGGAGAGGCAGAGAGAGACAGAGAGAGGCAGAGAAAAGCGAGAGAGACAAAGAGAGATAGTGAGATACAGAAAGAGCTACAGAGAGTCAGAGAACAGCAGCCAGAGGCAGAGACAGACATAGAGTGTTAGAGAGATTCAAGGAGAGAAAGGGAGAAGCAGAGAGAGACTAGTGAACATGGTGAGAGGCTGAGAGAGAGTCACGGAGCGGCAGAGAGAGCCAGAGGGAGACAGACAGAGGCAGCGAGAGGCAGAGAGAGACAGAAAGGGACGGCGAGGGACAGTGAGGGAGACGTACAGAGTGAAGCAGACAGAGAGAGAGAGTGACAGAGAGAGAGACGGAGGGAGACCGAGAGAGATGGAAAGAGGCAGAGAGAAACAGAGAGAGGCAGAGGTAAGACAGAGAGAGGCAGAGGGAGACATAGAGAGAAAGAGAAGGAGAGAGGGAGAGAAAGGAAGAGAGAGGCAGCGAGAGGCAGAGAGAGATAGAAAGGGACGGCGAGGGACAGTGAGGGAGACATACAGAGTGAGGCAGACAGAGACAAAGAGTGACAGAGGGAGACAGAAAGAGAGATGGAGAGAGACAGACAGAGACAGAGGTAGACAGAGAGAGTTATGGAGACGCCAACAGAGGCGGAGAGAGACAGTCAGAGAGACAATGAGAGGGAGAGAGAGACAGTGAGCAGCTGCGAGAGGTAGAGACAGAAAGAGAGAGGCAGAGGGAGATAGAGAGAGACAGACAGAGAGCGGCATAGAGGGACGGAGAGGCACAGAGAGATACAAAGACTGACGCAGACAGACAGATAGAGATAGAGAGAGGCAGAGAGAGGCAGGGAGAGCCAGAGAGCGACAGAGAGAGACGGAGGAAGACACAGAGAGATGGAAAGAGGCAGAGAGAAATAAAGAGAGGCAGAGGTAAGACAGAGAGAGGCAGAGAGAGACAGAGGGAGACAGAGGGAGACAGAGAGAGACAGAGAGAGGCAGAGGTAGACAGTGAGAGATATGGACAGCCCGACAGAGGCGGAGAGAGACAGTTAGAGAGACAAAGAGAGGGGGAGAGAGACAGAGAGCAGCTGCGAGAGGCAGAGACAGACAGAGAGAGGCAGAGGGAGATAGAGAGAGACAGTCAGAGAGCGGCATAGAGGGGACGGAGAGGCACAGAGAGACAGACCCCGAGAGACTGATAGAGATGGAGAGAGGCAGAGAGAGAGACAGGGAGTGACAGAGAGAGCCAGGAGACAGAGAAAGTCAGTGAGAGACAGAGAGACACAGAGGGAGACAGGGAGAGACAGAGAGAGGCAGAGAAAAGCGAGAGAGGCAGCGCGAGGCAGAGAGAGGCGGAGAGAGGCAGCGAGAGGCAAAGACAGACAGAGAGAGGCAGAAAGAGACATGGAGAGACAGAGAGAGACAGAGAGAGGCAGAGAAAAGCGAGAGAGACGGAGGGAGACAGAGAAAGACAGAAATAGGTAGGGAGAGACAGGTAGAGGCAAAGAGCGACAGAGAGAGACAGAGAGAAACAGAGAGAGACAGAGTGAGACAGGGATAGGCAGACAGAAACAGAGGGAGAGAGAGAGAGATATGGTGAGGCAGAGAAAGACAGAGAGACACAGACAGAGACAGAGGGAGAAAGAGAAGGAGCGAGGGAGAGAAAGGAAGAGAGAGGCAGCGAGAGGCAGAGACACAGAGAGAGAGACAGAGAGAGGCAGAGAAAAGCAGAGAGCGACAAAGAGAGACACTGAGATACAGTAAGAGCTACAGAGGGTCAGAGAAATGCAGCCAGAGGCAGAGACAGATAGATAGTGTTAGAGAGATTCAAGGAGAGAAAGGGCGAAGCAGAGAGAGACTAGTGAACATGGAGAGAGGCTGAGAGAGGGTCACGGAGGGGCAGAGAGAGCCAGAGGGAGACAGACAGAGGCAGCGAGAGGCAGAGAGAGACAGAAAGGGACAGCGAGGGTGACAGACAGAGACAGAGAGGGACAGAGGGAGACACAGAAAGACCAAAGGGGATAGACTGAGGTAGAGAGAGAGAGAGTGATGAAGAGAAGCAGAGAGAGGCAGAGGAGGCGGAGGGAGACAGAGAGAGATGGAAAGAGGCAGAGAGAAACAGACAGTGCCAGAGGTAAGACAGAGAGAGGCAGAGAGAGGCAGAGCGAGGCGGAGAGAGGGAAAGAGAGACAAGGAAAGGCCGAGAGGGACAGAGAGGGAGAGAGACAGAGGCAGGCAGAGAGAGGCAGGGAGAGGCAGAGAGCTACGGAAAAAGAGTGAGAAATGCAGAGAGAGACAGACAGAGAGCGGCATAGAGGGACGCAGAGGCACAGAGAGACATAGAGAGAGGCAGAGCGAGGCGGAGAGAGGGAAAGACAGACAAGGAAAGGCCGAGAGGGACAGAGAGGGAGAGAGACAGAGGCAGGCAGAGCGAGGCAGGGAGAGGCAGAGAGCTACGGAGAAAGAGTGAGAAATGCAGAGTGAGACAGACTGAGAGCGGCATAGAGGGACGCAGAGGCACAGAGAGACATAGAGAGAGGCAGAGAGAGAGAGAGAGAGTCAGGGAGTGACAGAGAGAGCCAGAAGGAGACAGAGAAAGTCAGTGAGAGACAGACACAGGCAGAGGGAGACAGAGAGAGGCAGAGAAAAGCGAGAGAGGCAGAGAGAGGCAGAGAGAGGCTGAGAGAGGCAGCGAGAAAGGGACAGGCAGCGAGAGGCAGAGATAGACAGAGAGAGGCAGAGAGAGACAGAGAGAAACATGGAGAGACAGAGAGAGACAGAGAGAGGCAGAGAAAAGCGAGAGAGACAGAGCGACAGAGAGAGAGACAGACAAAGAGCGACAGAGAGAGAGAGAGAGTGAGAGACTGACAGAGAGACGGAGAGACACTGGGGGACATGGAAAGTGGCAGAGAGAGACAGGGAGAGGCAGAGAGAGACAGAGAGAGGCAGAGAAAGTCGAGAGAGACAAAGAGAGATAGTGAAATACAGAAAGAGCTACAGAGAGTCAGAGAACAGCAGCCAGAGGCAGAGACAGACATAGAGTGTTAGAGAGATTCAAGGAGAGAAAGGGAGAAGCAGAGAGAGACTACTGAACATGGTGAGAGGCTGAGAGGGAGTCACGGAAAGACACTGGGGGACATGGAAAGTGAAAGAGACAGGCAGGGAGAGGCAGAGAGAGCCAGAGGGAGACAGAGAAAGACAGAAATAGGTAGGGAGAGACAGGTAGAGGCAAAGAGCGACAGAGAGAGACAGAGAGAGTGAGAGACTGACAGAGAGACGGCGAGACACTGGGGGACATGGAAAGTAGAAGAGAGAGGCAGGGAGAGGCAGAGAGAGACAGGGAGAGGCAGAGAGAGCGAGAAGGAGACAGGGAAAGTCAGTGAGAGACAGACAGAGACACAGGGAGACAGAGAGCGGCAGAGAAAAGCGAGAGAGGCAGAGAGAGCCAGAGAGAGGCGTAGAGAGGCAGAGAGAAAGAGAGAGGCAGCGAGTGGCAGAGGAAGACAGGGAGAGACATGGAGAGACAGAGAGAGACAGAGCGAGGCAGAGAAAAGCGAGAGAGAAAAAGAGAGATAGTGAAATACAGAAAGAGCTACAGAGAGTCAGAGAACAGCAGCCAGAGGCAGAGACAGACATAGAGTGTTAGAGAGATTCAAGGAGAGAAAGGGAGAAGCAGAGAGAGACTACTGAACATGGTGAGAGGCTGAGAGGGAGTCACGGAAAGACACTGGGGGACATGGAAAGTGAAAGAGACAGGCAGGGAGAGGCAGAGAGAGACAGAGATGCAGAGAGAGTCAGAGTGAGACAGGGATGGACAGACAGAGACAGAGGTAGAGAGAGAGAGATATGGTGAGGCAGAGAGAGACAGAAAGGGACGGCGAGGGACAGTGAGGAAGACAGACAGAGTGAGGCAGAGAGAGACAGAGAGTGACAGAGGGAGACAGAAAGAGACTAGGAGAGAGACAGACAGAGACAGAGGTAGACAGAGAGAGATATGGAGATGCCAACAGAGGCGGAGAGAGACAATCAGAGAGACAAAGAGAGGGAGGGAGAGACAGTGAGCAGCTGCGAGAGGTAGAGACCGAAAGAGAGAGGCAGAGGGAGATAGAGAGAGACAGACAGAGAGCGGCATAGAGGGACCGAGAGGCACAGAGAGATACAAAGACAGACGCAGAGAGACAGATAGAGATAGAGAGAGGCAGAGAGAGAGACAGGGAGTGACAGAGAGAGCCAGAAGGAGACAGAGAAAGATAGTGAGAGACAGACAGAGTCAAAGGGAGACAGAGAGAGACAGAGAGAGGCAGAGAAACGCGAGAGTGGCAGAGAGAGGCAAAGAGCGACAGAGAGAGACAGAGAGAGTGAGAGACAGACAGAGAGATGGGGAGACACTGGGGGACATGTAAAGTGGCAGAGAGAGACAGAGCGAGGCAGAAAGAGACTGAGAGGCAGAGAGAGGCAGAGAGAGACAGAGAGAGACAGAGAGAGGCGGAGAGATGCAGCGAGAGGCAGAGACACACAGAGAGAGACAGAGAGAGGCAGAGAAAAGCAGAGAGAGACAAAGAGAGACACTGAGATACAGTAAGAGCTACAGAGAGTCAGAGAAATGCAGCCAGAGGCAGAGACAGATAGATAGTGTTAGAGAAATTCAACGAGAGAAAGGGCGAAGCAGAGAGAGACTAGTGAACATGGAGAGAGGCTGAGAGAGGGTCACGGAGCGGCAGAGAGATCCAGAGGGAGACAGACAGAGGCAGCGAGAGGCAGAGAGAGACAGAAAGGGACAGCGAGGGAGACAGACAGAGACAGAGAGGGACAGAGGGAGACACAGAAAGACCAAAAGAGATAGACTGAGGTAGAGAGAGAGAGAGAGTAATGAAGAGAAGCAGAGAGAGGCAGAGTGAGGCGGAGGGAGACAGAGAGAGATGGAAAGAGGCAGAGAGAAACAGACAGTGCCAGAGGTAAGACAGAGAGAGGCAGAGAGAGGCAGAGCGAGGCGGAGAGAGGGAAAGAGAGACAAGGAAAGGCCGTGAGGGACAGAGAGGGAGAGAGACAGAGGCAGGCAGCGAGAGGCATCGAGGGACGGAGAGGCACAGAGAGACACAGAGACAGACGCAGAGAGACTGATAGAGATGGAGAGAGGCAGAGAAAAGCGAGAGAGACAGAGGGAGACAGAGAAAGACAGAAATAGGTAGGGAGAGACAGGTAGAGGCAAAGAGCGACAGAGAGAAACAGCGAGAGACAGAGTGAGACAGGGATAGGCAGACAGAAACAGAGGGAGAGAGAGAGAGATATGGTGAGGCAGAGAGAGGCAGAGAAAGACAGAGAGACACAGAGAGAGACAGAGGGAGAAAGAGAAGGAGCGAGGGAGAGAAAGGAAGAGAGAGGCAGCGAGAGGCAGAGACACACAGAGAGAGACAGAGAGAGGCAGAGAAAAGCACAGAGAGACAAAGAGAGACACTGAGATACAGTAAGAGCTACAGAGAGTCAGAGAAATGCAGCCAGAGGCAGAGACAGATAGATAGTGTTAAAGAGATTCAAGGAGAGAAAGGGCGAAGCAGAGAGAGACTAGTGAACATGGAGAGAGGCTGAGAGAGGGTCACGGAGGGGCAGAGAGAGCCAGAGGGAGACAGACAGAGACAGAGAGGGACAGAGGGAGACACAGAAAGACCAAAAGAGATAGACTGAGGTAGAGAGAGAGAGAGAGATGAATAGAAGCAGAGAGAGGCAGAGTGAGGCGGAGGGAGACAGAGAGAGATGGAAAGAGGCAGAGAGAAACAGACAGTGCCAGAGGTAAGACAGAGAGAGACAGAGAGAGGCAGAGAAAAGCGAGAGAGACAGAGGGAGACAGAGAAATACAGAAATAGGTAGGGAGAGACAGGTAGAGGCAAAGAGCGACAGAGAGAGACAGAGAGAAACAGAGAGAGACAGAGTGAGACAGGGATAGGCAGACAGAAACAGAGGGAGAGAGAGAGAGATATGGTGAGGCAGAGAGAGGCAGAGAAAGACAGAGAGACACAGAGAGAGACAGAGGGAGACAGAGAGCGAAAGAGAAGGAGCGAGGGAGATAAAGGAAGAGAGAGGCAGTGAGAGGCAGAGAGAGACAGAGAGAGGCTGAGGGAGATAGAGAAAGACAGTGAGAGACAGACAGAGAGACACATGGGGAGACAGAGAGAGACAAAGAGAGGCATAGAAAAGCAGAGAGACACAAAGAGAGACAGTGAGATACAGAAAGAGCTAGAGAGAGTCAGAGAAAAGCAGCCGGAGGCAGAGACAGACAGAGAGTGTTAGAGAGATTCAAGGAGTGAAAGGGAGAAGCAGAGAGAGACTAGTGAACATGGTGAGGCTGAGAGAGAGTCACGGAGGGGCAGAGAGAGACAGAGGGAGACTGACAGAGGCAGCGAGAGACAGAACGGGACGTAGAGGGACAGTGAGGAAGACAGACAGAGTGAGGCAGACAGAGACAGAGAGGGACAGAGGGAGACAGAAACAGACATGGAGAGAGACAGACAGAGACAGAGGTAGACAGAGATAGATATGGAGAGGCCAACAGAGGCGGAGAGAGATAGTCAGAGAGACAAAGAGAGGGAGAGAGAGACAGAGAGCAGCTGCGAGAGGCAGACACAGAAAGAGAGACGCAGAGGGAGATAGAGAGAGACAGTCAGAGAGCGGCATAGAGGGACGGGGAGGCACAGAGAGACACAGAGACAGACGCAGAGAGACAGATAGAGATAGAGAGAGGCAGAGGGAGACAGAGAGAGACATGGAGAGACAGAGAGAGGCAGAGAAAAGCGATAGAGACAGAGGGAGACAGAGAAAGACAGAAATAGGTAGGGAGAGACAGGTAGAGGCAAAGAGCGACAGAGAGATACAGAGAATGAGAGACTGACAGAGAGACGGAGAGACACTTTGGGACATGGAAAGTGGCAGAGAGAGACAGGCAGAGGCAGAGAGCGACAGAGAGAAACAGAGAGAGACAAAGTGAGACAGGGATAGGCAGACAGAGACAGAGGTAGAGAGAGAGAGAGATATGGTGAGGCAGAGGGAGGCAGAGAGAGACAGAGAGACACAGAGAGAGACAGAGGGAGACAGAGAGAGAAAGAGAAGGCGAGAGGGAGAGAAAGGAAGAGAGAGGCAGCGAGAGTCAGAGAGCGACAGAGAGAGACAGAGAGAAACAGAGAGAGACAGAGTGAGACAGGGATAGGCAGACAGAAACAGAGGGAGAGAGAGAGAGATATGGTGAGGCAGAGAGAGGCAGAGAAAGACAGAGAGACACAGAGAGAGACAGAGGGAGAAAGAGAAGGAGCGAGGGAGAGAAAGGCAGAGAGAGGCAGGGAGAGGCAGAGAGCTACGGAAAAAGAGTGAGAAATGCAGAGAGAGACAGACAGAGAGCGGCATAGAGGGACGCAGAGGCACAGAGAGACATAGAGAGAGGCAGAGCGAGGCGGAGAGAGGGAAAGAGAGACATGGAAAGGCCGAGAGGGACAGAGAGGGAGAGAGACACAGGCATGCAGAGAGAGGCAGGGAGAGGCAGAGAGCTACGGAGAAAGAGTGAGAAATGCAGAGTGAGACAGACAGAGAGAGGCATAGAGGGACGCAGAGGCACAGAGAGGCAGAGAGAGAGAGTCAGGGAGTGACAGGGAGAGCCAGAAGGAGACAGAGAAAGTCAGTGAGAGACAGACACAGGCAGAGGGAGACAGAGAGAGGCAGAGAAAAGCGAGAGAGGCAGAGAGAGGCAGAGAGAGGCTGAGAGAGGCAGCGAGAAAGGGTCAGGTAGCGAGAGGCAGAGATAGACAGAGAGAGGCAGAAAGAGACAGCGAGAAACATGGAGAGACAGAGAGAGACAGAGAGAGGCAGAGAAAAGCGAGAGAGACAGAGGGAGACAGAGAAAGACAGAAATAGCTGGGGAGAGTCAGGTAGAGGCAAAGAGCGACAGAGAGAGAGAGAGAGTGAGAGACTGACAGAGAGACGGAGAGACACTGGGGGACATGGAAAGTGGCAGAGAGAGACAGGGAGAGGCAGAGAGAGACAGAGAGAGGCAGAGAAAGTCGAGAGAGACAAAGAGAGATAGTGAAATACAGAAAGAGCTACAGAGAGTCAGAGAACAGCAGCCAGAGGCAGAGACAGACATAGAGTGTTAGAGAGATTCAAGGAGAGAAAGGGAGAAGCAGAGAGAGACTACTGAACATGGTGAGAGGCTGAGAGGGAGTCACGGAAAGACACTGGGGGACATGGAAAGTGAAAGAGACAGGCAGGGAGAGGCAGAGAGAGCCAGAGGGAGACAGAGAAAGACAGAAATAGGTAGGGAGAGACAGGTAGAGGCAAAGAGCGACAGAGAGAGACAGAGAGAGTGAGAGACTGACAGAGAGACGGAGAGACACTGGGGGACATGGAAAGTAGAAGAGAGAGGCAGGGAGAGGCAGAGAGAGACAGGGAGAGGCAGAGAGAGCGAGAAGGAGACAGGGAAAGTCAGTGAGAGACAGACAGAGACACAGGGAGACAGAGAGCGGCAGAGAAAAGCGAGAGAGGCAGAGAGAGCCAGAGAGAGGCGTAGAGAGGCAGAGAGAAAGAGAGAGGCAGCGAGTGGCAGAGGAAGACAGGGAGAGACATGGAGAGACAGAGAGAGACAGAGCGAGGCAGAGAAAAGCGAGAGAGAAAAAGAGAGATAGTGAAATACAGAAAGAGCTACAGAGAGTCAGAGAACAGCAGCCAGAGGCAGAGACAGACATAGAGTGTTAGAGAGATTCAAGGAGAGAAAGGGAGAAGCAGAGAGAGACTACTGAACATGGTGAGAGGCTGAGAGGGAGTCACGGAAAGACACTGGGGGACATGGAAAGTGAAAGAGACAGGCAGGGAGAGGCAGAGAGAGACAGAGATGCAGAGAGAGTCAGAGTGAGACAGGGATGGACAGACAGAGACAGAGGTAGAGAGAGAGAGATATGGTGAGGCAGAGAGAGACAGAAAGGGACGGCGAGGGACAGTGAGGAAGACAGACAGAGTGAGGCAGAGAGAGACAGAGAGTGACAGAGGGAGACAGAAAGAGACTAGGAGAGAGACAGACAGAGACAGAGGTAGACAGAGAGAGATATGGAGATGCCAACAGAGGCGGAGAGAGACAATCAGAGAGACAAAGAGAGGGAGGGAGAGACAGTGAGCAGCTGCGAGAGGTAGAGACCGAAAGAGAGAGGCAGAGGGAGATAGAGAGAGACAGACAGAGAGCGGCATAGAGGGACCGAGAGGCACAGAGAGATACAAAGACAGACGCAGAGAGACAGATAGAGATAGAGAGAGGCAGAGAGAGAGACAGGGAGTGACAGAGAGAGCCAGAAGGAGACAGAGAAAGATAGTGAGAGACAGACAGAGTCAAAGGGAGACAGAGAGAGACAGAGAGAGGCAGAGAAACGCGAGAGTGGCAGAGAGAGGCAAAGAGCGACAGAGAGAGACAGAGAGAGTGAGAGACAGACAGAGAGATGGGGAGACACTGGGGGACATGTAAAGTGGCAGAGAGAGACAGAGCGAGGCAGAAAGAGACTGAGAGGCAGAGAGAGGCAGAGAGAGACAGAGAGAGACAGAGAGAGGCGGAGAGATGCAGCGAGAGGCAGAGACACACAGAGAGAGACAGAGAGAGGCAGAGAAAAGCAGAGAGAGACAAAGAGAGACACTGAGATACAGTAAGAGCTACAGAGAGTCAGAGAAATGCAGCCAGAGGCAGAGACAGATAGATAGTGTTAGAGAAATTCAACGAGAGAAAGGGCGAAGCAGAGAGAGACTAGTGAACATGGAGAGAGGCTGAGAGAGGGTCACGGAGCGGCAGAGAGATCCAGAGGGAGACAGACAGAGGCAGCGAGAGGCAGAGAGAGACAGAAAGGGACAGCGAGGGAGACAGACAGAGACAGAGAGGGACAGAGGGAGACACAGAAAGACCAAAAGAGATAGACTGAGGTAGAGAGAGAGAGAGAGAGTAATGAAGAGAAGCAGAGAGAGGCAGAGTGAGGCGGAGGGAGACAGAGAGAGATGGAAAGAGGCAGAGAGAAACAGACAGTGCCAGAGGTAAGACAGAGAGAGGCAGAGAGAGGCAGAGCGAGGCGGAGAGAGGGAAAGAGAGACAAGGAAAGGCCGTGAGGGACAGAGAGGGAGACAGACAGAGGCAGGCAGAGAGAGGCATCGAGGGACGGAGAGGCACAGAGAGACACAGAGACAGACGCAGAGAGACTGATAGAGATGGAGAGAGGCAGAGAAAAGCGAGAGAGACAGAGGGAGACAGAGAAAGACAGAAATAGGTAGGGAGAGACAGGTAGAGGCAAAGAGCGACAGAGAGAAACAGCGAGAGACAGAGTGAGACAGGGATAGGCAGACAGAAACAGAGGGAGAGAGAGAGAGATATGGTGAGGCAGAGAGAGGCAGAGAAAGACAGAGAGACACAGAGAGAGACAGAGGGAGAAAGAGAAGGAGCGAGGGAGAGAAAGGAAGAGAGAGGCAGCGAGAGGCAGAGACACACAGAGAGAGACAGAGAGAGGCAGAGAAAAGCACAGAGAGACAAAGAGAGACACTGAGATACAGTAAGAGCTACAGAGAGTCAGAGAAATGCAGCCAGAGGCAGAGACAGATAGATAGTGTTAAAGAGATTCAAGGAGAGAAAGGGCGAAGCAGAGAGAGACTAGTGAACATGGAGAGAGGCTGAGAGAGGGTCACGGAGGGGCAGAGAGAGCCAGAGGGAGACAGACAGAGACAGAGAGGGACAGAGGGAGACACAGAAAGACCAAAAGAGATAGACTGAGGTAGAGAGAGAGAGAGAGATGAATAGAAGCAGAGAGAGGCAGAGTGAGGCGGAGGGAGACAGAGAGAGATGGAAAGAGGCAGAGAGAAACAGACAGTGCCAGAGGTAAGACAGAGAGAGACAGAGAGAGGCAGAGAAAAGCGAGAGAGACAGAGGGAGACAGAGAAATACAGAAATAGGTAGGGAGAGACAGGTAGAGGCAAAGAGCGACAGAGAGAGACAGAGAGAAACAGAGAGAGACAGAGTGAGACAGGGATAGGCAGACAGAAACAGAGGGAGAGAGAGAGAGATATGGTGAGGGAGAGAGAGGCAGAGAAAGACAGAGAGACACAGAGAGAGACAGAGGGAGACAGAGAGCGAAAGAGAAGGAGCGAGGGAGATAAAGGAAGAGAGAGGCAGTGAGAGGCAGAGAGAGACAGAGAGAGGCTGAGGGAGATAGAGAAAGACAGTGAGAGACAGACAGAGAGACACATGGGGAGACAGAGAGAGACAAAGAGAGGCATAGAAAAGCAGAGAGACACAAAGAGAGACAGTGAGATACAGAAAGAGCTAGAGAGAGTCAGAGAAAAGCAGCCGGAGGCAGAGACAGACAGAGAGTGTTAGAGAGATTCAAGGAGTGAAAGGGAGAAGCAGAGAGAGACTAGTGAACATGGTGAGGCTGTGAGAGAGTCACGGAGGGGCAGAGAGAGACAGAGGGAGACTGACAGAGGCAGCGAGAGACAGAACGGGACGTAGAGGGACAGTGAGGAAGACAGACAGAGTGAGGCAGACAGAGACAGAGAGGGACAGAGGGAGACAGAAACAGACATGGAGAGAGACAGACAGAGACAGAGGTAGACAGAGATAGATATGGAGAGGCCAACAGAGGCGGAGAGAGATAGTCAGAGAGACAAAGAGAGGGAGAGAGAGACAGAGAGCAGCTGCGAGAGGCAGACACAGAAAGAGAGACGCAGAGGGAGATAGAGAGAGACAGTCAGAGAGCGGCATAGAGGGACGGGGAGGCACAGAGAGACACAGAGACAGACGCAGAGAGACAGATAGAGATAGAGAGAGGCAGAGGGAGACAGAGAGAGACATGGAGAGACAGAGAGAGGCAGAGAAAAGCGATAGAGACAGAGGGAGACAGAGAAAGACAGAAATAGGTAGGGAGAGACAGGTAGAGGCAAAGAGCGACAGAGAGATACAGAGAATGAGAGACTGACAGAGAGACGGAGAGACACTTTGGGACATGGAAAGTGGCAGAGAGAGACAGGCAGAGGCAGAGAGCGACAGAGAGAAACAGAGAGAGACAAAGTGAGACAGGGATAGGCAGACAGAGACAGAGGTAGAGAGAGAGAGAGATATGGTGAGGCAGAGGGAGGCAGAGAGAGACAGAGAGACACAGAGAGAGACAGAGGGAGACAGAGAGAGAAAGAGAAGGCGAGAGGGAGAGAAAGGAAGAGAGAGGCAGCGAGAGTCAGAGAGCGACAGAGAGAGACAGAGAGAAACAGAGAGAGACAGAGTGAGACAGGGATAGGCAGACAGAAACAGAGGGAGAGAGAGAGAGATATGGTGAGGCAGAGAGAGGCAGAGAAAGACAGAGAGACACAGAGAGAGACAGAGGGAGAAAGAGAAGGAGCGAGGGAGAGAAAGGCAGAGAGAGGCAGGGAGAGGCAGAGAGCTACGGAAAAAGAGTGAGAAATGCAGAGAGAGACAGACAGAGAGCGGCATAGAGGGACGCAGAGGCACAGAGAGACATAGAGAGAGGCAGAGCGAGGCGGAGAGAGGGAAAGAGAGACATGGAAAGGCCGAGAGGGACAGAGAGGGAGAGAGACACAGGCATGCAGAGAGAGGCAGGGAGAGGCAGAGAGCTACGGAGAAAGAGTGAGAAATGCAGAGTGAGACAGACAGAGAGAGGCATAGAGGGACGCAGAGGCACAGAGAGGCAGAGAGAGAGAGTCAGGGAGTGACAGGGAGAGCCAGAAGGAGACAGAGAAAGTCAGTGAGAGACAGACACAGGCAGAGGGAGACAGAGAGAGGCAGAGAAAAGCGAGAGAGGCAGAGAGAGGCAGAGAGAGGCTGAGAGAGGCAGCGAGAAAGGGTCAGGTAGCGAGAGGCAGAGATAGACAGAGAGAGGCAGAAAGAGACAGCGAGAAACATGGAGAGACAGAGAGAGACAGAGAGAGGCAGAGAAAAGCGAGAGAGACAGAGGGAGACAGAGAAAGACAGAAATAGCTGGGGAGAGTCAGGTAGAGGCAAAGAGCGACAGAGAGAGAGAGAGAGTGAGAGACTGACAGAGAGACGGAGAGACACTGGGGGACATGGAAAGTGGCAGAGAGAGACAGGGAGAGGCAGAGAGAGACAGAGAGAGGCAGAGAAAAGCGAGAGAGACAAAGAGAGATAGTGAAATACAGAAAGAGCTACAGAGAGTCAGAGAACAGCAGCCAGAGGCAGAGACAGACATAGAGTGTTAGAGAGATTCAAGGAGAGAAAGGGAGAAGCAGAGAGAGACTACTGAACATGGTGAGAGGCTGAGAGGGAGTCACGGAAAGACACTGGGGGACATGGAAAGTGAAAGAGACAGGCAGGGAGAGGCAGAGAGAGCCAGAGGGAGACAGAGAAAGACAGA
Organism: Diachasmimorpha longicaudata; assembly: GCF_034640455.1. Lineage (NCBI taxonomy): Eukaryota > Metazoa > Arthropoda > Insecta > Hymenoptera > Braconidae > Diachasmimorpha > Diachasmimorpha longicaudata. The sequence continues at coordinate 235,911 of NW_026973897.1, forward strand.
AATAGGTAGGGAGAGACAGGTAGAGGCAAAGAGCGACAGAGAGAGACAGAGAGAGTGAGAGACTGACAGAGAGACGGAGAGACACTGGGGGACATGGAAAGTAGAAGAGAGAGGCAGGGAGAGGCAGAGAGAGACAGGGAGAGGCAGAGAGAGCGAGAAGGAGACAGGGAAAGTCAGTGAGAGACAGACAGAGACACAGGGAGACAGAGAGAGGCAGAGAAAAGCGAGAGAGGCAGAGAGAGCCAGAGAGAAGCGTAGAGAGGCAGAGAGAAAGAGAGAGGCAGCGAGTGGCAGAGGAAGACAGGGAGAGACATGGAGAGACAGAGAGAGACAGAGAGAGGCAGAGAAAAGCGAGAGAGACAAAGAGAGATAGTGAAATACAGAAAGAGCTACAGAGAGTCAGAGAACAGCAGCCAGAGGCAGAGACAGACATAGAGTGTTAGAGAGATTCAAGGAGAGAAAGGGAGAAGCAGAGAGAGACTACTGAACATGGTGAGAGGCTGAGAGGGAGTCACGGAAAGACACTGGGTGACATGGAAAGTGAAAGAGACACGCAGGGAGAGGCAGAGAGAGACAGGGTGAGGCAGAGAGAGACAGAGAGTGACAGAGGGAGACAGAAAGAGACTAGGAGAGAGACTGACAGAGACAGAGGTAGACCGAGAGAGATATGGAGATGCCAACAGAGGCGGAGAGAGACAATCAGAGAGACAAAGAGAGGGAGGGAGAGACAGTGAGCAGCTGCGAGAGGTAGAGACAGAAAGAGAGAGGCAGAGGGAGATAGAGAGAGACAGACAGAGAGCGGCATAGAGGGACCGAGAGGCACAGAGAGATACAAAGACAGACGCAGAGAGACAGATAGAGATAGAGAGAGGCAGAGAGAGAGACAGGGAGTGACAGAGAGAGCCAGAAGGAGACAGAGAAAGATAGTGAGAGACAGACAGAGTCAAAGGGAGACAGAGAGAGACAGAGAGAGGCAGAGAAACGCGAGAGTGGCAGAGAGAGGCAAAGAGCGACAGAGAGAAACAGAGAGAGTGAGAGACAGACAGAGAGACGGGGAGACACTGGGGGACATGTAAAGTGGCAGAGAGAGACAGAGCGAGGCAGAAAGAGACTGAGAGGCAGAGAGAGGCAGAGAGAGACAGAGAGAGACAGAGAGAGGCGGAGAGATGCAGCGAGAGGCAGAGACACACAGAGAGAGACAGAGAGGCAGAGAAAAGCAGAGAGAGACAAAGAGAGACACTGAGATACAGTAAGAGCTACAGAGAGTCAGAGAAATGCAGCCAGAGGCAGAGACAGATAGATAGTGTTAGAGAGATTCAAGGAGAGAAAGGGCGAAGCAGAGAGAGACTAGTGAACATGGAGAGAGGCTGAGAGAGGGTCACGGAGCGGCAGAGAGATCCAGAGGGAGACAGACAGAGGCAGCGAGAGGCAGAGAGAGACAGAAAGGGACAGCGAGGGAGACAGACAGAGACAGAGAGGGACAGAGGGAGACACAGAAAGACCAAAAGAGATAGACTGAGGTAGAGAGAGAGAGAGAGTGATGAAGAGAAGCAGAGAGAGGCAGAGTGAGGCGGAGGGAGACAGAGAGAGATGGAAAGAGGCAGAGAGAAACAGACAGTGCCAGAGGTAAGACAGAGAGAGGCAGAGAGAGGCAGAGCGAGGCGGAGAGAGGGAAAGAGAGACAAGGAAAGGCCGTGAGGGACAGAGAGGGAGAGAGACAGAGGCAGGCAGTGAGAGGCATCGAGGGACGGAGAGGCACAGAGAGACACAGAGACAGACGCAGAGAGACTGATAGAGATGGAGAGAGGCAGAGAAAAGCGAGAGAGACAGAGGGAGACAGAGAAAGACAGAAATAGGTACGGAGAGACAGGTAGAGGCAAAGAGCGACAGAGAGAAACAGCGAGAGACAGAGTGAGACAGGGATAGGCAGACAGAAACAGAGGGAGAGAGAGAGATATGGTGAGGCAGAGAGAGGCAGAGAAAGACAGAGAGACACAGAGAGAGACAGAGGGAGAAAGAGAAGGAGCGAGGGAGAGAAAGGAAGAGAGAGGCAGCGAGAGGCAGAGACACACAGAGAGAGACAGAGAGAGGCAGAGAAAAGCAGAGAGAGACAAAGAGAGACACTGAGATACAGTAAGAGCTACAGAGAGTCAGAGAAATGCAGCCAGAGGCAGAGACAGATAGATAGTGTTAGAGAGATTCAAGGAGAGAAAGGGCGAAGCAGAGAGAGACTAGTGAACATGGAGAGAGGCTGAGAGAGGGTCACGGAGGGGCAGAGAGATCCAGAGGGAGACAGACAGAGGCAGCGAGAGGCAGAGAGAGACAGAAAGGGACAGCGAGGGAGACAGACAGAGACAGAGAGGGACAGAGGGAGACACAGAAAGACAAAAGAGATAGACTGAGGTAGAGAGAGAGAGAGAGTGATGAAGAGAAGCAGAGAGAGGCAGAGTGAGGCGGAGGGAGACAGAGAGAGATGGAAAGAGGCAGAGAGAAACAGACAGTGCCAGAGGTAAGACAGAGAGAGGCAGAGAGAGGCAGAGCGAGGCGGAGAGAGGGAAAGAGAGACAAGGAAAGGCCGAGAGGGGCAGAGAGGGAGAGAGACAGAGGCAGGCAGAGAGAGGCAGGGAGAGGCAGAGAGCTACGGAAAAAGAGTGAGAAATGCAGAGAGAGACAGACAGAGAGCGGCATAGAGGGACGCAGAGGCACAGAGAGACATAGAGAGAGGCAGAGCGAGGCGGAGAGAGGGAAAGAGAGACAGGGAAAGGCCGAGAGGGACAGAGAGGGAGAGAGACAGAGGCAGGCAGAGAGAGGCAGGGAGAGGAAGAGAGCTACGGAGAAAGAGTGAGAAATGCAGAGTGAGACAGACAGAGAGCGGCATAGAGGGACGCAGAGGCACAGAGAGACATAGAGAGAGGCAGAGAGAGAGAGTCAGGGAGTGACAGGGAGAGCCAGAAGGAGACAGAGAATGTCAGTGAGAGACAGACACAGGCAGAGGGAGACAGAGAGAGGCAGAGAAAAGCGAGAGAGGCAGAGAGAGGCAGAGAGAGGCTGAGAGAGGCAGCGAGAAAGGGAGAGGCAGCGAGAGGCAGAGATAGACAGAGAGAGGCAGAGAGAGACAGAGAGAAACATGGAGAGATAGAGAGAGACAGAGAGAGGCAGAGAAAAGCGAGAGAGACAGAGGGAGACAGAGAAAGACAGAAATAGCTGGGGAGAGACAGGTAGAGGCAAAGAGCGACAGAGAGAGAGAGAGAGAGAGAGAGAGAGAGAGTGAGAGACTGACAGAGAGACGGAGAGACACTGGGGGACATGGAAAGTGGCAGAGAGAGACAGGGAGAGGCAGAGCGGCAGAGAGAGGCAGAGAGAGAGAGAGACAGGGAGTGACAGAGAGAGCTAGAAGGAGACAGAAAAAGTCAGTGAGAGAGACAGACACAGAGGGAGACAGAGAGAGACAGTGAGAGGCAGAGAAAAGCGAGAGAGGCAGAGAGAGGCAGAGAGAGGCGGAGAGAAGCAGAGAGAGGCAGAGAGAGGCGGAGAGAGGCAGCGAGAAAGAGAGAGGCAGCGAGAGGCAGAGACAGACAGAGAGAGACAGAGAGAAGCAGAGAAAAGCAGAGAGCGACAAAGAGAGACACTGAGATACAGAGAGAGCTACAGAGAGTCAGAGAAATGCAGCCAGAGGCAGAGACAGATAGAGAGTGTTAGAGAGATTCAAGGAGAGAAAGGGCGAAGCAGAGAGAGACTAGTGAACATGGAGAGAGGCAGAGACAGACAGGGAGAGGCAGAGAGAGACAGAGAGAGGCAGAGAAAAGCGAGAGAGACAAAGAGAGATAGTGAGATACAGAAAGAGCTACAGAGAGTCAGAGAACAGCAGCCAGAGGCAGAGACAGACATAGAGTGTTAGAGAGATTCAAGGAGAGAAAGGGAGAAGCAGAGAGAGACTAGTGAACATGGTGAGAGGCTGAGAGAGAGTCACGGAGCGGCAGAGAGAGCCAGAGGGAGACAGACAGAGGCAGCGAGAGGCAGAGAGAGACAGAAAGGGACGGCGAGGGACAGTGAGGGAGACGTACAGAGTGAAGCAGACAGAGAGAGAGAGTGACAGAGAGAGAGACGGAGGGAGACCGAGAGAGATGGAAAGAGGCAGAGAGAAACAGAGAGAGGCAGAGGTAAGACAGAGAGAGGCAGAGGGAGACAGAGAGAGAAAGAGAAGGAGAGAGGGAGAGAAAGGAAGAGAGAGTCAGCGAGAGGCAGAGAGAGATAGAAAGGGACGGCGAGGGACAGTGAGGGAGACATACAGAGTGAGGCAGACAGAGACAAAGAGTGACAGAGGGAGACAGAAAGAGAGATGGAGAGAGACAGACAGAGACAGAGGTAGACAGAGAGAGATATGGAGACGCCACCAGAGGCGGAGAGAGACAGTCAGAGAGACAATGAGAGGGAGAGAGAGACAGTGAGCAGCTGCGAGAGGTAGAGACAGAAAGAGAGAGGCAGAGGGAGACAGAAAGAGACTAGGAGAGAGACAGACAGAGACAGAGGTAGACAGAGAGAGATATGGAGATGCCAACAGAGGCGGAGAGAGACAATCAGAGAGACAAAGAGAGGGAGGGAGAGACAGTGAGCAGCTGCGAGAGGTAGAGACAGAAAGAGAGTGGCAGAGGGAGATAGAGAGAGACACACAGAGAGCGGCATAGAGGGACCGAGAGGCACAGAGAGATACAAAGACAGACGCAGAGAGACAGATAGAGATAGAGAGAGGCAGAGAGAGAGACAGGGAGTGACAGAGAGAGCCAGAAGGAGACAGAGAAAGATAGTGAGAGACAGAGAGACACAGAGGGAGACAGGGAGAGACAGAGAGAGGCAGAGAAAAGCGAGAGAGGCAGCGCGCGGCAGAGAGAGGCGGAGAGAGGCAGCGAGAGGCAAAGACAGACAGAGAGAGGCAGAGAGAGACATGGAGAGACAGAGAGAGACAGAGAGAGGCAGAGAAAAGCGAGAGAGACAGAGGGAGACAGAGAAAGACAGAAATAGGTAGGGAGAGACAGGTAGAGGCAAAGAGCGACAGAGAGAGACAGAGAGAAACAGAGAGAGACAGAGTGAGACAGGGTTAGGCAGAGAGAAACAGATGGAGAGAGAGAGAGATATGGTGAGGCAGAGAGAGGCAGAGAAAGACAGAGAGACACAGAGAGAGACAGAGGGAGAAAGAGAAGGAGCGAGGGAGAGAAAGGAAGAGAGAGGCAGCGAGAGGCAGAGACACAGAGAGAGAGAGACAGAGAGAGGCAGAGAAAAGCAGAGAGAGACAAAGAGAGACACTGAGATACAGTAAGAGCTACAGAGAGTCAGAGAAATGCAGCCAGAGGCAGAGACAGATAGATAGTGTTAGAGAGATTCAAGGAGAGAAAGGGCGAAGCAGAGAGAGACTAGTGAACATGGAGAGAGGCTGAGAGAGGGTCACGGAGGGGCAGAGAGATCCAGAGGGAGACAGACAGAGGCAGCGAGAGGCAGAGAGAGACAGAAAGGGACAGCGAGGGAGACAGACAGAGACAGAGAGGGACAGAGGGAGACACAGAAAGACCAAAAGAGATAGACTGAGGTAGAGAGAGAGAGAGAGAGAGTGATGAAGAGAAGCAGAGAGCGGCAGAGTGAGGCGGAGGGAGACAGAGAGAGATTGAAAGAGGCAGAGAGAAACAGACAGTGCCAGAGGTAAGACAGAGAGAGGCAGAGAGAGGCAGAGCGAGGCGGAGAGAGGGAAAGGGAGACAAGGAAAGGCCGAGAGGGACAGAGAGGGAGAGAGACAGAGGCAGGCAGAGAGAGGCAGGGAGAGGCAGAGAGCTACGGAAAAAGAGTGAGAAATGCAGAGAGAGACAGACAGAGAGCGGCATAGAGGGACGCAGAGGCACAGAGAGACATAGAGAGAGGCAGAGCGAGGCGGAGAGAGGGAAAGAGAGACAGGGAAAGGCCGAGAGGGACAGAGAGGGAGAGAGACAGAGGCAGGCAGAGAGAGGCAGGGAGAGGCAGAGAGCTACGGAGAAAGAGTGAGAAATGCAGAGTGAGATAGACAGAGAGCGGCATAGAGGGACGCAGAGGCACAGAGAGACATAGAGAGAGGCAGAGAGAGAGAGTCAGGGAGTGACAGGGAGAGCCAGAAGGAGACAGAGAATGTCAGTGAGAGACAGACACAGGCAGAGGGAGACAGAGAGAGGCAGAGAAAAGCGAGAGAGGCAGAGAGAGGCAGAGAGAGGCTGAGAGAGGCAGCGAGAAAGGGAGAGGCAGCGAGAGGCAGAGATAGACAGAGAGAGACAGAGAGAAACATGGAGAGATAGAGAGAGACAGAGAGAGGCAGAGAAAAGCGAGAGAGACAGAGGGAGACAGAGAAAGACAGAAATAGCTGGGGAGAGACAGGTAGAGGCAAAGAGCGACAGAGAGAGAGAGAGAGAGTGAGAGACTGACAGAGAGACGGAGAGACACTGGGGGACATGGAAAGTGGCAGAGAGAGACAGGGAGAGGCAGAGAGAGACAGAGCGGCAGAGAGAGGCAGAGAGAGAGAGACAGGGAGTGACAGAGAGAGCTAGAAGGAGACAGAAAAAGTCAGTGAGAGAGACAGACACAGAGGGAGACAGAGAGAGACAGTGAGAGGCAGAGAAAAGCGAGAGAGGCAGAGAGTGGCAGAGAGAGGCGCAGAGAAGCAGAGAGAGGCAGAGAGAGGCGGAGAGAGGCAGCGAGAAAGAGAGAGGCAGCGAGAGGCAGAGACAGACAGAGAGAGACAGAGAGAAGAAGAGATAAGCAGAGAGCGACAAAGAGAGACACTGAGATACAGAGAGAGCTACAGAGAGTCAGAGAAATGCAGCCAGAGGCAGAGACAGATAGAGAGTGTTAGAGAGATTCAAGGAGAGAAAGGGCGAAGCAGCGAGAGACTAGTGAACATGGAGAGAGGCTGAGAGAGAGTCACGGAGCGGCAGAGAGAGCCAGAGGGAGACAGAGAAAGACAGAAATAGGTAGGGAGAGACAGGTAGAGGCAAAGAGCGACAGAGAGAGACAGAGAGAGTGAGAGACTGACAGAGAGACGGAGAGACACTGGGGGACATGGAAAGTAGAAGAGAGAGGCAGGGAGAGGCAGAGAGAGACAGGGAGAGGCAGAGAGAGCGAGAAGGAGACAGAGAAAGTCAGTGAGAGACAGACAGAGACACAGGGAGACAGAGAGAGGCAGAGAGAGCCAGAGAGAGGCGTAGAGAGGCAGAGAGAAAGAGAGAGGCAGCGAGTGGCAGAGGAAGACAGGAAGAGACATGGAGAGACAAAGAGAGACAGAGAGAGGCAGAGAAAAGCGAGAGAGACAAAGAGAGATAGTGAAATACAGAAAGAGCTACAGAGAGTCAGAGAACAGCAGCCAGAGGCAGAGACAGACATAGAGTGTTAGAGAGATTCAAGGAGAGAAAGGGAGAAGCAGAGAGAGACTACTGAACATGGTGAGAGGCTGAGAGGGAGTCACGGAAAGACACTGGGGGACATGGAAAGTGAAAGAGACAGGCAGGGAGAGGCAGAGAGAGACAGGGTGAGGCAGAGAGAGACAGAGAGTGACAGAGGGAGACAGAAAGAGACTAGGAGAGAGACTGACAGAGACAGAGGTAGACAGAGAGAGATATGGAGATGCCAACAGAGGCGGAGAGAGACAATCAGAGAGACAAAGAGAGGGAGGGAGAGACAGTGAGCAGCTGCGAGAGGTAGAGACAGAAAGAGAGAGGCAGAGGGAGATAGAGAGAGACTGACAGAGAGCGGCATAGAGGGACCGAGAGGCACAGAGAGATACAAAGACAGACGCAGAGAGACAGATAGAGATAGAGAGAGGCAGAGAGAGAGACAGGGAGTGACAGAGAGAGCCAGAAGGAGACAGAGAAAGATAGTGAGAGACAGACAGAGTCAAAGGGAGACAGAGAGAGACAGAGAGAGGCAGAGAAACGCGAGAGTGGCAGAGAGAGGCAAAGAGCGACAGAGAGAAACAGAGAGAGTGAGAGACAGACAGAGAGACGGGGAGACACTGGGGGACATGTAAAGTGGCAGAGAGAGACAGAGCGAGGCAGAAAGAGACTGAGAGGCAGAGAGAGGCAGAGAGAGACAGAGAGAGACAGAGAGAGGCGGAGAGATGCAGCGAGAGGCAGAGACACACAGAGAGAGACAGAGAGAGGCAGAGAAAAGCAGAGAGAGACAAAGAGAGACACTGAGATACAGTAAGAGCTACAGAGAGTCAGAGAAATGCAGCCAGAGGCAGAGACAGATAGATAGTGTTAGAGAGATTCAAGGAGAGAAAGGGCGAAGCAGAGAGAGACTAGTGAACATGGAGAGAGGCTGAGAGAGGGTCACGGAGCGGCAGAGAGATCCAGAGGGAGACAGACAGAGGCAGCGAGAGGCAGAGAGAGACAGAAAGGGACAGCGAGGGAGACAGACAGAGACAGAGAGGGACAGAGGGAGACACAGAAAGACCAAAAGAGATAGACTGAGGTAGAGAGAGAGAGAGAGTGATGAAGAGAAGCAGAGAGAGGCAGAGTGAGGCGGAGGGAGACAGAGAGAGATGGAAAGAGGCAGAGAGAAACAGACAGTGCCAGAGGTAAGACAGAGAGAGGCAGAGAGAGGCAGAGCGAGGCGGAGAGAGGGAAAGAGAGACAAGGAAAGGCCGTGAGGGACAGAGAGGGAGAGAGACAGAGGCAGGCAGAGAGAGGCAGAGAAAGACAGAGAGACACAGAGAGAGACAGAGGGAGACAGAGAGCGAAAGAGAAGGAGCGAGGGAGATAAAGGAAGAGAGTGGCAGTGAGAGGCAGAGAGAGACAGAGAGAGGCTGAGGGAGATAGAGAAAGACAGTGAGAGACAGACAGAGAGACACATGGGGAGACAGAGAGAGACAAAGAGAGGCATAGAAAAGCAGAGAGAAACAAAGAGAGACAGTGAGATACAGAAAGAGCTAGAGAGAGTCAGAGAAAAGCAGCCGGAGTCAGAGACAGACAGAGAGTGTTAGAGAGATTCAAGGAGTGAAAGGGAGAAGCAGAGAGAGACTAGTGAACATGGTGAGGCTGAGAGAGAGTCACGGAGGGGCAGAGAGAGACAGAGGGAGACTGACAGAGGCAGCGAGAGACAGAACGGGACGTAGAGGGACAGTGAGGAAGACAGACAGAGTGAGGCAGACAGAGACAGAGAGGGACAGAGGGAGACAGAAACAGACATGGAGAGAGACAGACAGAGACAGAGGTAGACAGAGATAGATATGGAGAGGCCAACAGAGGCGGAGAGAGATAGTCAGAGAGACAAAGAGAGGGAGAGAGAGACAGAGAGCAGCTGCGAGAGGCAGACACAGAAAGAGAGACGCAGAGGGAGATAGAGAGAGACAGTCAGAGAGCGGCATAGAGGGACGGGGAGGCACAGAGAGACACAGAGACAGACGCAGAGAGACAGATAGAGATAGAGAGAGGCAGAGGGAGACAGAGAGAGACATGGAGAGACAGAGAGAGGCAGAGAAAAGCGATAGAGACAGAGGGAGACAGAGAAAGACAGAAATAGGTAGGGAGAGACAGGTAGAGGCAAAGAGCGACAGAGAGATACAGAGAATGAGAGACTGACAGAGAGACGGAGAGACACTTTGGGACATGGAAAGTGGCAGAGAGAGACAGGCAGAGGCAGAGAGCGACAGAGAGAAACAGAGAGAGACAAAGTGAGACAGGGATAGGCAGACAGAGACAGAGGTAGAGAGAGAGAGAGATATGGTGAGGCAGAGGGAGGCAGAGAGAGACAGAGAGACACAGAGAGAGACAGAGGGAGACAGAGAGAGAAAGAGAAGGCGAGAGGGAGAGAAAGGAAGAGAGAGGCAGCGAGAGTCAGAGAGTGACAGAGAGAGACAGAGAGAAACAGAGAGAGACAGAGTGAGACAGGGATAGGCAGACAGAAACAGAGGGAGAGAGAGAGAGATATGGTGAGGCAGAGAGAGGCAGAGAAAGACAGAGAGAAAGAGAGAGAGACAGAGGGATAAAGAGAAGGAGCGAGGGAGAGAAAGGAAGAGAGAGGCAGCGAGAGGCAGAGACACAGAGAGAGAGAGACAGAGAGAGGCAGAGAAAAGCAGAGAGAGACAAAGAGAGACACTGAGATACAGTAAGAGCTACAGAGAGTCAGAGAAATGCAGCCAGAGGCAGAGACAGATAGATAGTGTTAGAGAGATTCAAGGAGAGAAAGGGCGAAGCAGAGAGAGACTAGTGAACATGGAGAGAGCCTGAGAGAGGGTCACGGAGGGGCAGAGAGATCCAGAGGGAGACAGACAGAGGCAGCGAGAGGCAGAGAGAGACAGAAAGGGACAGCGAGGGAGACAGACAGAGACAGAGAGGGACAGAGGGAGACACAGAAAGACCAAAAGAGATAGACTGAGGTAGAGAGAGAGAGAGAGTGATGAAGAGAAGCAGAGAGAGGCAGAGTGAGGCGGAGGGAGACAGAGAGAGATGGAAAGAGGCAGAGAGAAACAGACAGTGCCAGAGGTAAGACAGAGAGAGGCAGAGAGAGGCAGAGCGAGGCGGAGAGAGGGAAAGAGAGACAAGGAAAGGCCGAGAGGGACAGAGAGGGAGAGAGACAGAGGCAGGCAGAGAGAGGCAGGGAGAGGCAGAGAGCTACAGAGAAAGAGTGAGAAATGCAGAGTGAGACAGACAGAGAGCGGCATAGAGGGACGCAGAGGCACGGAGAGACATAGAGAGAGGCAGAGAGAGAGAGTCAGGGAGTGACAGGGAGAGCCAGAAGGAGACAGAGAATGTCAGTGAGAGACAGACACAGGCAGAGGGAGACAGAGAGAGGCAGAGAAAAGCGAGAAAGGCAGAGAGATGCTGAGAGAGGCAGCGAGAAAGGGAGAGGCAGCGAGAGGCAGAGATAGACAGAGAGAGGCAGAGAGAGACAGAGAGAAACATGGAGAGACAGAGAGAGACAGAGAGAGGCAGAGAAAAGCGAGAGAGACAAAGAGAGATAGTGAGATACAGAAAGAGCTACAGAGAGTCAGAGAACAGCAGCCAGAGGCAGAGACAGACATAGAGTGTTAGAGAGATTCAAGGAGAGAAAGGGAGAAGCAGAGAGAGACTAGTGAACATGGTGAGAGGCTGAGAGAGAGTCACGGAGCGGCAGAGAGAGCCAGAGGGAGACAGACAGAGGCAGCGAGAGGCAGAGAGAGACAGAAAGGGACGGCGAGGGACAGTGAGGGAGACGTACAGAGTGAAGCAGACAGAGAGAGAGAGTGACAGAGAGAGAGACGGAGGGAGACCGAGAGAGATGGAAAGAGGCAGAGAGAAACAGAGAGAGGCAGAGGTAAGACAGAGAGAGGCAGAGGGAGACATAGAGAGAAAGAGAAGGAGAGAGGGAGAGAAAGGAAGAGAGAGGCAGCGAGAGGCAGAGAGAGATAGAAAGGGACGGCGAGGGACAGTGAGGGAGACATACAGAGTGAGGCAGACAGAGACAAAGAGTGACGGAGGGAGACAGAAAGAGAGATGGAGAGAGACAGACAGAGACAGAGGTAGACAGAGAGAGTTATGGAGACGCCAACAGAGGCGGAGAGAGACAGTCAGAGAGACAATGAGAGGGAGAGAGAGACAGTGAGCAGCTGCGAGAGGTAGAGACAGAAAGAGAGAGGCAGAGGGAGATAGAGAGAGACAGACACAGAGCGGCATAGAGGGGACGGAGAGGCACAGAGAGACAGACGCAGAGAGACTGATAGAGATGGAGAGAGGCAGAGAGAGAGACAGGGAGTGACAGAGAGAGCCAGGAGACAGAGAAAGTCAGTGAGAGACAGAGAGACACAGAGGGAGACAGGGAGAGACAGAGAGAGGCAGAGAAAAGCGAGAGAGGCAGCGCGAGGCAGAGAGAGGCGGAGAGAGGCAGCGAGAGGCAAAGACAGACAGAGAGAGGCAGAGAGAGACATGGAGAGACAGAGAGAGACAGAGAGAGGCAGAGAAAAGCGAGAGAGACGGAGGGAGACAGAGAAAGACAGAAATAGGTAGGGAGAGACAGGTAGAGGCAAAGAGCGACAGAGAGTGACAGAGAGAAACAGAGAGAGACAGAGTGAGACAGGGATAAGCAGACAGAAACAGAGGGAGAGAGAGAGAGATATGGTGAGGCAGAGAGAGGCAGAGAAAGACAGAGAGACACAGAGAGAGACAGAGGGAGAAAGAGAAGGAGCGAGGGAGAGAAAGGAAGAGAGAGGCAGTGAGAGGCAGAGACACAGAGAGAGAGACAGAGAGAGGCAGAGAAAAGCAGAGAGAGACAAAGAGAGACACTGAGATACAGTAAGAGCTACAGAGAGTCAGAGAAATGCAGCCAGAGGCAGAGACAGATAGATAGTGTTAGAGAGATTCAAGGAGAGAAAGGGCGAAGCAGAGAGAGACTAGTGAACATGGAGAGGGGCTGAGAGAGGGTCACGGAGGGGCAGAGAGAGCCAGAGGGAGACAGACAGAGGCAGCGAGAGGCAGAGAGAGACAGAAAGGGACAGCGAGGGTGACAGACAGAGACAGAGAGGGACAGAGGGAGACACAGAAAGACCAAAGGGGATAGACTGAGGTAGAGAGAGAGAGAGTGATGAAGAGAAGCAGAGAGAGGCAGAGGAGGCGGAGGGAGACAGAGAGAGATGGAAAGAGGCAGAGAGAAACAGACAGTGCCAGAGGTAAGACAGAGAGAGGCAGAGAGAGGCAGAGCGAGGCGGACAGAGGGAAAGAGAGACAAGGAAAGGCCGAGAGGGACAGAGAGGGAGAGAGACAGAGGCAGGCAGAGAGAGGCAGGGAGAGGCAGAGAGCTACGGAAAAAGAGTGAGAAATGCAGAGAGAGACAGACAGAGAGCGGCATAGAGGGACCGAGAGGCACAGAGAGATACAAAGACAGACGCAGAGAGACAGATAGAGATAGAGAGAGGCAGAGAGAGAGACAGGGAGTGACAGAGAGAGCCAGAAGGAGACAGAGAAAGATAGTGAGAGACAGACAGAGTCAAAGGGAGACAGAGAGAGACAGAGAGAGGCAGAGAAACGCGAGAGTGGCAGAGAGAGGCAAAGAGCGACAGAGAGAGACAGAGAGAGTGAGAGACAGACAGAGAGACGGGGAGACACTGGGGGACATGTAAAGTGGCAGAGAGAGACAGAGCGAGGCAGAAAGAGACTGAGAGGCAGAGAGAGGCAGAGAGAGACAGAGAGAGACAGAGAGAGGCGGAGAGATGCAGCAAGAGGCAGAGACAGACAGAGAGAGACAGAGAGAAGCAGAGAAAAGCAGAGAGCGACAAAGAGAGACACTGAGATACAGAGAGAGCTACAGAGAGTCAGAGAAATGCAGCCAGAGGCAGAGACAGATAGAGAGTGTTAGAGAGATTCAAGGAGAGAAAGGGCGAAGCAGAGAGAGACTAGTGAACATGGAGAGAGGCAGAGACAGACAGAGAGAGGCAGAGCGAGGCGGAGAGAGGGAAAGAGAGACAAGGAAAGGCCGTGAGGGACAGAGAGGGAGAGAGACAGAGGCAGGCAGAGAGAGGCATCGAGGGACGGAGAGGCACAGAGAGCCACAGAGACAGACGCAGAGAGACTGATAGAGATGGAGAGAGGCAGAGAAAAGCGAGAGAGACAGAGGGAGACCGAGAAAGACAGAAATAGGTAGGGAGAGACAGGTAGAGGCAAAGAGCGACAGAGAGAAACAGCGAGAGACAGAGTGAGACAGGGATAGGCAGACAGAAACAGAGGGAGAGAGAGAGAGATATGGTGAGGCAGAGAGAGGCAGAGAAAGACAGAGAGACACAGAGAGAGACAGAGGGAGAAAGAGAAGGAGCGAGGGAGAGAAAGGAAGAGAGAGGCAGCGAGAGGCAGAGACACACAGAGAGAGACAGAGAGAGGCAGAGAAAAGCAGAGAGAGACAAAGAGAGACACTGAGATACAGTAAGAGCTACAGAGAGTCAGAGAAATGCAGCCAGAGGCAGAGACAGATAGATAGTGTTAAAGAGATTCAAGGAGAGAAAGGGCGAAGCAGAGAGAGACTAGTGAACATGGAGAGAGGCTGAGAGAGGGTCACGGAGGGGCAGAGAGAGCCAGAGGGAGACAGACAGAGACAGAGAGGGACAGAGGGAGACACAGAAAGACCAAAAGAGATAGACTGAGGTAGAGAGAGAGAGAGAGATGAATAGAAGCAGAGAGAGGCAGAGTGAGACGGAGGGAGACAGAGAGAGATGGAAAGAGGCAGAGAGAAACAGACAGTGCCAGAGGTAAGACAGAGAGAGACAGAGAGAGGCAGAGAAAAGCGAGAGAGACAGAGGGAGACAGAGAAATACAGAAATAGGTAGGGAGAGACAGGTAGAGGCAAAGAGCGACAGAGAGAGAGAGAGAGAGAGAGAGAGAGAGAGAGAGTGAGAGACTGACAGAGAGACGGAGAGACACTGGGGGACATGGAAAGTGGCAGAGAGAGACAGGGAGAGGCAGAGCGGCAGAGAGAGGCAGAGAGAGAGAGACAGGGAGTGACAGAGAGAGCTAGAAGGAGACAGAAAAAGTCAGTGAGAGAGACAGACACAGAGGGAGACAGAGAGAGACAGTGAGAGGCAGAGAAAAGCGAGAGAGGCAGAGAGAGGCAGAGAGAGGCGGAGAGAAGCAGAGAGAGGCAGAGAGAGGCGGAGAGAGGCAGCGAGAAAGAGAGAGGCAGCGAGAGGCAGAGACAGACAGAGAGAGACAGAGAGAAGCAGAGAAAAGCAGAGAGCGACAAAGAGAGACACTGAGATACAGAGAGAGCTACAGAGAGTCAGAGAAATGCAGCCAGAGGCAGAGACAGATAGAGAGTGTTAGAGAGATTCAAGGAGAGAAAGGGCGAAGCAGAGAGAGACTAGTGAACATGGAGAGAGGCAGAGACAGACAGGGAGAGGCAGAGAGAGACAGAGAGAGGCAGAGAAAAGCGAGAGAGACAAAGAGAGATAGTGAGATACAGAAAGAGCTACAGAGAGTCAGAGAACAGCAGCCAGAGGCAGAGACAGACATAGAGTGTTAGAGAGATTCAAGGAGAGAAAGGGAGAAGCAGAGAGAGACTAGTGAACATGGTGAGAGGCTGAGAGAGAGTCACGGAGCGGCAGAGAGAGCCAGAGGGAGACAGACAGAGGCAGCGAGAGGCAGAGAGAGACAGAAAGGGACGGCGAGGGACAGTGAGGGAGACGTACAGAGTGAAGCAGACAGAGAGAGAGAGTGACAGAGAGAGAGACGGAGGGAGACCGAGAGAGATGGAAAGAGGCAGAGAGAAACAGAGAGAGGCAGAGGTAAGACAGAGAGAGGCAGAGGGAGACAGAGAGAGAAAGAGAAGGAGAGAGGGAGAGAAAGGAAGAGAGAGTCAGCGAGAGGCAGAGAGAGATAGAAAGGGACGGCGAGGGACAGTGAGGGAGACATACAGAGTGAGGCAGACAGAGACAAAGAGTGACAGAGGGAGACAGAAAGAGAGATGGAGAGAGACAGACAGAGACAGAGGTAGACAGAGAGAGATATGGAGACGCCACCAGAGGCGGAGAGAGACAGTCAGAGAGACAATGAGAGGGAGAGAGAGACAGTGAGCAGCTGCGAGAGGTAGAGACAGAAAGAGAGAGGCAGAGGGAGACAGAAAGAGACTAGGAGAGAGACAGACAGAGACAGAGGTAGACAGAGAGAGATATGGAGATGCCAACAGAGGCGGAGAGAGACAATCAGAGAGACAAAGAGAGGGAGGGAGAGACAGTGAGCAGCTGCGAGAGGTAGAGACAGAAAGAGAGAGGCAGAGGGAGATAGAGAGAGACACACAGAGAGCGGCATAGAGGGACCGAGAGGCACAGAGAGATACAAAGACAGACGCAGAGAGACAGATAGAGATAGAGAGAGGCAGAGAGAGAGACAGGGAGTGACAGAGAGAGCCAGAAGGAGACAGAGAAAGATAGTGAGAGACAGAGAGACACAGAGGGAGACAGGGAGAGACAGAGAGAGGCAGAGAAAAGCGAGAGAGGCAGCGCGCGGCAGAGAGAGGCGGAGAGAGGCAGCGAGAGGCAAAGACAGACAGAGAGAGGCAGAGAGAGACATGGAGAGACAGAGAGAGACAGAGAGAGGCAGAGAAAAGCGAGAGAGACAGAGGGAGACAGAGAAAGACAGAAATAGGTAGGGAGAGACAGGTAGAGGCAAAGAGCGACAGAGAGAGACAGAGAGAAACAGAGAGAGACAGAGTGAGACAGGGTTAGGCAGAGAGAAACAGATGGAGAGAGAGAGAGATATGGTGAGGCAGAGAGAGGCAGAGAAAGACAGAGAGACACAGAGAGAGACAGAGGGAGAAAGAGAAGGAGCGAGGGAGAGAAAGGAAGAGAGAGGCAGCGAGAGGCAGAGACACAGAGAGAGAGAGACAGAGAGAGGCAGAGAAAAGCAGAGAGAGACAAAGAGAGACACTGAGATACAGTAAGAGCTACAGAGAGTCAGAGAAATGCAGCCAGAGGCAGAGACAGATAGATAGTGTTAGAGAGATTCAAGGAGAGAAAGGGCGAAGCAGAGAGAGACTAGTGAACATGGAGAGAGGCTGAGAGAGGGTCACGGAGGGGCAGAGAGATCCAGAGGGAGACAGACAGAGGCAGCGAGAGGCAGAGAGAGACAGAAAGGGACAGCGAGGGAGACAGACAGAGACAGAGAGGGACAGAGGGAGACACAGAAAGACCAAAAGAGATAGACTGAGGTAGAGAGAGAGAGAGAGAGAGTGATGAAGAGAAGCAGAGAGCGGCAGAGTGAGGCGGAGGGAGACAGAGAGAGATTGAAAGAGGCAGAGAGAAACAGACAGTGCCAGAGGTAAGACAGAGAGAGGCAGAGAGAGGCAGAGCGAGGCGGAGAGAGGGAAAGGGAGACAAGGAAAGGCCGAGAGGGACAGAGAGGGAGAGAGACAGAGGCAGGCAGAGAGAGGCAGGGAGAGGCAGAGAGCTACGGAAAAAGAGTGAGAAATGCAGAGAGAGACAGACAGTGAGCGGCATAGAGGGACGCAGAGGCACAGAGAGACATAGAGAGAGGCAGAGCGAGGCGGAGAGAGGGAAAGAGAGACAGGGAAAGGCCGAGAGGGACAGAGAGGGAGAGAGACAGAGGCAGGCAGAGAGAGGCAGGGAGAGGCAGAGAGCTACGGAGAAAGAGTGAGAAATGCAGAGTGAGATAGACAGAGAGCGGCATAGAGGGACGCAGAGGCACAGAGAGACATAGAGAGAGGCAGAGAGAGAGAGTCAGGGAGTGACAGGGAGAGCCAGAAGGAGACAGAGAATGTCAGTGAGAGACAGACACAGGCAGAGGGAGACAGAGAGAGGCAGAGAAAAGCGAGAGAGGCAGAGAGAGGCAGAGAGAGGCTGAGAGAGGCAGCGAGAAAGGGAGAGGCAGCGAGAGGCAGAGATAGACAGAGAGAGACAGAGAGAAACATGGAGAGATAGAGAGAGACAGAGAGAGGCAGAGAAAAGCGAGAGAGACAGAGGGAGACAGAGAAAGACAGAAATAGCTGGGGAGAGACAGGTAGAGGCAAAGAGCGACAGAGAGAGAGAGAGAGAGTGAGAGACTGACAGAGAGACGGAGAGACACTGGGGGACATGGAAAGTGGCAGAGAGAGACAGGGAGAGGCAGAGAGAGGCAGAGAGAGAGAGACAGGGAGTGACAGAGAGAGCTAGAAGGAGACAGAAAAAGTCAGTGAGAGAGACAGACACAGAGGGAGACAGAGAGAGACAGTGAGAGGCAGAGAAAAGCGAGAGAGGCAGAGAGTGGCAGAGAGAGGCGCAGAGAAGCAGAGAGAGGCAGAGAGAGGCGGAGAGAGGCAGCGAGAAAGAGAGAGGCAGCGAGAGGCAGAGACAGACAGAGAGAGACAGAGAGAAGCAGAGATAAGCAGAGAGCGACAAAGAGAGACACTGAGATACAGAGAGAGCTACAGAGAGTCAGAGAAATGCAGCCAGAGGCAGAGACAGATAGAGAGTGTTAGAGAGATTCAAGGAGAGAAAGGGCGAAGCAGCGAGAGACTAGTGAACATGGAGAGAGGCTGAGAGAGAGTCACGGAGCGGCAGAGAGAGCCAGAGGGAGACAGAGAAAGACAGAAATAGGTAGGGAGAGACAGGTAGAGGCAAAGAGCGACAGAGAGAGACAGAGAGAGTGAGAGACTGACAGAGAGACGGAGAGACACTGGGGGACATGGAAAGTAGAAGAGAGAGGCAGGGAGAGGCAGAGAGAGACAGGGAGAGGCAGAGAGAGCGAGAAGGAGACAGAGAAAGTCAGTGAGAGACAGACAGAGACACAGGGAGACAGAGAGAGGCAGAGAGAGCCAGAGAGAGGCGTAGAGAGGCAGAGAGAAAGAGAGAGGCAGCGAGTGGCAGAGGAAGACAGGAAGAGACATGGAGAGACAGAGAGAGACAGAGAGAGGCAGAGAAAAGCGAGAGAGACAAAGAGAGATAGTGAAATACAGAAAGAGCTACAGAGAGTCAGAGAACAGCAGCCAGAGGCAGAGACAGACATAGAGTGTTAGAGAGATTCAAGGAGAGAAAGGGAGAAGCAGAGAGAGACTACTGAACATGGTGAGAGGCTGAGAGGGAGTCACGGAAAGACACTGGGGGACATGGAAAGTGAAAGAGACAGGCAGGGAGAGGCAGAGAGAGACAGGGTGAGGCAGAGAGAGACAGAGAGTGACAGAGGGAGACAGAAAGAGACTAGGAGAGAGACTGACAGAGACAGAGGTAGACAGAGAGAGATATGGAGATGCCAACAGAGGCGGAGAGAGACAATCAGAGAGACAAAGAGAGGGAGGGAGAGACAGTGAGCAGCTGCGAGAGGTAGAGACAGAAAGAGAGAGGCAGAGGGAGATAGAGAGAGACAGACAGAGAGCGGCATAGAGGGACCGAGAGGCACAGAGAGATACAAAGACAGACGCAGAGAGACAGATAGAGATAGAGAGAGGCAGAGAGAGAGACAGGGAGTGACAGAGAGAGCCAGAAGGAGACAGAGAAAGATAGTGAGAGACAGACAGAGTCAAAGGGAGACAGAGAGAGACAGAGAGAGGCAGAGAAACGCGAGAGTGGCAGAGAGAGGCAAAGAGCGACAGAGAGAAACAGAGAGAGTGAGAGACAGACAGAGAGACGGGGAGACACTGGGGGACATGTAAAGTGGCAGAGAGAGACAGAGCGAGGCAGAAAGAGACTGAGAGGCAGAGAGAGGCAGAGAGAGACAGAGAGAGGCAGAGAAAAGCAGAGAGAGACAAAGAGAGACACTGAGATACAGTAAGAGCTACAGAGAGTCAGAGAAATGCAGCCAGAGGCAGATACAGATAGATAGTGTTAGAGAGATTCAAGGAGAGAAAGGGCGAAGCAGAGAGAGACTAGTGAACATGGAGAGAGGCTGAGAGAGGGTCACGGAGCGGCAGAGAGATCCAGAGGGAGACAGACAGAGGCAGCGAGAGGCAGAGAGAGACAGAAAGGGACAGCGAGGGAGACAGACAGAGACAGAGAGGGACAGAGGGAGACACAGAAAGACCAAAAGAGATAGACTGAGGTAGAGAGAGAGAGAGAGTGATGAAGAGAAGCAGAGAGAGGCAGAGTGAGGCGGAGGGAGACAGAGAGAGATGGAAAGAGGCAGAGAGAAACAGACAGTGCCAGAGGTAAGACAGAGAGAGGCAGAGAGAGGCAGAGCGAGGCGGAGAGAGGGAAAGAGAGACAAGGAAAGGCCGTGAGGGACAGAGAGGGAGAGAGACAGAGGCAGGCAGAGAGAGGCAGAGAAAGACAGAGAGACACAGAGAGAGACAGAGGGAGACAGAGAGCGAAAGAGAAGGAGCGAGGGAGATAAAGGAAGAGAGAGGCAGTGAGAGGCAGAGAGAGACAGAGAGAGGCTGAGGGAGATAGAGAAAGACAGTGAGAGACAGACAGAGAGACACATGGGGAGACAGAGAGAGACAAAGAGAGGCATAGAAAAGCAGAGAGAAACAAAGAGAGACAGTGAGATACAGAAAGAGCTAGAGAGAGTCAGAGAAAAGCAGCCGGAGTCAGAGACAGACAGAGAGTGTTAGAGAGATTCAAGGAGTGAAAGGGAGAAGCAGAGAGAGACTAGTGAACATGGTGAGGCTGAGAGAGAGTCACGGAGGGGCAGAGAGAGACAGAGGGAGACTGACAGAGGCAGCGAGAGACAGAACGGGACGTAGAGGGACAGTGAGGAAGACAGACAGAGTGAGGCAGACAGAGACAGAGAGGGACAGAGGGAGACAGAAACAGACATGGAGAGAGACAGACAGAGACAGAGGTAGACAGAGATAGATATGGAGAGGCCAACAGAGGCGGAGAGAGATAGTCAGAGAGACAAAGAGAGGGAGAGAGAGACAGAGAGCAGCTGCGAGAGGCAGACATAGAAAGAGAGACGCAGAGGGAGATAGAGAGAGACAGTCAGAGAGCGGCATAGAGGGACGGGGAGGCACAGAGAGACACAGAGACAGACGCAGAGAGACAGATAGAGATAGAGAGAGGCAGAGGGAGACAGAGAGAGACATGGAGAGACAGAGAGAGGCAGAGAAAAGCGATAGAGACAGAGGGAGACAGAGAAAGACAGAAATAGGTAGGGAGAGACAGGTAGAGGCAAAGAGCGACAGAGAGATACAGAGAATGAGAGACTGACAGAGAGACGGAGAGACACTTTGGGACATGGAAAGTGGCAGAGAGAGACAGGCAGAGGCAGAGAGCGACAGAGAGAAACAGAGAGAGACAAAGTGAGACAGGGATAGGCAGACAGAGACAGAGGTAGAGAGAGAGAGAGATATGGTGAGGCAGAGGGAGGCAGAGAGAGACAGAGAGACACAGAGAGAGACAGAGGGAGACAGAGAGAGAAAGAGAAGGCGAGAGGGAGAGAAAGGAAGAGAGAGGCAGCGAGAGTCAGAGAGTGACAGAGAGAGACAGAGAGAAACAGAGAGAGACAGAGTGAGACAGGGATAGGCAGACAGAAACAGAGGGAGAGAGAGAGAGATATGGTGAGGCAGAGAGAGGCAGAGAAAGACAGAGAGACACAGAGAGAGACAGAGGGAGAAAGAGAAGGAGCGAGGGAGAGAAAGGAAGAGAGAGGCAGCGAGAGGCAGAGACACAGAGAGAGAGAGACAGAGAGAGGCAGAGAAAAGCAGAGAGAGACAAAGAGAGACACTGAGATACAGTAAGAGCTACAGAGAGTCAGAGAAATGCAGCCAGAGGCAGAGACAGATAGATAGTGTTAGAGAGATTCAAGGAGAGAAAGGGCGAAGCAGAGAGAGACTAGTGAACATGGAGAGAGCCTGAGAGAGGGTCACGGAGGGGCAGAGAGATCCAGAGGGAGACAGACAGAGGCAGCGAGAGGCAGAGAGAGACAGAAAGGGACAGCGAGGGAGACAGACAGAGACAGAGAGGGACAGAGGGAGACACAGAAAGACCAAAAGAGATAGACTGAGGTAGAGAGAGAGAGAGAGTGATGAAGAGAAGCAGAGAGAGGCAGAGTGAGGCGGAGGGAGACAGAGAGAGATGGAAAGAGGCAGAGAGAAACAGACAGTGCCAGAGGTAAGACAGAGAGAGGCAGAGAGAGGCAGAGCGAGGCGGAGAGAGGGAAAGAGAGACAAGGAAAGGCCGAGAGGGACAGAGAGGGAGAGAGACAGAGGCAGGCAGAGAGAGGCAGGGAGAGGCAGAGAGCTACAGAGAAAGAGTGAGAAATGCAGAGTGAGACAGACAGAGAGCGGCATAGAGGGACGCAGAGGCACGGAGAGACATAGAGAGAGGCAGAGAGAGAGAGTCAGGGAGTGACAGGGAGAGCCAGAAGGAGACAGAGAATGTCAGTGAGAGACAGACACAGGCAGAGGGAGACAGAGAGAGGCAGAGAAAAGCGAGAAAGGCAGAGAGAGGCTGAGAGAGGCAGCGAGAAAGGGAGAGGCAGCGAGAGGCAGAGATAGACAGAGAGAGGCAGAGAGAGACAGAGAGAAACATGGAGAGACAGAGAGAGACAGAGAGAGGCAGAGAAAAGCGAGAGAGACAAAGAGAGATAGTGAGATACAGAAAGAGCTACAGAGAGTCAGAGAACAGCAGCCAGAGGCAGAGACAGACATAGAGTGTTAGAGAGATTCAAGGAGAGAAAGGGAGAAGCAGAGAGAGACTAGTGAACATGGTGAGAGGCTGAGAGAGAGTCACGGAGCGGCAGAGAGAGCCAGAGGGAGACAGACAGAGGCAGCGAGAGGCAGAGAGAGACAGAAAGGGACGGCGAGGGACAGTGAGGGAGACGTACAGAGTGAAGCAGACAGAGAGAGAGAGTGACAGAGAGAGAGACGGAGGGAGACCGAGAGAGATGGAAAGAGGCAGAGAGAAACAGAGAGAGGCAGAGGTAAGACAGAGAGAGGCAGAGGGAGACATAGAGAGAAAGAGAAGGAGAGAGGGAGAGAAAGGAAGAGAGAGGCAGCGAGAGGCAGAGAGAGATAGAAAGGGACGGCGAGGGACAGTGAGGGAGACATACAGAGGGAGGCAGACAGAGACAAAGAGTGACAGAGGGAGACAGAAAGAGAGATGGAGAGAGACAGACAGAGACAGAGGTAGACAGAGAGAGTTATGGAGACGCCAACAGAGGCGGAGAGAGACAGTCAGAGAGACAATGAGAGGGAGAGAGAGACAGTGAGCAGCTGCGAGAGGTAGAGACAGAAAGAGAGAGGCAGAGGGAGATAGAGAGAGACAGACAGAGAGCGGCATAGAGGGGACGGAGAGGCACAGAGAGACAGACGCAGAGAGACTGATAGAGATGGAGAGAGGCAGAGAGAGAGACAGGGAGTGACAGAGAGAGCCAGGAGACAGAGAAAGTCAGTGAGAGACAGAGAGACACAGAGGGAGACAGGGAGAGACAGAGAGAGGCAGAGAAAAGCGAGAGAGGCAGCGCGAGGCAGAGAGAGGCGGAGAGAGGCAGCGAGAGGCAAAGACAGACAGAGAGAGGCAGAGAGAGACATGGAGAGACAGAGAGAGACAGAGAGAGGCAGAGAAAAGCGAGAGAGACGGAGGGAGACAGAGAAAGACAGAAATAGGTAGGGAGAGACAGGTAGAGGCAAAGAGCGACAGAGAGTGACAGAGAGAAACAGAGAGAGACAGAGTGAGACAGGGATAAGCAGACAGAAACAGAGGGAGAGAGAGAGAGATATGGTGAGGCAGAGAGAGGCAGAGAAAGACAGAGAGACACAGAGAGAGACAGAGGGAGAAAGAGAAGGAGCGAGGGAGAGAAAGGAAGAGAGAGGCAGTGAGAGGCAGAGACACAGAGAGAGAGACAGAGAGAGGCAGAGAAAAGCAGAGAGAGACAAAGAGAGACACTGAGATACAGTAAGAGCTACAGAGAGTCAGAGAAATGCAGCCAGAGGCAGAGACAGATAGATAGTGTTAGAGAGATTCAAGGAGAGAAAGGGCGAAGCAGAGAGAGACTAGTGAACATGGAGAGGGGCTGAGAGAGGGTCACGGAGGGGCAGAGAGAGCCAGAGGGAGACAGACAGAGGCAGCGAGAGGCAGAGAGAGACAGAAAGGGACAGCGAGGGTGACAGACAGAGACAGAGAGGGACAGAGGGAGACACAGAAAGACCAAAGGGGATAGACTGAGGTAGAGAGAGAGAGAGTGATGAAGAGAAGCAGAGAGAGGCAGAGGAGGCGGAGGGAGACAGAGAGAGATGGAAAGAGGCAGAGAGAAACAGACAGTGCCAGAGGTAAGACAGAGAGAGGCAGAGAGAGGCAGAGCGAGGCGGACAGAGGGAAAGAGAGACAAGGAAAGGCCGAGAGGGACAGAGAGGGAGAGAGACAGAGGCAGGCAGAGAGAGGCAGGGAGAGGCAGAGAGCTACGGAAAAAGAGTGAGAAATGCAGAGAGAGACAGACAGAGAGCGGCATAGAGGGACCGAGAGGCACAGAGAGATACAAAGACAGACGCAGAGAGACAGATAGAGATAGAGAGAGGCAGAGAGAGAGACAGGGAGTGACAGAGAGAGCCAGAAGGAGACAGAGAAAGATAGTGAGAGACAGACAGAGTCAAAGGGAGACAGAGAGAGACAGAGAGAGGCAGAGAAACGCGAGAGTGGCAGAGAGAGGCAAAGAGCGACAGAGAGAGACAGAGAGAGTGAGAGACAGACAGAGAGACGGGGAGACACTGGGGGACATGTAAAGTGGCAGAGAGAGACAGAGCGAGGCAGAAAGAGACTGAGAGGCAGAGAGAGGCAGAGAGAGACAGAGAGAGACAGAGAGAGGCGGAGAGATGCAGCAAGAGGCAGAGACACACAGAAAGAGACAGAGAGAGGCAGAGAAAAGCAGAGAGAGACAAAGAGAGACACTGAGATACAGTAAGAGCTACAGAGAGTCAGAGAAATGCAGCCAGAGGCAGAGACAGATAGATAGTGTTAGAGAGATTCAAGGAGAGAAAGGGCGAAGCAGAGAGAGACTAGTGAACATGGAGAGAGGCTGAGAGAGGGTCACGGAGCGGCAGAGAGATCCAGAGGGAGACAGACAGAGGCAGCGAGTGGCAGAGAGAGACAGAAAGGGACAGCGAGGGAGACAGACAGAGACAGAGAGGGACAGAGGGAGACACAGAAAGACCAAAAGAGATAGACTGAGGTAGAGAGAGAGAGAGAGTGATGAAGAGAAGCAGAGAGAGGCAGAGTGAGGCGGAGGGAGACAGAGAGAGATGGAAAGAGGCAGAGAGAAACAGACAGTGCCAGAGGTAAGACAGAGAGAGGCAGAGAGAGGCAGAGCGAGGCGGAGAGAGGGAAAGAGAGACAAGGAAAGGCCGTGAGGGACAGAGAGGGAGAGAGACAGAGGCAGGCAGAGAGAGGCATCGAGGGACGGAGAGGCACAGAGAGCCACAGAGACAGACGCAGAGAGACTGATAGAGATGGAGAGAGGCAGAGAAAAGCGAGAGAGACAGAGGGAGACAGAGAAAGACAGAAATAGGTAGGGAGAGACAGGTAGAGGCAAAGAGCGACAGAGAGAAACAGCGAGAGACAGAGTGAGACAGGGATAGGCAGACAGAAACAGAGGGAGAGAGAGAGAGATATGGTGAGGCAGAGAGAGGCAGAGAAAGACAGAGAGACACAGAGAGAGACAGAGGGAGAAAGAGAAGGAGCGAGGGAGAGAAAGGAAGAGAGAGGCAGCGAGAGGCAGAGAGAGACAGAGCGGCAGAGAGAGGCAGAGAGAGAGAGACAGGGAGTGACAGAGAGAGCCAGAAGGAGACAGAAAAAGTCAGTGAGAGAGACAGACACAGATGGAGACAGAGAGAGACAGTGAGAGGCAGAGAAAAGCGAGAGAGGCAGAGAGAGGCGGAGAGAAGCAGAGAGAGGCAGAGAGAGGCGGAGAGAGGCAGCGAGAGGCAGAGACAGACAGAGAGAGACAGAGAGAAGCAGAGAAAAGCAGAGAGCGACAAAGAGAGACACTGAGATACAGAGAGAGCTACAGAGAGTCAGAGAAATGCAGCCAGAGGCAGAGACAGATAGAGAGTGTTAGAGAGATTCAAGGAGAGAAAGGGCGAAGCAGAGAGAGACTAGTGAACATGGAGAGAGGCAGAGACAGACAGGGAGAGGCAGAGAGAGACAGAGAGAGGCAGAGAAAAGCGAGAGAGACAGAGGGAGACAGAGAAAGACAGAAATAGGTAGGGAGAGACAGGTAGAGGCAAAGAGCGACAGAGAGAGACAGAGAGAGTGAGAGACTGACAGAGAGACGGAGAGACACTAGGGGACATGGAAAGTAGAAGAGAGAGGCAGGGAGAGGCAGAGAGAGACAGGGAGAGGCAGAGAAAAGCGAGAGAGGCAGAGAGAGTCAGAGAGAGGCGTAGAGAGGCAGAGAGAAAGAGAGAGGCAGCGAGTGGCAGAGGAAGACAGGAAGAGACATGGAGAGACAGAGAGAGACAGAGAGAGGCAGAGAAAAGCGAGAGAGACAAAGAGAGATAGTGAAATACAGAAAGAGCTACAGAGAGTCAGAGAACAGCAGCCAGAGGCAGAGACAGACATAGAGTGTTAGAGAGATTCAAGGAGAGAAAGGGAGAAGCAGAGAGAGACTACTGAACATGGTGAGAGGCTGAGAGGGAGTCACGGAAAGACACTGGGGGACATGGAAAGTGAAAGAGACAGGCAGGGAGAGGCAGAGAGAGACAGGGTGAGGCAGAGAGAGACAGAGAGTGACAGAGGGAGACAGAAAGAGACTAGGAGAGAGACTGACAGAGACAGAGGTAGACAGAGAGAGATATGGAGATGCCAACAGAGGCGGAGAGAGACAATCAGAGAGACAAAGAGAGGGAGGGAGAGACAGTGAGCAGCTGCGAGAGGTAGAGACA
Source organism: Diachasmimorpha longicaudata (assembly GCF_034640455.1). Taxonomy (NCBI): domain Eukaryota; kingdom Metazoa; phylum Arthropoda; class Insecta; order Hymenoptera; family Braconidae; genus Diachasmimorpha; species Diachasmimorpha longicaudata. The sequence continues at coordinate 262,185 of NW_026973897.1, forward strand.
GAAAGAGAGAGGCAGAGGGAGATAGAGAGAGACAGACAGAGAGCGGCATAGAGGGACCGAGAGGCACAGAGAGATACAAAGACAGACGCAGAGAGACAGATAGAGATAGAGAGAGGCAGAGAGAGAGACAGGGAGTGACAGAGAGAGCCAGAAGGAGACAGAGAAAGATAGTGAGAGACAGACAGAGTCAAAGGGAGACAGAGAGAGACAGAGAGAGGCAGAGAAACGCGAGAGTGGCAGAGAGAGGCAAAGAGCGACAGAGAGAAACAGAGAGAGTGAGAGACAGACAGAGAGACGGGGAGACACTGGGGGACATGTAAAGTGGCAGAGAGAGACAGAGCGAGGCAGAAAGAGACTGAGAGGCAGAGAGAGGCAGAGAGAGACAGAGAGAGACAGAGAGAGGCGGAGAGATGCAGCGAGAGGCAGAGACACACAGAGAGAGACAGAGAGAGGCAGAGAAAAGCAGAGAGAGACAAAGAGAGACACTGAGATACAGTAAGAGCTACAGAGAGTCAGAGAAATGCAGCCAGAGGCAGATACAGATAGATAGTGTTAGAGAGATTCAAGGAGAGAAAGGGCGAAGCAGAGAGAGACTAGTGAACATGGAGAGAGGCTGAGAGAGGGTCACGGAGCGGCAGAGAGATCCAGAGGGAGACAGACAGAGGCAGCGAGAGGCAGAGAGAGACAGAAAGGGACAGCGAGGGAGACAGACAGAGACAGAGAGGGACAGAGGGAGACACAGAAAGACCAAAAGAGATAGACTGAGGTAGAGAGAGAGAGAGTGATGAAGAGAAGCAGAGAGAGGCAGAGTGAGGCGGAGGGAGACAGAGAGAGATGGAAAGAGGCAGAGAGAAACAGACAGTGCCAGAGGTAAGACAGAGAGAGGCAGAGAGAGGCAGAGCGAGGCGGAGAGAGGGAAAGAGAGACAAGGAAAGGCCGTGAGGGACAGAGAGGGAGAGAGACAGAGGCAGGCAGAGAGAGGCAGAGAAAGACAGAGAGACACAGAGAGAGACAGAGGGAGACAGAGAGCGAAAGAGAAGGAGCGAGGGAGATAAAGGAAGAGAGAGGCAGTGAGAGGCAGAGAGAGACAGAGAGAGGCTGAGGGAGATAGAGAAAGACAGTGAGAGACAGACAGAGAGACACATGGGGAGACAGAGAGAGACAAAGAGAGGCATAGAAAAGCAGAGAGAAACAAAGAGAGACAGTGAGATACAGAAAGAGCTAGAGAGAGTCAGAGAAAAGCAGCCGGAGTCAGAGACAGACAGAGAGTGTTAGAGAGATTCAAGGAGTGAAAGGGAGAAGCAGAGAGAGACTAGTGAACATGGTGAGGCTGAGAGAGAGTCACGGAGGGGCAGAGAGAGACAGAGGGAGACTGACAGAGGCAGCGAGAGACAGAACGGGACGTAGAGGGACAGTGAGGAAGACAGACAGAGTGAGGCAGACAGAGACAGAGAGGGACAGAGGGAGACAGAAACAGACATGGAGAGAGACAGACAGAGACAGAGGTAGACAGAGATAGATATGGAGAGGCCAACAGAGGCGGAGAGAGATAGTCAGAGAGACAAAGAGAGGGAGAGAGAGACAGAGAGCAGCTGCGAGAGGCAGACACAGAAAGAGAGACGCAGAGGGAGATAGAGAGAGACAGTCAGAGAGCGGCATAGAGGGACGGGGAGGCACAGAGAGACACAGAGACAGACGCAGAGAGACAGATAGAGATAGAGAGAGGCAGAGGGAGACAGAGAGAGACATGGAGAGACAGAGAGAGGCAGAGAAAAGCGATAGAGACAGAGGGAGACAGAGAAAGACAGAAATAGGTAGGGAGAGACAGGTAGAGGCAAAGAGCGACAGAGAGATACAGAGAATGAGAGACTGACAGAGAGACGGAGAGACACTTTGGGACATGGAAAGTGGCAGAGAGAGACAGGCAGAGGCAGAGAGCGACAGAGAGAAACAGAGAGAGACAAAGTGAGACAGGGATAGGCAGACAGAGACAGAGGTAGAGAGAGAGAGAGATATGGTGAGGCAGAGGGAGGCAGAGAGAGACAGAGAGACACAGAGAGAGACAGAGGGAGACAGAGAGAGAAAGAGAAGGCGAGAGGGAGAGAAAGGAAGAGAGAGGCAGCGAGAGTCAGAGAGTGACAGAGAGAGACAGAGAGAAACAGAGAGAGACAGAGTGAGACAGGGATAGGCAGACAGAAACAGAGGGAGAGAGAGAGAGATATGGTGAGGCAGAGAGAGGCAGAGAAAGACAGAGAGACACAGAGAGAGACAGAGGGAGAAAGAGAAGGAGCGAGGGAGAGAAAGGAAGAGAGAGGCAGCGAGAGGCAGAGACACAGAGAGAGAGAGACAGAGAGAGGCAGAGAAAAGCAGAGAGAGACAAAGAGAGACACTGAGATACAGTAAGAGCTACAGAGAGTCAGAGAAATGCAGCCAGAGGCAGAGACAGATAGATAGTGTTAGAGAGATTCAAGGAGAGAAAGGGCGAAGCAGAGAGAGACTAGTGAACATGGAGAGAGCCTGAGAGAGGGTCACGGAGGGGCAGAGAGATCCAGAGGGAGACAGACAGAGGCAGCGAGAGGCAGAGAGAGACAGAAAGGGACAGCGAGGGAGACAGACAGAGACAGAGAGGGACAGAGGGAGACACAGAAAGACCAAAAGAGATAGACTGAGGTAGAGAGAGAGAGAGAGTGATGAAGAGAAGCAGAGAGAGGCAGAGTGAGGCGGAGGGAGACAGAGAGAGATGGAAAGAGGCAGAGAGAAACAGACAGTGCCAGAGGTAAGACAGAGAGAGGCAGAGAGAGGCAGAGCGAGGCGGAGAGAGGGAAAGAGAGACAAGGAAAGGCCGAGAGGGACAGAGAGGGAGAGAGACAGAGGCAGGCAGAGAGAGGCAGGGAGAGGCAGAGAGCTACAGAGAAAGAGTGAGAAATGCAGAGTGAGACAGACAGAGAGCGGCATAGAGGGACGCAGAGGCACGGAGAGACATAGAGAGAGGCAGAGAGAGAGAGTCAGGGAGTGACAGGGAGAGCCAGAAGGAGACAGAGAATGTCAGTGAGAGACAGACACAGGCAGAGGGAGACAGAGAGAGGCAGAGAAAAGCGAGAAAGGCAGAGAGAGGCTGAGAGAGGCAGCGAGAAAGGGAGAGGCAGCGAGAGGCAGAGATAGACAGAGAGAGGCAGAGAGAGACAGAGAGAAACATGGAGAGACAGAGAGAGACAGAGAGAGGCAGAGAAAAGCGAGAGAGACAAAGAGAGATAGTGAGATACAGAAAGAGCTACAGAGAGTCAGAGAACAGCAGCCAGAGGCAGAGACAGACATAGAGTGTTAGAGAGATTCAAGGAGAGAAAGGGAGAAGCAGAGAGAGACTAGTGAACATGGTGAGAGGCTGAGAGAGAGTCACGGAGCGGCAGAGAGAGCCAGAGGGAGACAGACAGAGGCAGCGAGAGGCAGAGAGAGACAGAAAGGGACGGCGAGGGACAGTGAGGGAGACGTACAGAGTGAAGCAGACAGAGAGAGAGAGTGACAGAGAGAGAGACGGAGGGAGACCGAGAGAGATGGAAAGAGGCAGAGAGAAACAGAGAGAGGCAGAGGTAAGACAGAGAGAGGCAGAGGGAGACATAGAGAGAAAGAGAAGGAGAGAGGGAGAGAAAGGAAGAGAGAGGCAGCGAGAGGCAGAGAGAGATAGAAAGGGACGGCGAGGGACAGTGAGGGAGACATACAGAGGGAGGCAGACAGAGACAAAGAGTGACAGAGGGAGACAGAAAGAGAGATGGAGAGAGACAGACAGAGACAGAGGTAGACAGAGAGAGTTATGGAGACGCCAACAGAGGCGGAGAGAGACAGTCAGAGAGACAATGAGAGGGAGAGAGAGACAGTGAGCAGCTGCGAGAGGTAGAGACAGAAAGAGAGAGGCAGAGGGAGATAGAGAGAGACAGACAGAGAGCGGCATAGAGGGGACGGAGAGGCACAGAGAGACAGACGCAGAGAGACTGATAGAGATGGAGAGAGGCAGAGAGAGAGACAGGGAGTGACAGAGAGAGCCAGGAGACAGAGAAAGTCAGTGAGAGACAGAGAGACACAGAGGGAGACAGGGAGAGACAGAGAGAGGCAGAGAAAAGCGAGAGAGGCAGCGCGAGGCAGAGAGAGGCGGAGAGAGGCAGCGAGAGGCAAAGACAGACAGAGAGAGGCAGAGAGAGACATGGAGAGACAGAGAGAGACAGAGAGAGGCAGAGAAAAGCGAGAGAGACGGAGGGAGACAGAGAAAGACAGAAATAGGTAGGGAGAGACAGGTAGAGGCAAAGAGCGACAGAGAGTGACAGAGAGAAACAGAGAGAGACAGAGTGAGACAGGGATAAGCAGACAGAAACAGAGGGAGAGAGAGAGAGATATGGTGAGGCAGAGAGAGGCAGAGAAAGACAGAGAGACACAGAGAGAGACAGAGGGAGAAAGAGAAGGAGCGAGGGAGAGAAAGGAAGAGAGAGGCAGTGAGAGGCAGAGACACAGAGAGAGAGACAGAGAGAGGCAGAGAAAAGCAGAGAGAGACAAAGAGAGACACTGAGATACAGTAAGAGCTACAGAGAGTCAGAGAAATGCAGCCAGAGGCAGAGACAGATAGATAGTGTTAGAGAGATTCAAGGAGAGAAAGGGCGAAGCAGAGAGAGACTAGTGAACATGGAGAGGGGCTGAGAGAGGGTCACGGAGGGGCAGAGAGAGCCAGAGGGAGACAGACAGAGGCAGCGAGAGGCAGAGAGAGACAGAAAGGGACAGCGAGGGTGACAGACAGAGACAGAGAGGGACAGAGGGAGACACAGAAAGACCAAAGGGGATAGACTGAGGTAGAGAGAGAGAGAGTGATGAAGAGAAGCAGAGAGAGGCAGAGGAGGCGGAGGGAGACAGAGAGAGATGGAAAGAGGCAGAGAGAAACAGACAGTGCCAGAGGTAAGACAGAGAGAGGCAGAGAGAGGCAGAGCGAGGCGGACAGAGGGAAAGAGAGACAAGGAAAGGCCGAGAGGGACAGAGAGGGAGAGAGACAGAGGCAGGCAGAGAGAGGCAGGGAGAGGCAGAGAGCTACGGAAAAAGAGTGAGAAATGCAGAGAGAGACAGACAGAGAGCGGCATAGAGGGACCGAGAGGCACAGAGAGATACAAAGACAGACGCAGAGAGACAGATAGAGATAGAGAGAGGCAGAGAGAGAGACAGGGAGTGACAGAGAGAGCCAGAAGGAGACAGAGAAAGATAGTGAGAGACAGACAGAGTCAAAGGGAGACAGAGAGAGACAGAGAGAGGCAGAGAAACGCGAGAGTGGCAGAGAGAGGCAAAGAGCGACAGAGAGAGACAGAGAGAGTGAGAGACAGACAGAGAGACGGGGAGACACTGGGGGACATGTAAAGTGGCAGAGAGAGACAGAGCGAGGCAGAAAGAGACTGAGAGGCAGAGAGAGGCAGAGAGAGACAGAGAGAGACAGAGAGAGGCGGAGAGATGCAGCAAGAGGCAGAGACACACAGAGAGAGACAGAGAGAGGCAGAGAAAAGCAGAGAGAGACAAAGAGAGACACTGAGATACAGTAAGAGCTACAGAGAGTCAGAGAAATGCAGCCAGAGGCAGAGACAGATAGATAGTGTTAGAGAGATTCAAGGAGAGAAAGGGCGAAGCAGAGAGAGACTAGTGAACATGGAGAGAGGCTGAGAGAGGGTCACGGAGCGGCAGAGAGATCCAGAGGGAGACAGACAGAGGCAGCGAGTGGCAGAGAGAGACAGAAAGGGACAGCGAGGGAGACAGACAGAGACAGAGAGGGACAGAGGGAGACACAGAAAGACCAAAAGAGATAGACTGAGGTAGAGAGAGAGAGAGAGTGATGAAGAGAAGCAGAGAGAGGCAGAGTGAGGCGGAGGGAGACAGAGAGAGATGGAAAGAGGCAGAGAGAAACAGACAGTGCCAGAGGTAAGACAGAGAGAGGCAGAGAGAGGCAGAGCGAGGCGGAGAGAGGGAAAGAGAGACAAGGAAAGGCCGTGAGGGACAGAGAGGGAGAGAGACAGAGGCAGGCAGAGAGAGGCATCGAGGGACGGAGAGGCACAGAGAGCCACAGAGACAGACGCAGAGAGACTGATAGAGATGGAGAGAGGCAGAGAAAAGCGAGAGAGACAGAGGGAGACAGAGAAAGACAGAAATAGGTAGGGAGAGACAGGTAGAGGCAAAGAGCGACAGAGAGAAACAGCGAGAGACAGAGTGAGACAGGGATAGGCAGACAGAAACAGAGGGAGAGAGAGAGAGATATGGTGAGGCAGAGAGAGGCAGAGAAAGACAGAGAGACACAGAGAGAGACAGAGGGAGAAAGAGAAGGAGCGAGGGAGAGAAAGGAAGAGAGAGGCAGCGAGAGGCAGAGAGAGACAGAGCGGCAGAGAGAGGCAGAGAGAGAGAGACAGGGAGTGACAGAGAGAGCCAGAAGGAGACAGAAAAAGTCAGTGAGAGAGACAGACACAGATGGAGACAGAGAGAGACAGTGAGAGGCAGAGAAAAGCGAGAGAGGCAGAGAGAGGCGGAGAGAAGCAGAGAGAGGCAGAGAGAGGCGGAGAGAGGCAGCGAGAGGCAGAGACAGACAGAGAGAGACAGAGAGAAGCAGAGAAAAGCAGAGAGCGACAAAGAGAGACACTGAGATACAGAGAGAGCTACAGAGAGTCAGAGAAATGCAGCCAGAGGCAGAGACAGATAGAGAGTGTTAGAGAGATTCAAGGAGAGAAAGGGCGAAGCAGAGAGAGACTAGTGAACATGGAGAGAGGCAGAGACAGACAGGGAGAGGCAGAGAGAGACAGAGAGAGGCAGAGAAAAGCGAGAGAGACAGAGGGAGACAGAGAAAGACAGAAATAGGTAGGGAGAGACAGGTAGAGGCAAAGAGCGACAGAGAGAGACAGAGAGAGTGAGAGACTGACAGAGAGACGGAGAGACACTAGGGGACATGGAAAGTAGAAGAGAGAGGCAGGGAGAGGCAGAGAGAGACAGGGAGAGGCAGAGAAAAGCGAGAGAGGCAGAGAGAGTCAGAGAGAGGCGTAGAGAGGCAGAGAGAAAGAGAGAGGCAGCGAGTGGCAGAGGAAGACAGAGAGAGACATGGAGAGACAGAGAGAGACAGAGAGAGGCAGAGAAAAGCGAGAGAGACAAAGAGAGATAGTGAGATACAGAAAGAGCTACAGAGAGTCAGAGAACAGCAGCCAGAGGCAGAGACAGACATAGAGTGTTAGAGAGATTCAAGGAGAGAAAGGGAGAAGCAGAGAGAGACTAGTGAACATGGTGAGAGGCTGAGAGAGAGTCACGGAGCGGCAGAGAGAACCAGAGGGAGACAGACAGAGGCAGCGAGAGGCAGAGAGAGACAGAAAGGGACGGCGAGGGACAGTGAGGGAGACGTACAGAGTGAAGCAGACAGAGAGAGAGAGTGACACAGAGAGAGACGGAGGGAGACCGAGAGAGATGGAAAGAGGCAGAGAGAAACAGAGAGAGGCAGAGGTAAGACAGAGAGAGGCAGAGGGTGACAGAGAGAGAAAGAGAAGGAGAGAGGGAGAAAAAGGAAGAGAGAGGCAGCGAGAGGCAGAGAGAGATAGAAAGGGACGGCGAGGGACAGTGAGGGAGACATACAGAGTGAGGCAGACAGAGACAAAGAGTGACAGAGGGAGACAGAAAGAGAGATGGAGAGAGACAGACAGAGACAGAGGTAGACAGAGAGAGATATGGAGACGCCAACAGAGGCGGAGAGAGACAGTCAGAGAGACAATGAGAGGGAGAGAGAGACAGTGAGCAGCTGCGAGAGGTAGAGACAGAAAGAGAGCGGCAGAGGGAGATAGAGAGAGACAGACAGAGAGCGGCATAGAGGGACGGAGAGGCACAGAGAGATACAAAGACTGACGCAGACAGACAGATAGAGATAGAGAGAGGCAGAGAGAGGCAGGGAGAGCCAGAGAGCGACAGAGAGAGACGGAGGAAGACACAGAGAGATGGAAAGAGGCAGAGAGAAATAAAGAGAGGCAGAGGTAAGACAGAGAGAGGCAGAGAGAGACAGAGGGAGACAGAGGGAGACAGAGAGAGAAAGAGAAGGAGCGAGGGAGAGAAAGGGAGAGAGAGGCAGCGAGAGGCAAGGAGAGACAGAGAGAGGCTGAGGGAGATAGAGAAAGACAGTGAGAGACAGACAGAGACATGGAGAGACAGAGAGAGACAGAGAGAGGCAGAGGTAGACAGTGAGAGATATGGACAGCCCGACAGAGGCGGAGAGAGACAGTTAGAGAGACAAAGAGAGGGAGAGAGAGACAGAGAGCAGCTGCGAGAGGCAGAGACAGACAGAGAGAGGCAGAGGGAGATAGAGAGAGCCAGTCAGAGAGCGGCATAGAGGGGACGGAGAGGCACAGAGAGACAGACGCAGAGAGACTGATAGAGATGGAGAGAGGCAGAGAGAGAGACAGGGAGTGACAGAGAGAGCCAGGAGACAGAGAAAGTCAGTGAGAGACAGAGAGACACAGAGGGAGACAGGGAGAGACAGAGAGAGGCAGAGAAAAGCGAGAGAGGCAGCGCGAGGCAGAGAGAGGCGGAGAGAGGCAGCGAGAGGCAAAGACAGACAGAGAGAGGCAGAGAGAGACATGGAGAGACAGAGAGAGACAGAGAGAGGCAGAGAAAAGCGAGAGAGACGGAGGGAGACAGAGAAAGACAGAAATAGGTAGGGAGAGACAGGTAGAGGCAAAGAGCGACAGAGAGAGACAGAGAGAGTGAGAGACTGACAGAGAGACGGAGAGACACTAGGGGACATGGAAAGTAGAAGAGAGAGGCAGGGAGAGGCAGAGAGAGACAGGGAGAGGCAGAGAAAAGCGAGAGAGGCAGAGAGAGTCAGAGAGAGGCGTAGAGAGGCAGAGAGAAAGAGAGAGGCAGCGAGTGGCAGAGGAAGACAGAGAGAGACATGGAGAGACAGAGAGAGACAGAGAGAGGCAGAGAAAAGCGAGAGAGACAAAGAGAGATAGTGAGATACAGAAAGAGCTACAGAGAGTCAGAGAACAGCAGCCAGAGGCAGAGACAGACATAGAGTGTTAGAGAGATTCAAGGAGAGAAAGGGAGAAGCAGAGAGAGACTAGTGAACATGGTGAGAGGCTGAGAGAGAGTCACGGAGCCGCAGAGAGAGCCAGAGGGAGACAGACAGAGGCAGCGAGAGGCAGAGAGAGACAGAAAGGGACGGCGAGGGACAGTGAGGGAGACATACAGAGTGAAGCAGACAGAGAGAGAGAGTGACAGAGAGAGAGACGGAGGGAGACCGAGAGAGATGGAAAGAGGCAGAGAGAAACAGAGAGAGGCAGAGGTAAGACAGAGAGAGGCAGAGGGAGACAGAGAGAGAAAGAGAAGGAGAGAGGGAGAGAAAGGAAGAGAGAGGCAGCGAGAGGCAGAGAGAGATAGAAAGGGACGGCGAGGGACAGTGAGGGAGACATACAGAGTGAGGCAGACAGAGACAAAGAGTGACAGAGGGAGACAGAAAGAGAGATGGAGAGCGACAGACAGAGACAGAGGTAGACAGAGAGAGATATGGAGACGCCAACAGAGGCGGAGAGAGACAGTCAGAGAGACAATGAGAGGGAGAGAGAGACAGAGAGCAGCTGCGAGAGGCAGAGACAGACAGAGAGAGGCAGAGGGAGATAGAGAGAGACAGTCAGAGAGCGGCATAGAGGGGACGGAGAGGCACAGAGAGACACAGAGACAGACGCAGAGAGACTGATAGAGATGGAGAGAGGCAGAGAGAGAGAGAGAGGGAGTGACAGAGAGAGCCAGGAGACAGAGAAAGTCAGTGAGAGACAGAGAGACACAGAGGGAGACAGGGAGAGACAGAGAGAGGCAGAGAAAAGCGAGAGAGGCAGCGCGAGGCGGAGAGAGGCGGAGAGAGGCAGCGAGAGGCAAAGACAGACAGAGAGAGGCAGAGAGAGACATGGAGAGACAGAGAGAGACAGAGAGAGGCAGAGAAAAGCGAGAGAGACAGAGGGAGACAGAGAAAGACAGAAATAGGTAGGGAGAGACAGGTAGAGGCAAAGAGCGACAGAGAGAGACAGAGAGAAACAGAGAGAGACAGAGTGAGACAGGGATAGGCAGACAGAAACAGAGGGAGAGAGAGAGAGATATGGTGAGGCAGAGAGGGGCAGAGAAAGACAGAGAGACACAGAGAGAGACAGAGGGAGAAAGAGAAGGAGCGAGGGAGAGAAAGGAAGAGAGAGGCAGCGAGAGGCAGAGACACAGAGAGAGAGAGACAGAGAGAGGCAGAGAAAAGCAGAGAGAGACAAAGAGAGACACTGAGATACAGTAAGAGCTACAGAGAGTCAGAGAAATGCAGCCAGAGGCAGAGACAGATAGATAGTGTTAGAGAGATTCAAGGAGAGAAAGGGCGAAGCAGAGAGAGACTAGTGAACATGGAGAGAGGCTGAGAGAGGGTCACGGAGGGGCAGAGAGATCCAGAGGGAGACAGACAGAGGCAGCGAGAGGCAGAGAGAGACAGAAAGGGACAGCGAGGGAGACAGACAGAGACAGAGAGGGACAGAGGGAGACACAGAAAGACCAAAAGAGATAGACTGAGGTAGAGAGAGAGAGAGAGTGATGAAGAGAAGCAGAGAGAGGCAGAGTGAGGCGGAGGGAGACAGAGAGAGATGGAAAGAGGCAGAGAGAAACAGACAGTGCCAGAGGTAAGACAGAGAGAGGCAGAGAGAGGCAGAGCGAGGCGGAGAGAGGGAAAGAGAGACAGGGAAAGGCCGAGAGGGACAGAGAGGGAGAGAGACAGAGGCAGGCAGAGAGAGGCAGGGAGAGGCAGAGAGCTACGGAGAAAGAGTGAGAAATGCAGAGTGAGACAGACAGAGAGCGGCATAGAGGGACGCAGAGGCACAGAGAGACATAGAGAGAGGCAGAGCGAGGCGGAGAGAGGGAAAGAGAGACAGGGAACGGCCGAGAGGGACAGAGAGGGAGAGAGACAGAGGCAGGCAGAGAGAGGCAGGGAGAGGCAGAGAGCTACGGAGAAAGAGTGAGAAATGCAGAGTGAGACAGACAGAGAGCGGCATAGAGGGACGCAGAGGCACAGAGAGACATAGAGAGAGGCAGAGCGAGGCGGAGAGAGGGAAAGACAGACAAGGAAAGGCCGAGAGGGACAGAGAGGGAGAGAGACAGAGGCAGGCAGAGAGAGGCAGGGAGAGGCAGAGAGCTACGGAGAAAGAGTGAGAAATGCAGAGTGAGACAGACAGAGAGCGGCATAGAGGGACGCAGAGGCACAGAGAGACATAGAGAGAGGCAGAGAGAGAGAGTCAGGGAGTGACAGGGAGAGCCAGAAGGAGACAGAGAAAGTCAGTGAGAGACAGACACAGGCAGAGGGAGACAGAGAGAGGCAGAGAAAAGCGAGAGAGGCAGAGAGAGGCAGAGAGAGGCGGAGAGAAGCAGAGAGAGGCAGAGAGAGACGGAGAGAGGCAGCGAGAAAGAGAGAGGCAGCGGGAGGCAGAGACAGACAGAGAGAGACAGAGAGAAGCAGAGAAAAGCAGAGAGGGACAAAGAGAGACACTGAGATACAGAGAGAGCTACAGAGAGTCAGAGAAATGCAGCCAGAGGCAGAGACAGATAGAGAGTGTTAGAGAGATTCAAGGAGAGAAAGGGCGAAGCAGAGAGAGACTAGTGAACATGGAGAGAGGCTGAGAGAGAGTCACGGAGCGGCAGAGAGAGCCAGAGGGAGACAGAGAAAGACAGAAATAGGTAGGGAGAGACAGGTAGAGGCAAAGAGCGACAGAGAGAGACAGAGAGAGTGAGAGACTGACAGAGAGACGGAGAGACACGGGAGGACATGGAAAGTAGAAGAGAGAGGCAGGGAGAGGCAGAGAGAGACAGGGAGAGGCAGAGAGAGCGAGAAGGAGACAGAGAAAGTCAGTGAGAGACAGACAGAGACACAGGGAGACAGAGAGAGGTAGAGAAAAGCGAGAGAGGCAGAGAGAGCCAGAGAGAGGCGTAGAGAGGCAGAGAGATAGAGAGAGGCAGCGAGTGGCAGAGGAAGACAGAGAGAGACATGGAGAGACAGAGAGAGACAGAGAGAGGCAGAGAAAAGCGAGAGAGACAAAGAGAGATGGTGAGATACAGAAAGAGCTACAGAGAGTCAGAGAACAGCAGCCAGAGGCAGAGACAGACATAGAGTGTTAGAGAGATTCAAGGAGAGAAAGGGAGAAGCAGAGAGAGACTGCTGAACATGGTGAGAGGCTGAGAGGGAGTCACGGAAAGACACTGGGGGACATGGAAAGTGAAAGAGACAGGCAGGGAGCGGCAGAGAGAGACAGAGGGAGACAGAAAGAGACTAGGAGAGAGACAGACAGAGACAGAGGTAGACAGAGAGAGATATGGGGAGGCTAACAGAGGCGGAGAGATACAGTCAGAGAGACAAAGAGAGAGAGAGAGAGACAGAGAGCAGCTGCGAGAGGTAGAGACAGAAAGAGAGAGGCAGAGGAAGATAGAGAGAGACAGACAGTGAGCGGTCTCGAGGGACGGAGAGGCACAGAGAGACACAGAGACAGACGCAGAGAGACTGATAGAGATAGAGAGAGACAGAGAGAGTGACAGGGAGTCACAGAGAAAGTCAGTGAGAGACAGACAGAGGCAGAGGGAGACAGAGAGAGACAGAGAGAGACAGAGAGAGCTAGAGAGAGGCAGAGAACAGCGAGAGAGACAGAAGGCGACAGAGAGAGGCGGAGAGAGGCGGAGAGACACTGGGGGACATGGAAAGTAGAAGAAAGAGGCAGGGAGAGGCAGAGAGAGACAAGCAGAGGCAGAGAGAGACAGAGATGCAGAGAGAGGAAGAGGGAGACAGAGAGAGAGACGCGGAGACACACAGAGCGACAGAGAGAAACAGAGAGTGACAGAGTGAGACAGGGATAGGCAGACAGAGACAGAGGTAGAGAGAGAGAGAGATATGGAGAGGCACAGAGAGGCAGGGAGTCATAAAAAGAGGCAGAGAGACATAGAAAGAGGCAAAGAGAGCCAGGGGGAGACAGAGAAAGACAGTGAGAGACAGAAGGGGCCAGAGGGAGACAGAACGAGACATGGAGAGACGGAAAGAGGCAGAGAGACACAGAGAGAGACAGAGGGAGACAGAGAGAGAAAGAGAGGGACAGAGAAGGAGAGAGGGAGAGAAAGGAAGGGAGAGGCAGCGAGAGTCAGAGAGAGACAGAGAGAGGCTGAGGGAGATAGAGAAAGACAGTTAGAGACAGACAGACAGAGACATGGAGAGACAGAGGGCGACAGAGAGAGGCGGAGAGAGGCGGAGAGAGGCAGCGAGAAAGAGAGAGGCAGCGAAAGGCAGAGACAGACAGAGAGAGGCAGCGAGAGACAGAGAGAGACATGGAGAGACAGAGAGAGACAGAGAGGCAGAGCAAAGCGAGAGAGACAGAGGGAGACAGAGAAAGACAGCAATAGGTAGGGAGGGACAGGTAGAGGCAAAGCGCGACAGAGAGAGACAGAGAGAGTGAGAGACTGACAGAGAGACGTGGAGACACTGAGGGACTAGGAAAGTGGCAGAGAGAGACAGGGAGAGGCAGAGAGAGACCGAGAGGCAGAGAGAGACCGAGAGGCAGAGAGAGGCAGAGAGAGACGGAGAGAGACAGAGAGAGACAGACAGAGGCAGAGGGAGACAGACAGAGACAGAGAGAGGCAGAGAAAAGCGAGAGAGGCAGAGTGCAACAGAGTGAGGCAGAGAGAGGCGAGAGAGGCAGACAGAGACAGGGAGAGGCAGAGAGAGACAGAGATGCAGAGAGAGTCAGAGGGAGACAGAGAGAGACGCGGATGGACAGACAGAGACAGAAGTAGAGAGAGAGAGATATGGTGAGGCAGAGAGAGACAGAAAGGGGCAGAGCAAAGCGAGAGAGACAGAGGGAGACAGAGAAAGACAGCACTAGGTAGGGAGGGACAGGTAGAGGCAAAGCGCGACAGAGAGAGACAGAGAGAGTGAGAGACTGACAGAGAGACGTGGAGACACTGAGGGACTAGTAAAGTGGCAGAGAGAGACAGGGAGAGGCAGAGAGAGACCGAGAGGCAGAGAGAGGCGGAGAGAGGGAAAGAGAGACAAGGAAAGGCCGAGAGGGACAGAGAGGGAGAGAGACAGTGGCAGGCAGAGAGAGGCAGGGAGAGGCAGAGAGCTACGGAAAAAGAGTGAGAAATGCAGAGAGAGACAGACAGAGAGCGGCATAGAGGGACGCAGAGGCACAGAGAGACATAGAGAGAGGCAGAGCGAGGCGGAGAGAGGGAAAGACAGACAAGGAAAGGCCGAGAGGGACAGAGAGGGAGAGAGACAGAGGCAGGCAGAGAGAGGCAGGGAGAGGCAGAGAGCTACGGAGAAAGAGTGAGAAATGCAGAGTGAGACAGACAGAGAGCGGCATAGAGGGACGCAGAGGCACAGAGAGACATAGAGAGAGGCAGAGAGAGAGAGAGAGAGTCAGGGAGTGACAGGGAGAGCCAGAAGGAGACAGAGAAAGTCAGTGAGAGACAGACACAGGCAGAGGGAGACAGAGAGAGGCAGAGAAAAGCGAGAGAGGCAGAGAGAGGCAGAGAGAGGCTGAGAGAGGCAGCGAGAAAGGGACAGGCAGCGAGAGGCAGAGATAGACAGAGAGAGGCAGAGAGAGACAGAGAGAAACATGGAGAGACAGAGAGAGACAGAGAGAGGCAGAGAAAAGCGAAAGAGACAGAGCGACAGAGAGAGAGACAGACAAAGAGCGACAGAGAGAGAGAGAGAGTGAGAGACTGACAGAGAGACGGAGAGACACTGGGGGACATGGAAAGTGGCAGAGAGAGACAGGGAGAGGCAGAGAGAGACAGAGAGAGGCAGAGAAAAGCGAGAGAGACAAAGAGAGATAGTGAAATACAGAAAGAGCTACAGAGAGTCAGAGAACAGCAGCCAGAGGCAGAGACAGACATAGAGTGTTAGAGAGATTCAAGGAGAGGAAGGGAGAAGCAGAGAGAGACTACTGAACATGGTGAGAGGCTGAGAGGGAGTCACGGAAAGACACTGGGGGACATGGAAAGTGAAAGAGACAGGCAGGGAGAGGCAGAGAGAGCCAGAGGGAGACAGAGAAAGACAGAAATAGGTAGGGAGAGACAGGTAGAGGCAAAGAGCGACAGAGAGAGACAGAGAGAGTGAGAGACTGACAGAGAGACGGAGAGACACTGGGGGACATGGAAAGTAGAAGAGAGAGGCAGGGAGAGGCAGAGAGAGACAGGGAGAGGCAGAGAGAGCGAGAAGGAGACAGGGAAAGTCAGTGAGAGACAGACAGAGACACAGGGAGATAGAGAGAGGCAGAGAAAAGCGAGAGAGGCAGAGAGAGCCAGAGAGAGGCGTAGAGAGGCAGAGAGAAAGAGAGAGGCAGCGAGTGGCAGAGGAAGACAGGGAGAGACATGGAGAGACAGAGAGAGACAGAGAGAGGCAGAGAAAAGCGAGAGAGACAAAGAGAGATAGTGAAATACAGAAAGAGCTACAGAGAGTCAGAGAACAGCAGCCAGAGGCAGAGACAGACATAGAGTGTTAGAGAGATTCAAGGAGAGAAAGGGAGAAGCAGAGAGAGACTACTGAACATGGTGAGAGGCTGAGAGGGAGTCACGGAAAGACACTGGGGGACATGGAAAGTGAAAGAGACAGGCAGGGAGAGGCAGAGAGAGACAGGGAGAGGCAGAGAGAGTCAGAGGGAGACAGGGATGGACAGACAGAGACAGAGGTAGAGAGAGAGAGATATGGTGAGGCAGAGAGAGACAGAAAGGGACGGCGAGGGACAGTGAGGAAGACAGACAGAGTGAGGCAGAGAGAGACAGAGAGTGACAGAGGGAGACAGAAAGAGACTAGGAGAGAGACAGACAGAGACAGAGGTAGACAGAGAGAGATATGGAGATGCCAACAGAGGCGGAGAGAGACAATCAGAGAGACAAAGAGAGGGAGGGAGAGACAGTGAGCAGCTGCGAGAGGTAGAGACAGAAAGAGAGAGGCAGAGGGAGATAGAGAGAGACAGACAGAGAGCGGCATAGAGGGACCGAGAGGCACAGAGAGATACAAAGACAGACGCAGAGAGACAGATAGAGATAGAGCGAGGCAGAGAGAGAGACAGGGAGTGACAGAGAGAGCCAGAAGGAGACAGAGAAAGATAGTGAGAGACAGACAGAGTCAAAGGGAGACAGAGAGAGACAGAGAGAGGCAGAGAAACGCGAGAGTGGCAGAGAGAGGCAAAGAGCGACAGAGAGAGACAGAGAGAGTGAGAGACAGACAGAGAGACGGGGAGACACTGGGGGACATGTAAAGTGGCAGAGAGAGACAGAGCGAGGCAGAAAGAGACTGAGAGGCAGAGAGAGGCAGAGAGAGACAGAGAGAGACAGAGAGAGGCGGAGAGATGCAGCGAGAGGCAGAGACACACAGAGAGAGACAGAGAGAGGCAGAGAAAAGCAGAGAGAGACAAAGAGAGACACTGAGATACAGTAAGAGCTACAGAGAGTCAGAGAAATGCAGCCAGAGGCAGAGACAGATAGATAGTGTTAGAGAGATTCAAGGAGAGAAAGGGCGAAGCAGAGAGAGACTAGTGAACATGGAGAGAGGCTGAGAGAGGGTCACGGAGCGGCAGAGAGATCCAGAGGGAGACAGACAGAGGCAGCGAGAGGCAGAGAGAGACAGAAAGGGACAGCGAGGGAGACACACAGAGACAGAGAGGGACAGAGGGAGACACAGAAAGACCAAAAGAGATAGACTGAGGTAGAGAGAGAGAGAGAGTGATGAAGAGAAGCAGAGAGAGGCAGAGTGAGGCGGTGGGAGACAGAGAGAGATGGAAAGAGGCAGAGAGAAACAGACAGTGCCAGAGGTAAGACAGAGAGAGGCAGAGAGTGGCAGAGCGAGGCGGAGAGAGGGAAAGAGAGACAAGGAAAGGCCGTGAGGGACAGAGAGGGAGAGAGACAGAGGCAGGCAGAGAGAGGCATCGAGGGACGGAGAGGCACAGAGAGACACAGAGACAGACGCAGAGAGACTGATAGAGATGGAGAGAGGCAGAGAAAAGCGAGAGAGACAGAGGGAGACAGAGAAAGACAGAAATAGGTAGGGAGAGACAGGTAGAGGCAAAGAGCGACAGAGAGAAACAGCGAGAGACAGAGTGAGACAGGGATAGGCAGACAGAAACAGAGGGAGAGAGAGAGAGATATGGTGAGGCAGAGAGAGGCAGAGAAAGACAGAGAGACACAGAGAGAGACAGAGGGAGAAAGAGAAGGAGCGAGGGAGAGAAAGGAAGAGAGAGGCAGCGAGAGGCAGAGACACACAGAGAGAGACAGAGAGAGGCAGAGAAAAGCAGAGAGAGACAAAGAGAGACACTGAGATACAGTAAGAGCTACAGAGAGTCAGAGAAATGCAGCCAGAGGCAGAGACAGATAGATAGTGTTAAAGAGATTCAAGGAGAGAAAGGGCGAAGCAGAGAGAGACTAGTGAACATGGAGAGAGGCTGAGAGAGGGTCACGGAGGGGCAGAGAGAGCCAGAGGGAGACAGACAGAGACAGAGAGGGACAGAGGGAGACACAGAAAGACCAAAAGAGATAGACTGAGGTAGAGAGAGAGAGAGAGATGAATAGAAGCAGAGAGAGGCAGAGTGAGGCGGAGGGAGACAGAGAGAGATGGAAAGAGGCAGAGAGAAACAGACAGTGCCAGAGGTAAGACAGAGAGAGACAGAGAGAGGCAGAGAAAAGCGAGAGAGACAGAGGGAGACAGAGAAATACAGAAATAGGTAGGGAGAGACAGGTAGAGGCAAAGAGCGACAGAGAGAGACAGAGAGAAACAGAGGGAGACAGAGTGAGACAGGGATAGGCAGACAGAAACAGAGGGAGAGAGAGAGAGATATGGTGAGGCAGAGAGAGGCAGAGAAAGACAGAGAGACACAGAGAGAGACAGAGGGATACAGAGAGCGAAAGAGAAGGAGCGAGGGAGATAAAGGAAGAGAGAGGCAGTGAGAGGCAGAGAGAGACAGAGAGAGGCTGAGGGAGATAGAGAAAGACAGTGAGAGACAGACAGAGAGACACATGGGGAGACAGAGAGAGACAAAGAGAGGCATAGAAAAGCAGAGAGACACAAAGAGAGACAGTGAGATACAGAAAGAGCTAGAGAGAGTCAGAGAAAAGCAGCCGGAGGCAGAGACAGACAGAGAGTGTTAGAGAGATTCAAGGAGTGAAAGGGAGAAGCAGAGAGAGACTAGTGAACATGGTGAGGCTGAGAGAGAGTCACGGAGGGGCAGAGAGAGACAGAGGGAGACTGACAGAGGCAGCGAGAGACAGAACGGGACGTAGAGGGACAGTGAGGAAGACAGACAGAGTGAGGCAGACAGAGACAGAGAGGGACAGAGGGAGACAGAAACAGACATGGAGAGAGACAGACAGAGACAGAGGTAGACAGAGATAGATATGGAGAGGCCAACAGAGGCAGAGAGAGATAGTCAGAGAGACAAAGAGAGGGAGAGAGAGACAGAGAGCAGCTGCGAGAGGCAGACACAGAAAGAGAGACGCAGAGGGAGATAGAGAGAGACAGTCAGAGAGCGGCATAGAGGGACGGGGAGGCACAGAGAGACACAGAGACAGACGCAGAGAGACAGATAGAGATAGAGAGAGGCAGAGGGAGACAGAGAGAGACATGGAGAGACAGAGAGAGGCAGAGAAAAGCGATAGAGACAGAGGGAGACAGAGAAAGACAGAAATAGGTAGGGAGAGACAGGTAGAGGCAAAGAGCGACAGAGAGATACAGAGAATGAGAGACTGACAGAGAGACGGAGAGACACTTTGGGACATGGAAAGTGGCAGAGAGAGACAGGCAGAGGCAGAGAGCGACAGAGAGAAACAGAGAGAGACAAAGTGAGACAGGGATAGGCAGACAGAGACAGAGGTAGAGAGAGAGAGAGATATGGTGAGGCAGAGGGAGGCAGAGAGAGACAGAGAGACACAGAGAGAGACAGAGGGAGAAAGAGAAGGAGCGAGGGAGAGAAAGGAAGAGAGAGGCAGCGAGAGGCAGAGACACAGAGAGAGAGAGACAGAGAGAGGCAGAGAAAAGCAGAGAGAGACAAAGAGAGACACTGAGATACAGTAAGAGCTACAGAGAGTCAGAGAAATGCAGCCAGAGGCAGAGACAGATAGATAGTGTTAGAGAGATTCAAGGAGAGAAAGGGCGAAGCAGAGAGAGACTAGTGAACATGGAGAGAGGCTGAGAGAGGGTCACGGAGGGGCAGAGAGATCCAGAGGGAGACAGACAGAGGCAGCGAGAGGCAGAGAGAGACAGAAAGGGACAGCGAGGGAGACAGACAGAGACAGAGAGGGACAGAGGGAGACACAGAAAGACCAAAAGAGATAGACTGATGTAGAGAGAGAGAGAGAGTGATGAAGAGAAGCAGAGAGAGGCAGAGTGAGGCGGAGGGAGACAGAGAGAGATGGAAAGAGGCAGAGAGAAACAGACAGTGCCAGAGGTAAGACAGAGAGAGGCAGAGAGAGGCAGAGCGAGGCGGAGAGAGGGAAAGAGAGACAGGGAAAGGCCGAGAGGGACAGAGAGGGAGAGAGACAGAGGCAGGCAGAGAGAGGCAGGGAGAGGTTGAGAGCTACGGAGAAAGAGTGAGAAATGCAGAGTGAGACAGACAGAGAGCGGCATAGAGGGACGCAGAGGCACAGAGAGACATAGAGAGAGGCAGAGCGAGGCGGAGAGAGGGAAAGAGAGACAAGGAAAGGCCGAGAGGGACAGAGAGGGAGAGAGACAGTGGCAGGCAGAGAGAGGCAGGGAGAGGCAGAGAGCTACAGAGAAAGAGTGAGAAATGCAGAGTGAGACAGACAGAGAGCGGCATAGAGGGACGCAGAGGCACAGAGAGACATAGAGAGAGGCAGAGAGAGAGAGTCAGGGAGTGACAGGGAGAGCCAGAAGGAGACAGAGAATGTCAGTGAGAGACAGACACAGGCAGAGGGAGACAGAGAGAGGCAGAGAAAAGCGAGAGAGGCAGAGAGAGGCAGAGAGAGGCTGAGAGAGGCAGCGAGAAAGGGAGAGGCAGCGAGAGGCAGAGATAGACAGAGAGAGGCAGAGAGAGACAGAGAGAAACATGGAGAGACAGAGAGAGACAGAGAGAGGCAGAGAAAAGCGAGAGAGACAGAGGGAGACAGAGAAAGACAGAAATAGCTGGGGAGAGACAGGTAGAGGCAAAGAGCGACAGAGAGAGAGAGAGAGTGAGAGACTGACAGAGAGACGGAGAGACACTGGGGGACATGGAAAGTGGCTGAGAGAGACAGGGAGAGGCAGAGAGAGACAGAGCGGCAGAGAGAGGCAGAGAGACAGAGACAGGGAGTGACAGAGAGAGCCAGAAGGAGACAGAAAAAGTCAGTGAGAGAGACAGACACAGAGGGAGACAGAGAGAGACCGTGAGAGGCAGAGAAAAGCGAGAGAGGCAGAGAGAGGCAGAGAGAGGCGGAGAGAAGCAGAGAGAGGCAGAGAGAGGCGGAGAGAGGCAACGAGAAAGAAAGAGGCAGCGAGAGGCAGAGACAGACAGAGAGAGACAGAGAGAAGCAGAGAAAAGCAGAGAGCGACAAAGAGAGACACTGAGATACAGAGAGAGCTACAGAGAGTCAGAGAAATGCAGCCAGAGGCAGAGACAGATAGAGAGTGTTAGAGAGATTCAAGGAGAGAAAGGGCGAAGCAGAGAGAGACTAGTGAACATGGAGAGAGGCAGAGACAGACAGGGAGAGGCAGAGAGAGACAGAGAGAGGCAGAGAAAAGCGAGAGAGACAAAGAGAGATAGTGAGATACAGAAAGAGCTACAGAGAGTCAGAGAACAGCAGCCAGAGGCAGAGACAGACATAGAGTGTTAGAGAGATTCAAGGAGAGAAAGGGAGAAGCAGAGAGAGACTAGTGAACATGGTGAGAGGCTGAGAGAGAGTCACGGAGCGGCAGAGAGAGCCAGAGGGAGACAGACAGAGGCAGCGAGAGGCAGAGAGAGACAGAAAGGGACGGCGAGGGACAGTGAGGGAGACGTACAGAGTGAAGCAGACAGAGAGAGAGAGAGTGACACAGAGAGAGACGGAGGGAGACCGAGAGAGATGGAAAGAGGCAGAGAGAAACAGAGAGAGGCAGAGGTAAGACAGAGAGAGGCAGAGGGTGACAGAGAGAGAAAGAGAAGGAGAGAGGGAGAGAAAGGAAGAGAGAGGCAGCGAGAGGCAGAGAGAGATAGAAAGGGACGGCGAGGGACAGTGAGGGAGACATACAGAGTGAGGCAGACAGAGACAAAGAGTGACAGAGGGAGACAGAAAGAGAGATGGAGAGAGACAGACAGAGACAGAGGTAGACAGAGAGAGATATGGAGACGCCAACAGAGGCGGAGAGAGACAGTCAGAGAGACAATGAGAGGGAGAGAGAGACAGTGAGCAGCTGCGAGAGGTAGAGACAGAAAGAGAGCGGCAGAGGGAGATAGAGAGAGACAGACAGAGAGCGGCATAGAGGGACGGAGAGGCACAGAGAGATACAAAGACTGACGCAGACAGACAGATAGAGATAGAGAGAGGCAGAGAGAGGCAGGGAGAGCCAGAGAGCGACAGAGAGAGACGGAGGAAGACACAGAGAGATGGAAAGAGGCAGAGAGAAATAAAGAGAGGCAGAGGTAAGACAGAGAGAGGCAGAGAGAGACAGAGGGAGACAGAGGGAGACAGAGAGAGAAAGAGAAGGAGCGAGGGAGAGAAAGGGAGAGAGAGGCAGCGAGAGGCAAGGAGAGACAGAGAGAGGCTGAGGGAGATAGAGAAAGACAGTGAGAGACAGACAGAGACATGGAGAGACAGAGAGAGACAGAGAGAGGCAGAGGTAGACAGTGAGAGATATGGACAGCCCGACAGAGGCGGAGAGAGACAGTTAGAGAGACAAAGAGAGGGAGAGAGAGAGACAGAGAGCAGCTGCGAGAGGCAGAGACAGACAGAGAGAGGCAGAGGGAGATAGATAGAGCCAGTCAGAGAGCGGCATAGAGGGGACGGAGAGGCACAGAGAGACAGACGCAGAGAGACTGATAGAGATGGAGAGAGGCAGAGAGAGAGACAGGGAGTGACAGAGAGAGCCAGGAGACAGAGAAAGTCAGTGAGAGACAGAGAGACACAGAGGGAGACAGGGAGAGACAGAGAGAGGCAGAGAAAAGCGAGAGAGGCAGCGCGAGGCAGAGAGAGGCGGAGAGAGGCAGCGAGAGGCAAAGACAGACAGAGAGAGGCAGAGAGAGACATGGAGAGACAGAGAGAGACAGAGAGAGGCAGAGAAAAGCAGAGAGAGACAAAGAGAGACACTGAGATACAGTAAGAGCTACAGAGAGTCAGAGAAATGCAGCCAGAGGCAGAGACAGATAGATAGTGTTAGAGAGATTCAAGGAGAGAAAGGGCGAAGCAGAGAGAGACTAGTGAACATGGAGAGAGGCTGAGAGAGGGTCACGGAGGGGCAGAGAGATCCAGAGGGAGACAGACAGAGGCAGCGAGAGGCTGAGAGAGACAGCGAGGGAGACAGACAGAGACAGAGAAGGACAGAGGGAGACACAGAAAGACCAAAAGAGATAGACTGAGGTAGAGAGAGAGAGAGAGTGATGAAGAGAAGCAGAGAGAGGCAGAGTGAGGCGGAGGGAGACAGAGAGAGATGGAAAGAGGCAGAGAGAAACAGACAGTGCCAGAGGTAAGACAGAGAGAGGCAGAGAGAGGCAGAGCGAGGCGGAGAGAGGGAAAGAGAGACAAGGAAAGGCCGAGAGGGACAGAGAGGGAGAGAGACAGAGGCAGGCAGAGAGAGGCAGGGAGAGGCAGGGAGAGGCAGAGAGCTACGGAAAAAGAGTGAGAAATGCAGAGTGAGACAGACAGAGAGCGGCATAGAGGGACGCAGAGGCACAGAGAGACATAGAGAGAGGCAGAGAGAGAGAGAGTCAGGGAGTGACAGGGAGAGCCAGAAGGAGACAGAGAATGTCAGTGAGAGACAGACACAGGCAGAGGGAGACAGAGAGAGGCAGAGAAAAGCGAGAGAGGCAGAGAGAGGCAGAGAGAGGCTGAGAGAGGCAGCGAGAAAGGGAGAGGCAGCGAGAGGCAGAGATAGACAGAGAGAGGCAGAGAGAGACAGAGAGAAACATGGAGAGATAGAGAGAGACAGAGAGAGGCAGAGAAAAGCGAGAGAGACAGAGGGAGACAGAGAAAGACAGAAATAGCTGGGGAGAGACAGGTAGAGGCAAAGAGCGACAGAGAGAGAGAGAGAGAGAGAGAGTGAGAGACTGACAGAGAGACGGAGAGACACTGGGGGACATGGAAAGTGGCAGAGAGAGACAGGGAGAGGCAGAGAGAGACAGAGCGGCAGAGAAATGCAGCCAGAGGCAGAGACAGATAGAGAGTGTTAGAGAGATTCAAGGAGAGAAAGGGCGAAGCAGAGAGAGACTAGTGAACATGGAGAGAGGCTGAGAGAGAGTCACGGAGCGGCAGAGAGAGCCAGAGGGAGACAGAGAAAGACAGAAATAGGTAGGGAGAGACAGGTAGAGGCAAAGAGCGACAGAGAGAGACAGAGAGAGTGAGAGACTGACAGAGAGACGGAGAGACACTGGGGGACATGGAAAGTAGAAGAGAGAGGCAGGGAGGGGCAGAGAGAGACAGGGAGAGGCAGAGAGAGCGAGAAGGAGACAGAGAAAGTCAGTGAGAGACAGACAGAGACACAGGGAGACAGAGAGAGGCAGAGAAAAGCGAGAGAGGCAGAGAGAGCCAGAGAGAGGCGTAGAGAGGCAGAGAGAAAGAGAGAGGCAGCGAGTGGCAGAGGAAGACAGGGAGAGACATGGAGAGACAGAGAGAGACAGAGAGAGGCAGAGAAAAGCGAGAGAGACAAAGAGAGATAGTGAAATACAGAAAGAGCTACAGAGAGTCAGAGAACAGCAGCCAGAGGCAGAGACAGACATAGAGTGTTAGAGAGATTCAAGGAGAGAAAGGGAGAAGCAGAGAGACACTACTGAACATGGTGAGAGGCTGAGAGGGAGTCACGGAAAGACACTGGGGGACATGGAAAGTGAAAGAGACAGGCAGGGAGAGGCAGAGAGAGACAGGGAGAGGCAGAAAGAGACTAGGAGAGAGACAGACAGAGACAGAGGTAGACAGAGAGAGATATGGGGAGGCCAACAGAGGCGGAGAGATACAGTCAGAGAGACAAAGAGAGAGAGAGAGAGACAGAGAGCAGCTGCGAGAGGTAGAGACAGAAAGAGAGAGGCAGAGGAAGATAGAGAGAGACAGACAGTGAGCGGTCTCGAGGGACGGAGAGGCACAGAGAGACACAGAGACAGACGCAGAGAGACTGATAGAGATAGAGAGAGACAGAGAGAGTGACAGGGAGTCCCAGAGAAAGTCAGTGAGAGACAGACAGAGGCAGAGGGAGACAGAGAGAGACAGAGAGAGACAGAGAGAGCTAGAGAGAGGCAGAGAACAGCGAGAGAGACAGAAGGCAACGGAGAGAGGCGGAGAGACACTGGGGGACATGGAAAGTAGAAGAAAGAGGCAGGGAGAGGCAGAGAGAGACAGAGATGCAGAGAGAGGAAGAGGGAGACAGAGAGAGAGACGCGGAGACACACAGAGCGACAGAGAGAAACAGAGAGTGACAGAGTGAGACAGGGATAGGCAGACAGAGACAGAGGTAGAGAGAGAGAGAGATATGGAGTGGCACAGAGAGGCAGGGAGTCATAAAAAGAGGCAGAGAGACATAGAAAGAGGCAGAGAGAGCCAGGGGGAGACAGAGAAAGACAGTGAGAGACAGAAGGGGCCAGAGGGAGACAGAACGAGACATGGAGAGACGGAAAGAGGCAGAGAGACACAGAGAGAGACAGAGGGAGACAGAGAGAGAAAGAGAGGGACAGAGAAGGAGAGAGGGAGAGAAAGGAAGGGAGAGGCAGCGAGAGTCAGAGAGAGACAGAGAGAGGCTGAGGGAGATAGAGAAAGACAGTTAGAGACAGACAGACAGAGACATGGAGAGACAGAGGGCGACAGAGAGAGGCGGAGAGAGGCGGAGAGAGGCAGCGAGAAAGAGAGAGGCAGCGAAAGGCAGAGACAGACAGAGAGAGGCAGCGAGAAACAGAGAGAGACATGGAGAGACAGAGAGAGACAGAGAGGCAGAGCAAAGCGAGAGAGACAGAGGGAGACAGAGAAAGACAGCAATAGGTAGGGAGGGACAGTTAGAGGCAAAGCGCGACAGAGAGAGACAGAGAGAGTGAGAGACTGACAGAGAGACGTGGAGACACTGAGGGACTAGGAAAGTGGCAGAGAGAGACAGGGAGAGGCAGAGAGAGACCGAGAGGCAGAGAGAGACCGAGAGGCAGAGAGAGGCAGAGAGAGACGGAGAGAGACAGAGAGAGACAGACAGAGGCAGAGGGAGACAGACAGAGACAGAGAGAGGCAGAGAAAAGCGAGAGAGGCAGAGTGCGGCAGAGTGAGGCAGAGAGAGGCGAGAGAGGCAGACAGAGACAGGGAGAGGCAGAGAGAGACAGAGATGCAGAGAGAGTCAGAGGGAGACAGAGAGAGACGCGGATGGACAGACAGAGACAGAAGTAGAGAGAGAGAGATATGGTGAGGCAGAGAGAGACAGAAAGGGGCAGAGCAAAGCGAGAGAGACAGAGGGAGACAGAGAAAGTCAGTGAGAGACAGACACAGGCAGAGGGAGACAGAGAGAGGCAGAGAAAAGCGAGAGAGGCAGAGAGAGGCAGAGAGAGGCTGAGAGAGGCAGCGAGAAAGGGAGAGGCAGCGAGAGGCAGAGATAGACAGAGAGAGGCAGAGAGAGACAGAGAGAAACATGGAGAGACAGAGAGAGGCAGAGAAAAGCGAGAGAGACAGAGGGAGACAGAGAAAGACAGAAATAGCTGGGGAGAGTCAGGTAGAGGCAAAGAGCGACAGAGAGAGAGAGAGAGTGAGAGACTGACAGAGGGACGGAGAGACACTGGGGGACATGGAAAGTGGCAGAGAGAGACAGGGAGAGGCAGAGAGAGACAGAGCGGCAGAGAGAGGCAGAGAGAGAGACAGGGAGTGACAGAGAGAGCCAGAAGGAGACAGAAAAAGTCAGTGAGAGAGACAGACATAGAGGGAGACAGAGAGAGACAGTGAGAGGCAGAGAAAAGCGAGAGAGGCAGAGAGAGGCAGAGAGAGGCGAGAGAGGCAGACAGAGACAGGGAGAGGCAGAGAGAGACAGAGATGCAGAGAGAGTCAGAGGGAGACAGAGAGAGACGCGGATGGACAGACAGAGACAGAAGTAGAGAGAGAGAGATATGGTGAGGCAGAGAGAGACAGAAAGGGGCAGAGCAAAGCGAGAGAGACAGAGGGAGACAGAGAAAGACAGCAATAGGTAGGGAGGGACAGGTAGAGGCAAAGCGCGACAGAGAGAGACAGAGAGAGTGAGAGACTGACAGAGAGACGTGGAGACACTGAGGGACTAGTAAAGTGGCAGAGAGAGACAGGGAGAGGCAGAGAGAGACCGAGGGGCAGAGGGAGGCAGAGAGAGACAGAGGGAAACAGAGAGAGATGGAAAGAGGCAGAGAGAAACAGACAGTGCCAGAGGTAAGACAGAGAGAGGCAGAGAGAGGCAGAGCGAGGCGGAGAGAGGGAAAGAGAGACAAGGAAAGGCCGAGAGGGACAGAGAGGGAGAGAGACAGAGGCAGGCAGAGAGAGGCAGGGAGAGGCAGAGAGCTACGGAAAAAGAGTGAGAAATGCAGAGAGAGACAGACAGAGAGCGGCATAGAGGGACGCAGAGGCACAGAGAGACATAGAGAGAGGCAGAGCGAGGCGGAGAGAGGGAAAGACAGACAAGGAAAGGCCGAGAGGGACAGAGAGGGAGAGAGACAGAGGCAGGCAGAGAGAGGCAGGGAGAGGCAGAGAGCTACGGAAAAAGAGTGAGAAATGCAGAGAGAGACAGACAGAGAGCGGCATAGAGGGACGCAGAGGCACAGAGAGACATAGAGAGAGGCAGAGCGAGGCGGAGAGAGGGAAAGACAGACAAGGAAAGGCCGAGAGGGACAGAGAGGGAGAGAGACAGAGGCAGGCAGAGAGAGGCAGGGAGAGGCAGAGAGCTACGGAGAAAGAGCGAGAAATGCAGAGTGAGACAGACAGAGAGCGGCATAGAGGGACGCAGAGGCACAGAGAGACATAGAGAGAGGCAGAGAGAGACAGAGAGTCAGGGAGTGACAGGGAGAGCCAGAAGGAGACAGAGAAAGTCAGTGAGAGACAGACACAGGCAGAGGGAGACAGAGAGAGGCAGAGAAAAGCGAGAGAGACAGAGGGAGACAGAGAAAGACAGAAATAGCTGGGGAGAGTCAGGTAGAGGCAAAGAGCGACAGAGAGAGAGAGAGAGTGAGAGACTGACAGAGAGACGGAGAGACACTGGGGGACATGGAAAGTGGCAGAGAGAGACAGGGAGAGGCAGAGAGAGACAGAGAGAGGCAGAGAAAAGCGAGAGAGACAGAGGGAGACAGAGAAAGACAGAAATAGGTAGGGAGAGACAGGTAGAGGCAAAGAGCGACAGAGAGAGACAAAGAGAAACAGAGAGAGACAGAGTGAGACAGGGATAGGCAGACAGAAACAGAGGGAGAGAGAGAGAGATATGGTGATGCAGAGAGAGGCAGAGAAAGACAGATAGACACAGAGAGAGACAGAGGGAGAAAGAGAAGGAGCGAGGGAGAGAAAGGAAGAGAGAGGCAGCGAGAGGCAGAGACACAGAGAGAGAGACAGAGAGAGGCAGAGAAAAGCAGAGAGAGACAAAGAGAGACACTGAGATACAGTAAGAGCTACAGAGAGTCAGAGAAATGCAGCCAGAGGCAGAGACAGATAGATAGTGTTAGAGAGATTCAAGGAGAGAAAGGGCGAAGCAGAGAGAGACTAGTGAACATGGAGAGAGGCTGAGAGAGGGTCACGGAGGGGCAGAGAGAGCCAGAGGGAGACAGACAGAGGCAGCGAGAGGCAGAGAGAGACAGAAAGGGACAGCGAGGGAGACAGACAGAGACAGAGAGGGACAGAGGGAGACACAGAAAGACCAAAGGGGATAGACTGAGGTAGAGAGAGAGAGAGTGATGAAGAGAAGCAGAGAGAGACAGAGTGAGGCGGAGGGAGACAGAGAGAGATGGAAAGAGGCAGAGAGAAACAGACAGTGCCAGAGGTAAGACAGAGAGAGGCAGAGAGAGGCAGAGCGAGGCGGAGAGAGGGAAAGAGAGACAAGGAAAGGCCGAGAGGGACAGAGAGGGAGAGAGACAGAGGCAGGCAGCGAGAGGCAGGGAGAGGCAGAGAGCTACGGAAAAAGAGTGAGAAATGCAGAGAGAGACAGACAGAGAGCGGCATAGAGGGACGCAGAGGCACAGAGAGACATAGAGAGAGGCAGAGCGAGGCGGAGAGAGGGAAAGAGAGACAAGGAAAGGCCGAGAGGGACAGAGAGGGAGAGAGACAGAGGCAGGCAGAGAGAGGCAGGGAGAGGCAGAGAGCTACGGAGAAAGAGTGAGAAATGCAGAGTGAGACAGACAGAGAGCGGCATAGAGGGACGCAGAGGCACAGAGAGGCAGAGAGAGGGAGTCAGGGAGTGACAGGGAGAGCCAGAAGGAGACAGAGAAAGTCAGTGAGAGACAGACACAGGCAGAGGGAGACAGAGAGAGGCAGAGAAAAGCGAGAGAGGCAGAGAGAGGCAGAGAGAGGCTGAGAGAGGCAGCGAGAGGCAGAGATAGACAGAGAGAGGCAGAGAGAGACAGAGAGAAACATGGAGAGACAGAGAGAGACAGAGAGAGGCAGAGAAAAGCGAGAGAGACAGAGGGAGACAGAGAAAGACAGAAATAGCTGGGGAGAGACAGGTAGAGGCAAAGAGCGACAGAGAGAGAGAGAGAGTGAGAGACTGACAGAGATACGGAGAGACACTGGGGGACATGGAAAGTGGCAGAGAGAGACAGGGAGAGGCAGAGGGAGATAGAGAGAGACAGACAGAGAGCGGCATAGAGGGACCGAGAGGCACAGAGAGATACAAAGACAGACGCAGAGAGACAGATAGAGATAGAGAGAGGCAGAGAGAGAGACAGGGAGTGACAGAGAGAGCCAGAAGGAGACAGAGAAAGATAGTGAGAGACAGACAGAGTCAAAGGGAGACAGAGAGAGACAGAGAGAGGCAGAGAAACGCGAGAGTGGCAGAGAGAGGCAAAGAGCGACAGAGAGAGACAGAGAGAGTGAGAGACAGACAGAGAGACGGGGAGACACTGGGGGACATGTAAAGTGGCAGAGAGAGACAGAGCGAGGCAGAAAGAGACTGAGAGGCAGAGAGAGGCAGAGAGAGACAGAGAGAGACAGAGAGAGGCAGAGAAAAGCAGAGAGAGACAAAGAGAGACACTGAGATACAGTAAGAGCTACAGAGAGTCAGAGAAATGCAGCCAGAGGCAGAGACAGATAGATAGTGTTAGAGAGATTCAAGGAGAGAAAGGGCGAAGCAGAGAGAGACTAGTGAACATGGAGAGAGGCTGAGAGAGGGTCACGGAGGGGCAGAGAGAGCCAGAGGGAGACAGACAGAGGCAGCGAGAGGCAGAGAGAGACAGAAAGGGACAGCGAGGGAGACAGACAGAGACAGAGAGGGACAGAGGGAGACACAGAAAGACCAAAGGGGATAGACTGAGGTAGAGAGAGAGAGAGTGATGAAGAGAAGCAGAGAGAGGCAGAGTGAGGCGGAGGGAGACAGAGAGAGATGGAAAGAGGCAGAGAGAACCAGACAGTGCCAGAGGTAAGACAGAGAGAGGCAGAGAGAGGCAGAGCGAGGCGGAGAGAGGGAAAGAGAGACAAGGAAAGGCCGAGAGGGACAGAGAGGGAGAGAGACAGAGGCAGGCAGCGAGAGGCAGGGAGAGGCAGAGAGCTACGGAAAAAGAGTGAGAAATGCAGAGAGAGACAGACAGAGAGCGGCATAGAGGGACGCAGAGGCACAGAGAGACATAGAGAGAGGCAGAGCGAGGCGGAGAGAGGGAAAGAGAGACAAGGAAAGGCCGAGAGGGACAGAGAGGGAGAGAGACAGAGGCAGGCAGAGAGAGACAGGGAGAGGCAGAGAGCTACGGAGAAAGAGTGAGAAATGCAGAGTGAGACAGACAGAGAGCGGCATAGAGGGACGCAGAGGCACAGAGAGGCAGAGAGAGGGAGTCAGGGAGTGACAGGGAGAGCCAGAAGGAGACAGAGAAAGTCAGTGAGAGACAGACACAGGCAGAGGGAGACAGAGAGAGGCAGAGAAAAGCGAGAGAGGCAGAGAGAGGCAGAGAGAGGCTGAGAGAGGCAGCGAGAGGCAGAGATAGACAGAGAGAGGCAGAGAGAGACAGAGAGAAACATGGAGAGACAGAGAGAGACAGAGAGAGGCAGAGAAAAGCGAGAGAGACAGAGGGAGACAGAGAAAGACAGAAATAGCTGGGGAGAGACAGGTAGAGGCAAAGAGCGACAGAGAGAGAGAGAGAGAGTGAGAGACTGACAGAGAGACGGAGAGACACTGGGGGACATGGAAAGTGGCAGAGAGAGACAGGGAGAGGCAGAGAGAGAGACAGAGCGGCAGAGAGAGGCAGAGAGAGAGAGACAGGGAGTGACAGAGAGAGCCAGAAGGAGACAGAAAAAGTCAGTGAGAGAGACAGACACAGAGGGAGACAGAGAGAGACAGTGAGAGGCAGAGAAAAGCGAGAGAGGCAGAGAGAGGCAGAGATGCAGAGAGAGTCAGAGGGAGACAGAGAGAGACGCGGATGGACAGACAGAGACAGAAGTAGAGAGAGAGAGATATGGTGAGGCAGAGAGAGACAGAAAGGGGCAGAGCAAAGCGAGAGAGACAGAGGGAGACAGAGAAAGACAGCAATAGGTAGGGAGGGACAGGTAGAGGCAAAGCGCGACAGAGAGAGACAGAGAGAGTGAGAGACTGACAGAGAGACGTGGAGACACTGAGGGACTAGTAAAGTGGCAGAGAGAGACAGGGAGAGGCAGAGAGAGACCGAGAGGCAGAGAGAGGCAGAGAGAGACAGAGGGAAACAGAGAGAGACGCGGATGGACAGACAGAGACAGAGGTAGAGAGAGAGAGATATGGTGAGGCAGAGAGAGACAGAAAGGGACGGCGAGGGAGAGTGAGGAAGACAGACAGAGTGAGGCAGACAGAGACAGAGAGTGACAGAGGGAGAAAGAGAAGGAGCGAGGGAGAGAAAGGAAGAGAGAGGCAGCGAGAGGCAGAGACACAGAGAGAGAGACAGAGAGAGGCAGAGAAAAGCAGAGAGAGACAAAGAGAGACACTGAGATACAGTAAGAGCTACAGAGAGTCAGAGAAATGCAGCCAGAGGCAGAGACAGATAGATAGTGTTAGAGAGATTCAAGGAGAGAAAGGGCGAAGCAGAGAGAGACTAGTGAACATGGAGAGAGGCTGAGAGAGGGTCACGGAGGGGCTCCCTACCTATTTCTGTCTTTCTCTGTCTCCCTCTGGCTCTCTCTGCCGCTCCGTGACTCTCTCTCAGCCTCTCTCCATGTTCACTAGTCTCTCTCTGCTTCGCCCTTTCTCTCCTTGAATCTCTCTAACACTCTCTATCTGTCTCTGCCTCTGGCTGCATTTCTCTGACTCTCTGTAGCTCTCTCTGTATCTCAGTGTCTCTCTTTGTCCCTCTCTGCTTTTCTCTGCTTCTCTCTGTCTCTCTCTGTCTGTCTCTGCCTCCCGCTGCCTCTCTCTTTCTCGCTGCCTCTCTCCGTCTCTCTCTGCCTCTCTCTGCTTCTCTCCGCCTCTCTCTGCCTCTCTCTGCCTCTCTCTGCCTCTCTCGCTTTTCTCTGCCTCTCACTGTCTCTCTCTGTCTCCCTCTATGTCTGTCTCTCTCACTGACTTTTTCTGTCTCCTTCTGGCTCTCTCTGTCACTCCCTGTCTCTCTCTCTGCCTCTCTCTGCCGCTCTGTCTCTCTCTGCCTCTCCCTGTCTCTCTCTGCCACTTTCCATGTCCCCCAGTGTCTCTCCGTCTCTCTGTCAGTCTCTCACTCTCTCTCTCTCTCTGTCGCCCTTTGCCTCTACCTGACTCTCCCCAGCTATTTCTGTCTTTCTCTGTCTCCCTCTGTCTCTCTCGCTTTTCTCTGCCTCTCTCTGTCTCTCTCTGTCTCTCCATGTTTCTCTCTGTCTCTCTCTGCCTCTCTCTGTCTATCTCTGCCTCTCGCTGCCTCTCCCTTTCTCGCTGCCTCTCTCAGCCTCTCTCTGCCTCTCTCTGCCTCTCTCGCTTTTCTCTGCCTCTCTCTGTCTCCCTCTGCCTGTGTCTGTCTCTCACTGACTTTCTCTGTCTCCTTCTGGCTCTCCCTGTCACTCCCTGACTCTCTCTCTCTCTGCCTCTCTCTATGTCTCTCTGTGCCTCTGCGTCCCTCTATGCCGCTCTCTGTCTGTCTCACTCTGCATTTCTCACTCTTTCTCCGTAGCTCTCTGCCTCTCCCTGCCTCTCTCTGCCTGCCTCTGTCTCTCTCCCTCTCTGTCCCTCTCGGCCTTTAC
Organism: Diachasmimorpha longicaudata; assembly: GCF_034640455.1. Classification (NCBI taxonomy): domain Eukaryota; kingdom Metazoa; phylum Arthropoda; class Insecta; order Hymenoptera; family Braconidae; genus Diachasmimorpha; species Diachasmimorpha longicaudata. Next base: position 294,666 of record NW_026973897.1, read on the forward strand.
TTGTCTGTCTTTCCCTCTCTCCGCCTCGCTCTGCCTCTCTCTATGTCTCTCTGTGCCTCTGCGTCCCTCTATGCCGCTCTCTGTCTGTCTCACTCTGCATTTCTCACTCTTTCTCCGTAGCTCTCTGCCTCTCCCTGCCTCTCTCTGCCTGCCTCTGTCTCTCTCCCTCTCTGTCCCTCTCGGCCTTTCCTTGTCTCTCTTTCCCTCTCTCCGCCTCGCTCTGCCTCTCTCTATGTCGCTCTGTGCCTCTGCGTCCCTCTATGCCGCTCTCTGTCTGTCTCTCTCTGCATTTCTCACTCTTTTTCCGTAGCTCTCTGCCTCTCCCTGCCTCTCTCTGCCTGCCTCTGTCTCTCTCCCTCTCTGTCCCTCTCGGCCTTTCCTTGTCTCTCTTTCCCTCTCTCCGCCTCGCTCTGCCTCTCTCTGCCTCTCTCTGTCTTACCTCTGGCACTGTCTGTTTCTCTCTGCCTCTTTCCATCTCTCTCTGTCTCCCTCCGCCTCACTCTGCCTCTCTCTGCTTCTCTTCATCACTCTCTCTCTCTCTACCTCAGTCTATCCCCTTTGGTCTTTCTGTGTCTCCCTCTGTCCCTCTCTGTCTCTGTCTGTGTCCCTCGCTGTCCCTTTCTGTCGCTCTCTGCCTCTCGCTGCCTCTTTCTGTCTCCCTCTGGCTCTCTCTGCCCCTCCGTGACCCTCTCTCAGCCTCTCTCCATGTTCTCTAGTCTCTCTCTGCTTCGCCCTTTCTCTCCTTGAATCTCTCTAACACTATCTATCTGTCTCTGCCTCTGGCTGCATTTCTCTGGCTCTCTGTAGCTCTTACTGTATCTCAGTGTCTCTCTTTGTCTCTCTCTGCTTTTCTCTGCCTCTCTCTGTCTCTCTCTCTGTGTCTCTGCCTCTCGCTGCCTCTCTCTTCCTTTCTCTCCCTCGCTCCTTCTCTTTCTCCCTCTGTCTCTCTCTGTCTTTCTCTGCCTCTCTCTGCCTCACCATATCTCTCTCTCTCTCTCCCTCTGTTTCTGTCTGCCTATCCCTGTCTCACTCTGTCTCTCTCTGTTTCTCTCTGTCTCTCTCTGTCGCTCTGTGCCTCTACCTGTCTCTCCCTACCTATTTCTGTCATTCTCTGTCTCCCTCTGTCTCTCTCGCTTTTCTCTGCCTCTCTCTGTCTCTCTCTGTCTCTCCATGTCTCTCTCTGCCTCTCTCTGTCTGTCTTTGCCTCTCGCTGCCTCTCTCCGCCTCTCTCTGCCTCTCTCTGTCTCTCCCTGTCTCCCTCTGTGTCTCTCTGTCTCTCACTGACTTTCTCTGTCTCCTGGCTCTCTCTGTCACTCCCTGTCTCTCTCTCTGCCTCTCTCCATCTCTATCAGTCTCTCTGCGTCTGTCTCTGTGTCTCTCTGTGCCTCTCCGTCCCCTCTATGCCGCTCTCTGACTGTCTCTCTCTATCTCCCTCTGCCTCTCTCTGTCTGTCTCTGCCTCTCGCAGCTGCTCTCTGTCTCTCTCTCCCTCTCTTTGTCTCTCTAACTGTCTCTCTCCGCCTCTGTCGGGCTGTCCATATCTCTCACTGTCTACCTCTGCCTCTCTCTGTCTCTCTCTGTCTCTCCATGTCTCTGTCTGTCTCTCACTGTCTTTCTCTATCTCCCTCAGCCTCTCTCTGTCTCTCCTTGCCTCTCGCTGCCTCTCTCTCCCTTTCTCTCCCTCGCTCCTTCTCTTTCTCTCTCTGTCTCCCTCTGTCTCTCTCTGCATGTGCACGTGCTTTCAAACAGCTCCGTGAATTATTAAGAACAATAATATACAATAACCGTAAATAAATTTTTAGTGTGCAACATAATATTCGTTGTAACTTTTTACACAATCGGAGAGGATAAATCGTGATATCTGTGTAATAAATAACAAAAATCGCTTCAACTGGTGTTTTTGCTGTCGACTTAACCTCAAATTATGAATTCGAGCATGCCAAGTGTCCAATGGCACTGTTCTAAATGTATAAAGATTATTATCAAAGATAAATCAGAGTGTACTCTATGTCTTAAATACTATCATCCAGGATGTGTTAAACTTCATAAAGTTTTTAATATTAATAATGAACTGGTTTTGTGCCCAGGAACAATTGTCTCAATACCAGCCAATACTATGACACTAAATCCTCAAGCACAAAATTTTATACAAACTGAACCACTTATTCAAAATTTGGAAAATACTGAAGTAATTCATCAATCAAGTGATAATCACATAACTTATAATAATAATAATAATAATAGTATGAATAACGACGATAACCAGCTAACACATCAAGAGCATTTGCCGCACGGGGATGGCCAAACGCCCCATAGTGACTGCTGCAATGACGAGGTTAATAACAAAAAAAGAAAACGCATAAATGAAGGTTGCCAGTTTAGAGAGAGAGAGAGAGAGATCTTATGTTAACCAGAAAAATTGACACACTAGTTGATAAAATACGCGACATGAACTGTATGAAATCACAAAAAGATGAGTTTAGATGTGAATTACGAGAGGTGGTGAAAAGTGAGTTGCAAGATTTTCATCAGCACATAAATAATGACATTACGGCATTAAGAACAGAAATAAGACAGTTGCACAGTATACTAGTGGAAGTAATGACGACCAAGCTAGCCGAAAAAAATGTTGTCGAGCCACAAATCATACAAGAACATCATAACGTTACTCACGCATACGCAGAAGTAACCAAAAAAAGAGTGGGAACACAAAATAAACATAATAAAGAGACAGTGGTTGTTGTTAAACCAAAAAGTGCTGTTGATGTGCACACAACTGAGAATTTGATAAAAGAGAAAGTGAATATAAATAATATTGGAATAAGTGAATGTGAATTAAAAAAAGGGAGAAACGGACAGGTCATTATTAAATGTAACAATCAAACAGAGAGAAATAAGGTGGCAGAGGTTATTGGAAGTGAACTGGGAGCTCAATGCTCAGTGGTTACCCCGAGAAATTCAAATCCAAAAATCAAAGTAATCAACATTGATAAAAATAATATGAATAAATCGAATGAAGAACTTTTACAAAACATTATAGAACAGAATAAATTAAAAAACATAGGTGATGTCAGCGATTTAAAAATAATTAAGAAATGGGTAGTTGAAAAATATGACAATTTGACTGTGATAATAGAAATGAATGACCAAATTTATGAACATGTGTTGAATAAAAAATTTGTACATATCGGTTGGAATAAATGCAAAATCTACGATTATATTAATATAAATCGTTGTTACAAATGCTGGGGTTTTTATCACATAGCAAAATATTGCAAAAAAGATCAAGTTTGTGGGAAATGTACCGAAAATCACACTACTCAAGAATGTACCAGTGTAAATCTAAAATGTGTTACATGTGTAAATCATATTAATTATAAAAATGAACTGAAACTCTCATTAGATGATATCTGTCATGATGTTAGTGATAAAAAATGTCCATCTTATATGTATTTTTTAGACAAAAAGAAAAAAGAAAAGAGAATTTTAAAATAAAGAATAACCTCAATGTGAATGATAACCTATTGATAATATATATGAATGTACGTAGTCTCATTAAAAATAAAGATGAGATTGAAGAATTAATAGTTAAGAATAAAAGTCCATCAATATTAGCCTGTGCTGAAACGAGAGTTACTGATGCAATTGACGATGAAGAAGTATCAATAATAGGATACAATATGGTGAGATGTAATTCAATGAATAGAAAAACAGGCGGGGTGATAATGTACATAAAAAACGAGATTAAATATAAGATGGTTATTAATAAAATACTAGACAATAACGGATGGACAATAGGTGTACACATTGTAAATAATGCTTTCAATGGGGTAATAATTGTCACATATCATTCACCTAAATCTAGTGACGCTCAATATATTAAATATATAGGAGCTATATGCGAATCTGTGATGGAAAAAAATAATTGTATTTGTGTAGGTGATTTCAATATAAATATGAGTATCAAATCATTTTATTCGGAAAAATTGTTAAATGTTTTTAATGAATTGGGAATGAAACAACTAGTAAAAGAACCAACAAGAATTGATATTAATAGTGCAACATTAATTGATTTAATATTTAGTAATAAGTTTATTGAAAATGAAGTAAAACATGACCCAAAGATTACTGACCATGCATTTATAGAAATGAGATTGAAAAGATATGAAGCTCCTAAACTTGTACAAAGAACAAAAATTAGAGATTTTAAACAATTTAATGCGGAGTGTTTTAAACAAAAACTAAATGACAATCAAGTTTTGAATAATTTAAGTACAACGAATGAAGTAACATTAGAACAAAGAGCAAATATATTTATTGAAACAATTGTATATATTCTTGACGAAGAAGCACCAATAAAAATTATACCCATAAAGACTAATATTAAAGATAAAAAATGGTTCGATGACAATGTAAGGAATCTAATGACAGAAAGACAACGTTTGTTTCAAATAGCTAGAAATAATCGGACGGAAGTCAATTGGCTCAATTATAAAAAAATGAGGAATAATATAGTATCAGAGTTGCGTAAAGCTAAACTGGAATATTACGAGAGTGAAATTGATAAAAACCGCAAAAATAACAAGAAAATGTGGAAAACCTTGAAGCAAGTATTGAACAAAAATAAAAACACTTCTCTTCCTAGTGAAATAATTTTTGATGCACAAATACTTGACAATGATAGGGAAATTGCTGATAAATTTAATAATTACTTTGTACAAAGTTTAAATGATATTATTAAAAGTATAAAGCAAAGTGAATCATATAATGATCTGAACTTGATTACTACTAAATATACGGAACAAAAATTAAAGGAATTCAAACGTATCTCTCAAAACGACCTTAAAAAAATAGTAAGGGATTTAACTAACAAAAAAGGTACATCTGAGGGAATTTCATGTGAAGTTATCAAATTGGTATTTGACATGAGAGGAAATGATCTCTTAAATATTTATAATGATTCATTAGAACAAGGATACGTGCCAAGAGCATGGAAACACTCTGAGATTACTCCTATACAAAAAGTAAAAAATACCTTAAGGGCAGATGAATTTAGGCCTATAAATATTTTGCGACAATATGAAAAAGTACTAGAGAAGATTGTTGTAAAGCAATTAATGGATTATATGGAAATAAATAAATTATTAATAGATGAACAATTCGGATATAGAGAGGGACAATCGTGCGAAAAAGCGGTACAAAGTACGATTTCATCTTGGAAACAGAGTATTGATGAGGGAAATATTGTTGGCGCAATATTTATGGACCTGAAAAGGGCGTTTGAAACTGTTGATAGAGAATTATTGTTGCAAAAAATGAAATGTTACGGTATTGATGGCAATGTAATAAAATGGTTTCAGTCCTATCTAGATGGTCGTACTCAAAGCACAAAATATAAAATGGAGTTATCAGAAGAGATTGAAATCAAGTCAGGTGTACCTCAAGGCTCGGTACTTGGTCCAGTATTATTCTTGATTTATATTAACGATATAGTAAAAAGCACAAATGTGCAATGTAATATAAAACTCTTTGCCGATGATATGATTTTATTTGTGGAAGGAAAAACCTCCAATGAAGTAAATAAAGAATTAAATAATGCGCTGCATAAAATTGAAAGATATTTGGAAATGAATCGATTAAAAATTAATACAAAGAAAACAAAATATATGATAATAAAACATCACAAACAAAATCTAGGTGAGAATATTGCAGTAAAATGCATTACAGGAATAGAAATCGAACGTGTATATGAAATAAAATACCTAGGTATATATATTGATGCAAATTTAACTTTTATACCATATCAAAAATATCTCAGTAAAAAAATAGGGAAAAAGATAGGAATATTGAATAGAGTCGGTAAAAATATTAGTATCATGACTAGAAATTTAGTTTACAGAAGTATCATATCACCGCATTTTGAGTATTGCAGCACAATATTATATATAATGAATGATAGTAGTCTAGATGCATTACAAAAACTGCAGAATAAAGCTATGAGAATTATATTACAATGTAAAAAACGAACAAGAATTTCCGAGATGCTGGATATACTGGGGTTTATGTCAGTGGATCAAAGAATTAAACTAAATGTAATCAAATACATGCATGATCTAATAAAAAAAGGGGAGATATCAAATGAAAGAAGAAATTGTGAGACAATAATGACAAGAAATGATGGAAAACTGAAATTACCAGCAAGGCGTACGAGCTTTGCACAAAATGACGTTCTGTACAAAGGTATCCAACTATACAACGAAATTTCTGAGGAAACGAAATTAAAAAATCAATCAGCATTTCAGCGTGAAATTGTCAATTTTTTGAAAAAGAAACACAAACCTAAATTTATATGAAATAAAGAAAAAATTGTAAACGACAAAGTAGCAAATAATGGCTAAATAAAGAACAATCAATCAATCAATCAATCTCGCTTTTCTCTGCCTCTCTCTGTCTCTCTCTGTCTCTCCATGTCTCTCTCTGCCTCTCTCTGTCTGTCTTTGCCTCTCGCTGCCTCTCTCCGCCTCTCTCTCTGCCTCGCGCTGCCTCTCTCGCTTTTCTCTGCCTCTCTCTGTCTCTCCCTGTCTCCCTCTGTGTCTCTCTGTCTCTCACTGACTTTCTCTGTCTCCTGGCTCTCTCTGTCACTCCCTGTCTCTCTCTCTGCCTCTCTCCATCTTTATCAGTCTCTCTGCGTCTGTCTCTGTGTCTCTCTGTGCCTCTCCGTCCCCTCTATGCCGCTCTCTGACTGTCTCTCTCTATCTCCCTCTGCCTCTCTCTGTCTGTCTCTGCCACTCACAGCTGCTCTCTGTCTCTCTCTCCCTCTCTTTGTCTCTCTAACTGTCTCTCTCCGCCTCTGTCGGGCTGTCCATATCTCTCACTGTCTACCTCTGCCTCTCTCTGTCTCTCTCTCTGTCTCTCCATGTCTCTGTCTGTCTCTCACTGTCTTTCTCTATCTCCCTCAGCCTCTCTCTGTCTCTCCTTGCCTCTCGCTGCCTCTCTCTCCCTTTCTCTCCCTCGCTCCTTCTCTTTCTCTCTCTGTCTCCCTCTGTCTCTCTCTGCCTCTCTCTGTCTTACCTCTGCCTCTCTTTATTTCTCTCTGCCTCTTTCCATCTCTCTGTGTCTTCCTCCGTCTCTCTCTGTCGCTCTCTGGCTCTCCCTGCCTCTCTCTGCCTCTCTCTATCTCTATCTGTCTGTCTGCGTCAGTCTTTGTATCTCTCTGTGCCTCTCCGTCCCTCTATGCCGCTCTCTGTCTGTCTCTCTCTATCTCCCTCTGCCTCTCTCTTTCTGTCTCTACCTCTCGCAGCTGCTCACTGTCTCTCTCTCCCTCTCATTGTCTCTCTGACTGTCTCTCTCCGCCTCTGTTGGCGTCTCCATATCTCTCTCTGTCTACCTCTGTCTCTGTCTGTCTCTCTCCATCTCTCTTTCTGTCTCCCTCTGTCACTCTTTGTCTCTGTCTGCCTCACTCTGTATGTCTCCCTCACTGTCCCTCGCCGTCCCTTTCTATCTCTCTCTGCCTCTCGCTGCCTCTCTCTTCCTTTCTCTCCCTCTCTCCTTCTCTTTCTCTCTCTGTCTCCCTCTGCCTCTCTCTGTCTTACCTCTGCCTCTCTCTGTTTCTCTCTGCCTCTTTCCATCTCTCTCGGTCTCCCTCCGTCTCTCTCTCTGTCACTCTCTCTCTGTCTGCGTCACTCTGTACGTCTCCCTCACTGTCCCTCGCCGTCCCTTTCTGTCTCTCTCTGCCTCTCGCTGCCTCTGTCTGTCTCCCTCTGGCTTTCTCTGCCGCTCCGTGACTCTCTCTCAGCCTCTCACCATGTTCACTAGTCTCTCTCTGCTTCTCCCTTTCTCTCCTTGAATCTCTCTAACACTCTATGTCTGTCTCTGCCTCTGGCTGCTGTTCTCTGACTCTCTGTAGCTCTTTCTGTATCTCACTATCTCTCTTTGTCTCTCTCGCTTTTCTCTGCCTCTCTCTGTCTCTCTCTGTCTCTCCATGTCTCTCTCTGTCTTCCTCTGCCACTCGCTGCCTCTCTCTTTCTCTCTGCCTCTCTACGCCTCTCTCTGACTCTCTCTGCCTCTCTACGCCTCTCTCTGACTCTCTCTGCCTCTCTCGCTTTTCTCTGCCTCTCAGTCTCTTTCTGCCTCGCTCTGTCTCTCTCTGCCACTTTACATGTCCCCCAGTGTCTCCCCGTCTCTCTGTCTGTCTCTCACTCTCTCTGTCTCTCTCTGTCGCTCTTTGCCTCTCTCTGCCACTCTCGCGTTTCTCTGCCTCTCTCTGTCTCTCTCTGTCTCCCTTTGACTCTGTCTGTCTCTCACTATCTTTCTCTGTCTCCTTCTGGCTCTCTCTGTCACTCCCTGTCTCTCTCTCTGCCTCTCTCTATCTCTATCTGTCTCTCTGCGTCTGTCTTTGTATCTCTCTATGCCTCTCGGTCCCTCTATGCCGCTCTCTGTCTGTCTCTCTCTATCTCCCTCTGCCTCTCCCTGTCTCTCTCTGCCACTTTCCATGTCCCCCAGTGTCTCTCCGTATCTCTGTCAGTCTCTCACTCTCTCTCTCTCTCTCTCTGTCGCTCTTTGCCTCTACCTGTCTCTCCCCAGCTATTTCTGTCTTTCTCTGTCTCCCTCTGTCTCTCTCGCTTTTCTCTGCCTCTCTCTGTCTCTCTCTGTCTCTCCATGTTTCTCTCTGTCTCTCTCTGCCTCTCTCTGTCTATCTCTGCCTCTCGCTGCCTCTCTCAGCCTCTCTCTGCCTCTCTCTGCCTCTCTCGCTTTTCTCTGCCTCTCTCTGTCTCCCTCTGCCTGTGTCTGTCTCTCACTGACTTTCTCTGTCTCCTTCTGGCTCTCCCTGTCACTCCCTGACTCCCTCTCTCTGCCTCTCTGTGCCTCTGCGTCCCTCTATGCCGCTCTCTGTCTGTCTCACTCTGCATTTCTCACTCTTTCTCCGTAGCTCTCTGCCTCTCCCTGCCTCTCTCTGCCTGCCTCTGTCTCTCTCCCTCTCTGTCCCTCTCGGCCTTTCCTTGTCTCTCTTTCCCTCTCTCCGCCTCGCTCTGCCTCTCTCTATGTCTCTCTGTGCCTCTGCGTCCCTCTATGCCGCTCTCTGTCTGTCTCTCTCTGCATTTCTCACTCTTTTTCCGTAGCTCTCTGCCTCTCCCTGCCTCTCGCTGCCTGCCTCTGTCTCTCTCCCTCTCTGTCCCTCTCGGCCTTTCCTTGTCTCTCTTTCCCTCTCTCCGCCTCGCTCTGCCTCTCTCTGCCTCTCTCTGTCTTACCTCTGGCACTGTCTGTTTCTCTCTGCCTCTTTCCATCTCTCTCTGTCTCCCTCCGCCTCACTCTGCCTCTCTCTGCTTCTCTTCATCACTCTCTCTCTCTCTACCTCAGTCTATCCCCTTTGGTCTTTCTGTGTCTCCCTCTGTCCCTCTCTGTCTCTGTCTGTCTCCCTCGCTGTCCCTTTCTGTCTCTCTCTGCCTCTCGCTGCCTCTGTCTGTCTCCCTCTGGCTCTCTCTGCCCCTCCGTGACCCTCTCTCAGCCTCTCTCCATGTTCACTAGTCTCTCTCTGCTTCGCCCTTTCTCTCCTTGAATCTCTCTAACACTATCTATCTGTCTCTGCCTCTGGCTGCATTTCTCTGACTCTCTGTAGCTCTTACTGTATCTCAGTGTCTCTCTTTGTCTCTCTCTGCTTTTCTCTGCCTCTCTCTGTCTCTCTCTCTGTGTCTCTGCCTCTCGCTGCCTCTCTCTTCCTTTCTCTCCCTCGCTCCTTCTCTTTCTCCCTCTGTCTCTCTCTGTGTCTCTCTGTCTTTCTCTGCCTCTCTCTGCATCACCATATCTCTCTCTCTCTCCCTCTGTTTCTGTCTGCCTATCCCTGTCTCACTCTGTCTCTCTCTGTTTCTCTTTGTCTCTCTCTGTCGCTCTTTGCCTCTACCTGTCTCTCCCTACCTATTTCTGTCTTTCTCTGTCTCCCTCTGTCTCTCTCGCTTTTCTCTGCCTCTCTCTGTCTCTCTCTGCCTCTCCCTGTCTCTCTCTGCCACTTTCCATGTCCCCCAGTGTCTCTCCGTCTCTCTGTCAGTCTCTCACTCTCTCTCTCTCTCTGTCGCTCTTTGCCTCTACCTGACTCTCCCCAGCTATTTCTGTCTTTCTCTGTCTCCCTCTGTCTCTCTCGCTTTTCTCTGCCTCTCTCTGTCTCTCTCTGTCTCTCCATGTTTCTCTCTGTCTCTCTCTGCCTCTCTCTGTCTATCTCTGCCTCTCGCTGCCTGTCCCTTTCTCGCTGCCTCTCTCAGCTTCTCTCTGCCTCTCTCGCTTTTCTCTGCCTCTCTCTGTCTCCCTCTGCCTGTGTCTGTCTCTCACTGACTTTCTCTGTCTCCTTCTGGCTCTCCCTGTCACTCCCTGACTCTCTCTCTCTCTCTCTGCCTCTCTCTATGTCTCTCTGTGCCTCTGCGTCCCTCTATGCCGCTCTCTGTCTGTCTCACTCTGCATTTCTCACTCTTTCTCCGTAGCTCTCTGCCTCTCCCTGCCTCTCTCTGCCTGCCTCTGTCTCTCTCCCTCTCTGTCCCTCTCGGCCTTTCCTTGTCTGTCTTTCCCTCTCTCCGCCTCGCTCTGCCTCTCTCTATGTCTCTCTGTGCCTCTGCGTCCCTCTATGCCGCTCTCTGTCTGTCTCTCTCTGCATTTCTCACTCTTTTTCCGTAGCTCTCTGCCTCTCCCTGCCTCTCTCTGCCTGCCTCTGTCTCTCTCCCTCTTTGTCCCTCTCGGCCTTTCCTTGTCTCTCTTTCCCTCTCTCCGCCTCGCTCTGCCTCTCTCTGCCTCTCTCTGTCTTACCTCTGGCACTGTCTGTTTCTCTCTGCCTCTTTCCATCTCTCTCTGTCTCCCTCCGCCTCCTCTGCCTCTCTCTGCTTCTCTTCATCACTCTCTCTCTCTCTACCTCAGTCTATCCCCTTTGGTCTTTCTGTGTCTCCCTCTGTCCCTCTCTGTCTCTGTCTGTCACCCTCGCTGTCCCTTTCTGTCTCTCTCTGCCTCTCGCTGCCTCTGTCTGTCTCCCTCTGGCTCTCTCTGCCCCTCCGTGACCCTCTCTCAGCCTCTCTCCATGTTCACTAGTCTCTCTCTGCTTCGCCCTTTCTCTCCTTGAATCTCTCTAACACTATCTATCTGTCTCTGCCTCTGGCTGCATTTCTCTGACTCTCTGTAGCTCTTACTGTATCTCAGTGTCTCTCTTTGTCTCTCTCTGCTTTTCTCTGCCTCTCTCTGTCTCTCTCTCTGTGTCTCTGCCTCTCGCTGCCTCTCTCTTCCTTTCTCTCCCTCGCTCCTTCTCTTTCTCCCTCTGTCACTCTCTGTCTCTGTCTGCCTCACTCTGTCTGTCTTCCTCACTCTCCCTCGCCGTCCCTTTCTGTCTCTCTCTGCCTCACCATATCTCTCTCTCTCTACCTCTGTCTCTGTCTGTCCATCCGCGTCTCTCTCTGTTTCCCTCTGTCTCTCTCTGCCTCTCTCTGCCTCTCGGTCTCTCTCTGCCTGTCCCTGTCTCTCTCTGCCACTTTACTAGTCCCTCAGTGTCTCCACGTCTCTCTGTCAGTCTCTCACTCTCTCTGTCTCTCTCTGTCGCGCTTTGCCTCTACCTGTCCCTCCCTACCTATTGCTGTCTTTCTCTGTCTCCCTCTGTCTCTCTCGCTTTGCTCTGCCCCTTTCTGTCTCTCTCTGCCTCACCATATCTCTCTCTCTCTACTTCTGTCTCTGTCTGTCCATCCGCGTCTCTCTCTGTCTCCCTCTGACTCTCTCTGCATCTCTGTCTCTCTCTGCCTCTCCCTGTCTCTGTCTGCCTCTCTCGCCTCTCTCTGCCTCACTCTGCCGCACTCTGCCTCTCTCGCTTTTCTCTGCCTCTCTCTGTCTCTGTCTGTCTCCCTCTGCCTCTGTCTGTCTCTCTCTGTCTCTCTCCGTCTCTCTCTGCCTCTCTCTGCCTCTCGGTCTCTCTCTGCCTCTCGGTCTCTCTCTGCCTCTCCCTGTCTCTCTCTGCCACTTTCCTAGTCCCTCAGTGTCTCCACGTCTCTCTGTCAGTCTCTCACTCTCTCTGTCTCTCTCTGTCGCGCTTTGCCTCTACCTGTCCCTCCCTACCTATTGCTGTCTTTCTCTGTCTCCCTCTGTCTCTCTCGCTTTGCTCTGCCTCTCTGTCTCTCTCTGTCTCTCCATGTCTCTCTCTGTCTCTCGCTGCCTCTCTCTGTCTGTCTCTGCCTTTCGCTGCCTCTCTCTTTCTCGCTGCCTCTCTCCGCCTCTCTCCGCCTCTCTCTGTCGCCCTCTGTCTCTCCATGTCTCTGTCTGTCTGTCTCTAACTGTCTTTCTCTATCTCCCTCAGCCTCCCTCTGTCTCTCTCTGTGTCTCTCTGCCTCTTTCCGTCTCTCCATGTCTCGTTCTGTCTCCCTCTGGCCCCTTCTGTCTCTCACTGTCTTTCTCTGTCTCCCCCTGGCTCTCTCTGCCTCTTTCTATGTCTCTCTGCCTCTTTTTATGACTCCCTGCCTCTCTGTGCCTCTCCATATCTCTCTCTCTCTCTACCTCTGTCTCTGTCTGCCTATCCCTGTCTCACTCTGTCACTCTCTGTTTCTCTCTGTCGCTCTGTGTGTCTCCGCGTCTCTCTCTCTGTCTCCCTCTTCCTCTCTCTGCATCTCTGTCTCTCTCTGCCTCTGCTTGTCTCTCCCTGCCTCTCCCTGCCTCTTTCTTCTACTTTCCATGTCCCCCAGTGTCTCTCCGCCTCTCTCCGCCTCTCTCTGTCGCCTTCTGTCTCTCTCGCTGTTCTCTGCCTCTCTCTAGCTCTCTCTGTCTCTCTCTGTCTCTCTCTGTCTCCCTCTGCCTCTGTCTGTCTCTCACTGACTTTCTCTGTGACTCCCTGTCACTCTCTCTGTCTCTCTCTATCTCTATCAGTCTCTCTGCGTCTGTCTCTGTGTCTCTCTGTGCCTCTCCGTCCCTCGAGACCGCTCACTGTCTGTCTCTCTCTATCTTCCTCTGCCTCTCTCTTTCTGTCTCTACCTCTCGCAGCTGCTCTCTGTCTCTCTCTCTCTCTCTTTGTCTCTCTGACTGTATCTCTCCGCCTCTGTTGGCCTCCCCATATCTCTCTCTGTCTACCTCTGTCTCTGTCTGTCTCTCTCCTAGTCTCTTTCTGTCTCCCTCTGTCTCTCTCTGCCTCTCCCTGCCTGTCTCTTTCACTTTCCATGTCCCCCAGTGTCTTTCCGTGACTCCCTCTCAGCCTCTCACCATGTTCAGCAGTCTCTCTCTGCTTCTCCCTTTCTCTCCTTGAATCTCTCTAACACTCTATGTCTGTCTCTGCCTCTGGCTGCTGTTCTCTGACTCTCTGTAGCTCTTTCTGTATCTCACTATCTCTCTTTGTCTCTCTCGCTCTTCTCTGCCTCTCTCTGTCTCTCTCTGGCTCTCTCTGCCTCTCTCGCTTTTCTCTGCCTCTCTCTGTCTCCGTGTGTCTCTGTCTGTCTCTCACTGACTTTCTCTGTCTCCTTCTCGCTCTATCTGCCTCTCCCTGTCTCTCTCTGCCTCTCCCTGCCTCTCTCTTCTACTTTCCATGTCCTCCAGTGTCTCTCCGTCTCTCTGTCAGTCTCTCACTCTCTCTGTCTCTCTCTGTCGCTCTTTGCCTCTACCTGTCTCTCCCCAGCTATTTCTGTCTTTCTCTGTCTCCCTCTGTCTCTCTCGCTTTTCTCTGCCTCTCTCTGTCTCTCTCTGTCTCTCCATGTTTCTCTCTGTCTCTCTCTGCCTCTCTCTGTCTATCTCTGCCTCTCGCTGCCTCTCCCTTTCTCGCTGCCTCTCTCAGCCTCTCTCTGCCTCTCTCTCTGCCTCTCTCGCTTTTCTCTGCCTCTCTCTGTCTCCCTCTGCCTGTGTCTGTCTCTCACTGACTTTCTCTGTCTCCTTCTGGCTCTCCCTGTCACTCCCTGACTCTCTCTCTATGCCTCTCTGTGCCTCTGCGTCCCTCTATGCCGCTCTCTGTCTGTCTCACTCTGCATTTCTCACTCTTTCTCCGTAGCTCTCTGCCTCTCCCTGCGTCTCTCTGCATGCCTCTGTCTCTCTCCCTCTCTGTCCCTCTCGGCCTTTCCTTGTCTCTCTTTCCCTCTCTCCGCCTCGCTCTGCCTCTCTCTGCCTCTCTCTGTCTTACCTCTGGCACTGTCTGTTTCTCTCTGCCTCTTTCCATCTCTCTCTGTCTCCCTCCGCCTCCTCTGCCTCTCTCTGCTTCTCTTCATCACTCTCTCTCTCTCTACCTCAGTCTATCCCCTTTGGTCTTTTTGTGTCTCCCTCTGTCCCTCTCTGTCTCTGTCTGTCACCCTCGCTGTCCCTTTCTGTCTCTCTCTGCCTCTCGCTGCCTCTGTCTGTCTCCCTCTGGCTCTCCCTGTCTGGCGGACAGGGAGAGACAGGTAGAGGCAAAGAGCGACAGAGAGAGACAGAGAGAGTGAGAGACTGACAGAGAGACGGAGAGACACTGGAGGACATGGAAAGTAGAAGAGAGAGGCAGGGAGAGGCAGAGAGAGACAGGGAGAGGCAGAGAGAGCGAGAAGGAGACAGAGAAAGTCAGTGAGAGACACACAGAGACACAGGGAGACAGAGAGAGGCAGAGAAAAGCGAGAGAGGCAGAGAGAGCCAGAGAGAGGCGTAGAGAGGCAGAGAGAAAGAGAGAGGCAGCGAGTGGCAGAGGAAGACAGAGAGAGACATGGAGAGACAGAGAGAGACAGAGAGAGGCAGAGAAAAGCGAGAGAGACAAAGAGAGATAGTGAGATACAGAAAGAGCTACAGAGAGTCAGAGAACAGCAGCCAGAGGCAGAGACAGACATAGAGTGTTAGAGAGATTCAAGGAGAGAAAGGGAGAAGCAGAGAGAGACTGCTGAACATGGTGAGAGGCTGAGAGGGAGTCACGGAAAGACACTGGGGGACATGGAAAGTGAAAGAGACAGGCAGGGAGAGGCAGAGAGAGACAGAGGGAGACAGAAAGAGACTAGGAGAGAGACAGACAGAGACAGAGGTAGACAGAGAGAGATATGGGGAGGCCAACAGAGGCGGAGAGATACAGTCAGAGAGACAAAGAGAGAGAGAGAGAGACAGAGAGCAGCTGCGAGAGGTAGAGACAGAAAGAGAGAGGCAGAGGAAGATAGAGAGAGACAGACAGTGAGCGGTCTCGAGGGACGGAGAGGCACAGAGAGACACAGAGACAGACGCAGAGAGACTGATAGAGATAGAGAGAGACAGAGAGAGTGACAGGGAGTCACAGAGAAAGTCAGTGAGAGACAGACAGAGGCAGAGGGAGACAGAGAGAGACAGAGAGAGACAGAGAGAGCTAGAGAGAGGCAGAGAACAGCGAGAGAGACAGAAGGCGACCGAGAGAGGCGGAGAGAGGCGGAGAGACACTGGGGGACATGGAAAGTAGAAGAAAGAGGCAGGGAGAGGCAGAGAGAGACAAGCAGAGGCAGAGAGAGACAGAGATGCAGAGAGAGGAAGAGGGAGACAGAGAGAGAGACGCGGAGACACACAGAGCGACAGAGAGAAACAGAGAGTGACAGAGTGAGACAGGGATAGGCAGACAGAGACAGAGGTAGAGAGAGAGAGAGATAAGGAGAGGCACAGAGAGGCAGGGAGTCATAAAAAGAGGCAGAGAGACATAGAAAGAGGCAGAGAGAGCCAGGGGGAGACAGAGAAAGACAGTGAGAGACAGAAGGGGCCAGAGGGAGACAGAACGAGACATGGAGAGACGGAAAGAGGCAGAGAGACACAGAGAGAGACAGAGGGAGACAGAGAGAGAAAGAGAGGGACAGAGAAGGAGAGAGGGAGAGAAAGGAGGGGAGAGGCAGCGAGAGTCAGAGAGAGACAGAGAGAGGCTGAGGGAGATAGAGAAAGACAGTTAGAGACAGACAGACAGAGACATGGAGAGACAGAGGGCGACAGAGAGAGGCGGAGAGAGGCGGAGAGAGGCAGCGAGAAAGAGAGAGGCAGCGAAAGGCAGAGACAGACAGAGAGAGGCAGCGAGAAACAGAGAGAGACATGGAGAGACAGAGAGAGACAGAGAGGCAGAGCAAAGCGAGAGAGACAGAGGGAGACAGAGAAAGACAGCAATAGGTAGGGAGGGACAGTTAGAGGCAAAGCGCGACAGAGAGAGACAGAGAGAGTGAGAGACTGACAGAGAGACGTGGAGACACTGAGGGACTAGGAAAGTGGCAGAGAGAGACAGGGAGAGGCAGAGAGAGACCGAGAGGCAGAGAGAGACCGAGAGGCAGAGAGAGGCAGAGAGAGACGGAGAGAGACAGAGAGAGACAGACAGAGGCAGAGGGAGACAGACAGAGACAGAGAGAGGCAGAGAAAAGCGAGAGAGGCAGAGTGCGGCAGAGTGAGGCAGAGAGAGGCGAGAGAGGCAGACAGAGACAGGGAGAGGCAGAGAGAGACAGAGATGCAGAGAGAGTCAGAGGGAGACAGAGAGAGACGCGGATGGACAGACAGAGACAGAAGTAGAGAGAGAGAGATATGGTGAGGCAGAGAGAGACAGAAAGGGGCAGAGCAAAGCGAGAGAGACAGAGGGAGACAGACAAAGTCAGTGAGAGACAGACACAGGCAGAGGGAGACAGAGAGAGGCAGAGAAAAGCGAGAGAGGCAGAGAGAGGCAGAGAGAGGCTGAGAGAGGCAGCGAGAAAGGGAGAGGCAGCGAGAGGCAGAGATAGACAGAGAGAGGCAGAGAGAGACAGAGAGAGGCAGAGAAAAGCGAGAGAGACAGAGGGAGACAGAGAAAGACAGAAATAGCTGGGGAGAGTCAGGTAGAGGCAAAGAGCGACAGAGAGAGAGAGAGAGTGAGAGACTGACAGAGGGACGGAGAGACACTGGGGGACATGGAAAGTGGCAGAGAGAGACAGGGAGAGGCAGAGAGAGACAGAGCGGCAGAGAGAGGCAGAGAGAGAGACAGGGAGTGACAGAGAGAGCCAGAAGGAGACAGAAAAAGTCAGTGAGAGAGACAGACATAGAGGGAGACAGAGAGAGACAGTGAGAGGCAGAGAAAAGCGAGAGAGGCAGAGAGAGGCAGAGAGAGGCGAGAGAGGCAGACAGAGACAGGGAGAGGCAGAGAGAGACAGAGATGCAGAGAGAGTCAGAGGGAGACAGAGAGAGACGCGGATGGACAGACAGAGACAGAAGTAGAGAGAGAGAGATATGGTGAGGCAGAGAGAGACAGAAAGGGGCAGAGCAAAGCGAGAGAGACAGAGGGAGACAGAGAAAGACAGCAATAGGTAGGGAGGGACAGGTAGAGGCAAAGCGCGACAGAGAGAGACAGAGAGAGTGAGAGACTGACAGAGAGACGTGGAGACACTGAGGGACTAGTAAAGTGGCAGAGAGAGACAGGGAGAGGCAGAGAGAGACCGAGGGGCAGAGGGAGGCAGAGAGAGACAGAGGGAAACAGAGAGAGATGGAAAGAGGCAGAGAGAAACAGACAGTGCCAGAGGTAAGACAGAGAGAGGCAGAGAGAGGCAGAGCGAGGCGGAGAGAGGGAAAGAGAGACAAGGAAAGGCCGAGAGGGACAGAGAGGGAGAGAGACAGAGGCAGGCAGAGAGAGGCAGGGAGAGGCAGAGAGCTACGGAAAAAGAGTGAGAAATGCAGAGAGAGACAGACAGAGAGCGGCATAGAGGGACGCAGAGGCACAGAGAGACATAGAGAGAGGCAGAGCGAGGCGGAGAGAGGGAAAGACAGACAAGGAAAGGCCGAGAGGGACAGAGAGGGAGAGAGACAGAGGCAGGCAGAGAGAGGCAGGGAGAGGCAGAGAGCTACGGAAAAAGAGTGAGAAATGCAGAGAGAGACAGACAGAGAGCGGCATAGAGGGACGCAGAGGCACAGAGAGACATAGAGAGAGGCAGAGCGAGGCGGAGAGAGGGAAAGACAGACAAGGAAAGGCCGAGAGGGACAGAGAGGGAGAGAGACAGAGGCAGGCAGAGAGAGGCAGGGAGAGGCAGAGAGCTACGGAGAAAGAGTGAGAAATGCAGAGTGAGACAGACAGAGAGCGGCATAGAGGGACGCAGAGGCACAGAGAGACATAGAGAGAGGCAGAGAGAGACAGAGAGTCAGGGAGTGACAGGGAGAGCCAGAAGGAGACAGAGAAAGTCAGTGAGAGACAGACACAGGCAGAGGGAGACAGAGAGAGGCAGAGAAAAGCGAGAGAGACAGAGGGAGACAGAGAAAGACAGAAATAGCTGGGGAGAGTCAGGTAGAGGCAAAGAGCGACAGAGAGAGAGAGAGAGTGAGAGACTGACAGAGAGACGGAGAGACACTGGGGGACATGGAAAGTGGCAGAGAGAGACAGGGAGAGGCAGAGAGAGACAGAGAGAGGCAGAGAAAAGCGAGAGAGACAGAGGGAGACAGAGAAAGACAGAAATAGGTAGGGAGAGACAGGTAGAGGCAAAGAGCGACAGAGAGAGACAAAGAGAAACAGAGAGAGACAGAGTGAGACAGGGATAGGCAGACAGAAACAGAGGGAGAGAGAGAGAGATATGGTGATGCAGAGAGAGGCAGAGAAAGACAGATAGACACAGAGAGAGACAGAGGGAGAAAGAGAAGGAGCGAGGGAGAGAAAGGAAGAGAGAGGCAGCGAGAGGCAGAGACACAGAGAGAGAGACAGAGAGAGGCAGAGAAAAGCAGAGAGAGACAAAGAGAGACACTGAGATACAGTAAGAGCTACAGAGAGTCAGAGAAATGCAGCCAGAGGCAGAGACAGATAGATAGTGTTAGAGAGATTCAAGGAGAGAAAGGGCGAAGCAGAGAGAGACTAGTGAACATGGAGAGAGGCTGAGAGAGGGTCACGGAGGGGCAGAGAGAGCCAGAGGGAGACAGACAGAGGCAGCGAGAGGCAGAGAGAGACAGAAAGGGACAGCGAGGGAGACAGACAGAGACAGAGAGGGACAGAGGGAGACACAGAAAGACCAAAGGGGATAGACTGAGGTAGAGAGAGAGAGAGTGATGAAGAGAAGCAGAGAGAGGCAGAGTGAGGCGGAGGGAGACAGAGAGAGATGGAAAGAGGCAGAGAGAAACAGACAGTGCCAGAGGTAAGACAGAGAGAGGCAGAGAGAGGCAGAGCGAGGCGGAGAGAGGGAAAGAGAGACAAGGAAAGGCCGAGAGGGACAGAGAGGGAGAGAGACAGAGGCAGGCAGCGAGAGGCAGGGAGAGGCAGAGAGCTACGGAAAAAGAGTGAGAAATGCAGAGAGAGACAGACAGAGAGCGGCATAGAGGGACGCAGAGGCACAGAGAGACATAGAGAGAGGCAGAGCGAGGCGGAGAGAGGGAAAGAGAGACAAGGAAAGGCCGAGAGGGACAGAGAGGGAGAGAGACAGAGGCAGGCAGAGAGAGGCAGGGAGAGGCAGAGAGCTACGGAGAAAGAGTGAGAAATGCAGAGTGAGACAGACAGAGAGCGGCATAGAGGGACGCAGAGGCACAGAGAGGCAGAGAGAGGGAGTCAGGGAGTGACAGGGAGAGCCAGAAGGAGACAGAGAAAGTCAGTGAGAGACAGACACAGGCAGAGGGAGACAGAGAGAGGCAGAGAAAAGCGAGAGAGGCAGAGAGAGGCAGAGAGAGGCTGAGAGAGGCAGCGAGAGGCAGAGATAGACAGAGAGAGGCAGAGAGAGACAGAGAGAAACATGGAGAGACAGAGAGAGACAGAGAGAGGCAGAGAAAAGCGAGAGAGACAGAGGGAGACAGAGAAAGACAGAAATAGCTGGGGAGAGACAGGTAGAGGCAAAGAGCGACAGAGAGAGAGAGAGAGAGTGAGAGACTGACAGAGATACGGAGAGACACTGGGGGACATGGAAAGTGGCAGAGAGAGACAGGGAGAGGCAGAGGGAGATAGAGAGAGACAGACAGAGAGCGGCATAGAGGGACCGAGAGGCACAGAGAGATACAAAGACAGACGCAGAGAGACAGATAGAGATAGAGAGAGGCAGAGAGAGAGACAGGGAGTGACAGAGAGAGCCAGAAGGAGACAGAGAAAGATAGTGAGAGACAGACAGAGTCAAAGGGAGACAGAGAGAGACAGAGAGAGGCAGAGAAACGCGAGAGTGGCAGAGAGAGGCAAAGAGCGACAGAGAGAGACAGAGAGAGTGAGAGACAGACAGAGAGACGGGGAGACACTGGGGGACATGTAAAGTGGCAGAGAGAGACAGAGCGAGGCAGAAAGAGACTGAGAGGCAGAGAGAGGCAGAGAGAGACAGAGAGAGACAGAGAGAGGCGGAGAGATGCAGCGAGAGGCAGAGACACACAGAGAGAGACAGAGAGAGGCAGAGAAAAGCAGAGAGAGACAAAGAGAGACACTGAGATACAGTAAGAGCTACAGAGAGTCAGAGAAATGCAGCCAGAGGCAGAGACAGATAGATAGTGTTAGAGAGATTCAAGGAGAGAAAGGGCGAAGCAGAGAGAGACTAGTGAACATGGAGAGAGGCTGAGAGAGGGTCACGGAGGGGCAGAGAGAGCCAGAGGGAGACAGACAGAGGCAGCGAGAGGCAGAGAGAGACAGAAAGGGACAGCGAGGGAGACAGACAGAGACAGAGAGGGACAGAGGGAGACACAGAAAGACCAAAGGGGATAGACTGAGGTAGAGAGAGAGAGAGTGATGAAGAGAAGCAGAGAGAGGCAGAGTGAGGCGGAGGGAGACAGAGAGAGATGGAAAGAGGCAGAGAGAAACAGACAGTGCCAGAGGTAAGACAGAGAGAGGCAGAGAGAGGCAGAGCGAGGCGGAGAGAGGGAAAGAGAGACAAGGAAAGGCCGAGAGGGACAGAGAGGGAGAGAGACAGAGGCAGGCAGCGAGAGGCAGGGAGAGGCAGAGAGCTACGGAAAAAGAGTGAGAAATGCAGAGAGAGACAGACAGAGAGCGGCATAGAGGGACGCAGAGGCACAGAGAGACATAGAGAGAGGCAGAGCGAGGCGGAGAGAGGGAAAGAGAGACAAGGAAAGGCCGAGAGGGACAGAGAGGGAGAGAGACAGAGGCAGGCAGAGAGAGGCAGGGAGAGGCAGAGAGCTACGGAGAAAGAGTGAGAAATGCAGAGTGAGACAGACAGAGAGCGGCATAGAGGGACGCAGAGGCACAGAGAGGCAGAGAGAGGGAGTCAGGGAGTGACAGGGAGAGCCAGAAGGAGACAGAGAAAGTCAGTGAGAGACAGACACAGGCAGAGGGAGACAGAGAGAGGCAGAGAAAAGCGAGAGAGGCAGAGAGAGGCAGAGAGAGGCTGAGAGAGGCAGCGAGAGGCAGAGATAGACAGAGAGAGGCAGAGAGAGACAGAGAGAAACATGGAGAGACAGAGAGAGACAGAGAGAGGCAGAGAAAAGCGAGAGAGACAGAGGGAGACAGAGAAAGACAGAAATAGCTGGGGAGAGACAGGTAGAGGCAAAGAGCGACAGAGAGAGAGAGAGAGAGTGAGAGACTGACAGAGATACGGAGAGACACTGGGGGACATGGAAAGTGGCAGAGAGAGACAGGGAGAGGCAGAGGGAGATAGAGAGAGACAGACAGAGAGCGGCATAGAGGGACCGAGAGGCACAGAGAGATACAAAGACAGACGCAGAGAGACAGATAGAGATAGAGAGAGGCAGAGAGAGAGACAGGGAGTGACAGAGAGAGCCAGAAGGAGACAGAGAAAGATAGTGAGAGACAGACAGAGTCAAAGGGAGACAGAGAGAGACAGAGAGAGGCAGAGAAACGCGAGAGTGGCAGAGAGAGGCAAAGAGCGACAGAGAGAGACAGAGAGAGTGAGAGACAGACAGAGAGACGGGGAGACACTGGGGGACATGTAAAGTGGCAGAGAGAGACAGAGCGAGGCAGAAAGAGACTGAGAGGCAGAGAGAGGCAGAGAGAGACAGAGAGAGACAGAGAGAGGCGGAGAGATGCAGCGAGAGGCAGAGACACACAGAGAGAGACAGAGAGAGGCAGAGAAAAGCAGAGAGAGACAAAGAGAGACACTGAGATACAGTAAGAGCTACAGAGAGTCAGAGAAATGCAGCCAGAGGCAGAGACAGATAGATAGTGTTAGAGAGATTCAAGGAGAGAAAGGGCGAAGCAGAGAGAGACTAGTGAACATGGAGAGAGGCTGAGAGAGGGTCACGGAGCGGCAGAGAGATCCAGAGGGAGACAGACAGAGGCAGCGAGAGGCAGAGAGAGACAGAAAGGGACAGCGAGGGAGACAGACAGAGACAGAGAGGGACAGAGGGAGACACAGAAAGACCAAAAGAGATAGACTGAGGTAGAGAGAGAGAGAGAGAGTGATGAAGAGAAGCAGAGAGAGGCAGAGTGAGGCGGAGGGAGACAGAGAGAGATGGAAAGAGGCAGAGAGAAACAGACAGTGCCAGAGGTAAGACAGAGAGAGGCAGAGAGAGGCAGAGCGAGGCGGAGAGAGGGAAAGAGAGACAAGGAAAGGCCGAGAGGGACAGAGAGGGAGAGAGACAGAGGCAGGCAGAGAGAGGCAGGGAGAGGCAGAGAGCTACAGAGAAAGAGTGAGAAATGCAGAGTGAGACAGACAGAGAGCGGCATAGAGGGACGCAGAGGCACAGAGAGACATAGAGAGAGGCAGAGAGAGAGAGTCAGGGAGTGACAGGGAGAGCCAGAAGGAGACAGAGAATGTCAGTGAGAGACAGACACAGGCAGAGGGAGACAGAGAGAGGCAGAGAAAAGCGAGAGAGGCAGAGAGAGGCAGAGAGAGGCTGAGAGAGGCAGCGAGAAAGGGAGAGGCAGCGAGAGGCAGAGATAGACAGAGAGAGGCAGAGAGAGACAGAGAGAAACATGGAGAGACAGAGAGAGACAGAGAGAGGCAGAGAAAAGCGAGAGAGACAGAGGGAGACAGAGAAAGACAGAAATAGCTGGGGAGAGACAGGTAGAGGCAAAGAGCGACAGAGAGAGAGAGAGAGAGTGAGAGACTGACAGAGAGACGGAGAGACACTGGGGGACATGGAAAGTGGCAGAGAGAGACAGGGAGAGGCAGAGAGAGACAGAGCGGCAGAGAGAGGCAGAGAGAGAGAGACAGGGAGTGACAGAGAGAGCCAGAAGGAGACAGAAAAAGTCAGTGAGAGAGACAGACACAGAGGGAGACAGAGAGAGACAGTGAGAGGCAGAGAAAAGCGAGAGAGGCAGAGAGAGGCAGAGATGCAGAGAGAGTCAGAGGGAGACAGAGAGAGACGCGGATGGACAGACAGAGACAGAAGTAGAGAGAGAGAGATATGGTGAGGCAGAGAGAGACAGAAAGGGGCAGAGCAAAGCGAGAGAGACAGAGGGAGACAGAGAAAGACAGCAATAGGTAGGGAGGGACAGGTAGAGGCAAAGCGCGACAGAGAGAGACAGAGAGAGTGAGAGACTGACAGAGAGACGTGGAGACACTGAGGGACTAGTAAAGTGGCAGAGAGAGACAGGGAGAGGCAGAGAGAGACCGAGAGGCAGAGAGAGGCAGAGAGAGACAGAGGGAAACAGAGAGAGACGCGGATGGACAGACAGAGACAGAGGTAGAGAGAGAGAGATATGGTGAGGCAGAGAGAGACAGAAAGGGACGGCGAGGGAGAGTGAGGAAGACAGACAGAGTGAGGCAGACAGAGACAGAGAGTGACAGAGGGAGAAAGAGAAGGAGCGAGGGAGAGAAAGGAAGAGAGAGGCAGCGAGAGGCAGAGACACAGAGAGAGAGACAGAGAGAGGCAGAGAAAAGCAGAGAGAGACAAAGAGAGACACTGAGATACAGTAAGAGCTACAGAGAGTCAGAGAAATGCAGCCAGAGGCAGAGACAGATAGATAGTGTTAGAGAGATTCAAGGAGAGAAAGGGCGAAGCAGAGAGAGACTAGTGAACATGGAGAGAGGCTGAGAGAGGGTCACGGAGGGGCAGAGAGAGCCAGAGGGAGACAGACAGAGGCAGCGAGAGGCAGAGAGAGACAGAAAGGGACAGCGAGGGTGACAGACAGAGACAGAGAGGGACAGAGGGAGACACAGAAAGACCAAAGGGGATAGACTGAGGTAGAGAGAGAGAGAGTGATGAAGAGAAGCAGAGAGAGGCAGAGGATGCGGAGGGAGACAGAGAGAGATGGAAAGAGGCAGAGAGAAACAGACAGTGCCAGAGGTAAGACAGAGAGAGGCAGAGAGAGGCAGAGCGAGGCGGAGAGAGGGAAAGAGAGACAAGGAAAGGCCGAGAGGGACAGAGAGGGAGAGAGACAGAGGCATGCAGAGAGACGCAGGGAGAGGCAGAGAGCTACGGAGAAAGAGTGAGAAATGCAGAGTGAGACAGACAGAGAGCGGCATAGAGGGACGCAGAGGCACAGAGAGGCATAGAGAGAGAGTCAGGGAGTGACAGGGAGAGCCAGAAGGAGACAGAGAAAGTCAGTGAGAGACAGACACAGGCAGAGGGAGACAGAGAGAGGCAGAGAAAAGCGAGAGAGGCAGAGAGAGAGGCAGAGAGAGGCTGAGAGAGGCAGCGAGAAAGGGAGAGGCAGCGAGAGGCAGAGATAGACAGAGAGAGGCAGAGAGAGACAGAGAGAAACATGGAGAGACAGAGAGAGACAGAGAGAGGCAGAGAAAAGCGAGAGAGACAGAGGGAGACAGAGAAAGACAGAAATAGCTGGGGAGAGACAGGTAGAGGCAAAGAGCGACAGAGAGAGACAGAGAGAGTGAGAGACTGACAGAGAGACGGAGAGACACTGGAGGACATGGAAAGTAGAAGAGAGAGGCAGGGAGAGGCAGAGAGAGACAGGGAGAGGCAGATAGAGCGAGAAGGAGACAGAGAAAGTCAGTGAGAGACAGACAGAGACACAGGGAGACAGAGAGAGGCAGAGAAAAGCGAGAGAGGCAGAGAGAGCCAGAGAGAGGCGTAGAGAGGCAGAGAGAAAGAGACAGGCAGCGAGTGGCAGAGGAAGACAGAGAGAGACATGGAGAGACAGAGAGAGACAGAGAGAGGCAGAGAAAAGCGAGAGAGACAAAGAGAGATAGTGAGATACAGAAAGAGCTACAGAGAGTCAGAGAACAGCAGCCAGAGGCAGAGACAGACATAGAGTGTTAGAGAGATTCAAGGAGAGAAAGGGAGAAGCAGAGAGAGACTGCTGAACATGGTGAGAGGCTGAGAGGGAGTCACGGAAAGACACTGGGGGACATGGAAAGTGAAAGAGACAGGCAGGGAGAGGCAGAGAGAGACAGAGGGAGACAGAAAGAGACTAGGAGAGAGACAGACAGAGACAGAGGTAGACAGAGAGAGATATGGGGAGGCCAACAGAGGCGGAGAGATACAGTCAGAGAGACAAAGAGAGAGAGAGAGAGACAGAGAGCAGCTGCGAGAGGTAGAGACAGAAAGAGAGAGGCAGAGGAAGATAGAGAGAGACAGACAGTGAGCGGTCTCGAGGGACGGAGAGGCACAGAGAGACACAGAGACAGACGCAGAGAGACTGATAGAGATAGAGAGAGACAGAGAGAGTGACAGGGAGTCACAGAGAAAGTCAGTGAGAGACAGACAGAGGCAGAGGGAGACAGAGAGAGACAGAGAGAGACAGAGAGAGCTAGAGAGAGGCAGAGAACAGCGAGAGAGACAGAAGGCGACAGAGAGAGGCGGAGAGAGGCGGAGAGACACTGGGGGACATGGAAAGTAGAAGAAAGAGGCAGGGAGAGGCAGGGAGAGACAAGCAGAGGCAGAGAGAGACAGAGATGCAGAGAGAGGAAGAGGGAGACAGAGAGAGAGACGCGGAGACACACAGAGCGACAGAGAGAAACAGAGAGTGACAGAGTGAGACAGGGATAGGCAGACAGAGACAGAGGTAGAGAGAGAGAGAGATATGGAGAGGCACAGAGAGGCAGGGAGTCATAAAAAGAGGCAGAGAGACATAGAAAGAGGCAGAGAGAGCCAGGGGGAGACAGAGAAAGACAGTGAGAGACAGAAGGGGCCAGAGGGAGACAGAACGAGACATGGAGAGACGGAAAGAGGCAGAGAGACACAGAGAGAGACAGAGGGAGACAGAGAGAGAAAGAGAGGGACAGAGAAGGAGAGAGGGAGAGAAAGGAAGGGAGAGGCAGCGAGAGTCAGAGAGAGACAGAGAGAGGCTGAGGGAGATAGAGAAAGACAGTTAGAGACAGACAGACAGAGACATGGAGAGACAGAGGGCGACAGAGAGAGGCGGAGAGAGGCGGAGAGAGGCAGCGAGAAAGAGAGAGGCAGCGAAAGGCAGAGACAGACAGAGAGAGGCAGCGAGAGACAGAGAGAGACATGGAGAGACAGACAGAGACAGAGAGGCAGAGCAAAGCGAGAGAGACAGAGGGAGACAGAGAAAGACAGCAATAGGTAGGGAGGGACAGGTAGAGGCAAAGCGCGACAGAGAGAGACAGAGAGAGTGAGAGACTGACAGAGAGACGTGGAGACACTGAGGGACTAGGAAAGTGGCAGAGAGAGACAGGGAGAGGCAGAGAGAGACCGAGAGGCAGAGAGAGACCGAGAGGCAGAGAGAGGCAGAGAGAGACGGAGAGAGACAGAGAGAGACAGACAGAGGCAGAGGGAGACAGACAGAGACAGAGAGAGGCAGAGAAAAGCGAGAGAGGCAGAGTGCGGCAGAGTGAGGCAGAGAGAGGCGAGAGAGGCAGACAGAGACAGGGAGAGGCAGAGAGAGACAGAGATGCAGAGAGAGTCAGAGGGAGACAGAGAGAGACGCGGATGGACAGACAGAGACAGAAGTAGAGAGAGAGAGATATGGTGAGGCAGAGAGAGACAGAAAGGGGCAGAGCAAAGCGAGAGAGACAGAGGGAGACAGAGAAAGACAGCAATAGGTAGGGAGGGACAGGTAGAGGCAAAGCGCGACAGAGAGAGACAGAGAGAGTGAGAGACTGACAGAGAGACGTGGAGACACTGAGGGACTAGTAAAGTGGCAGAGAGAGACAGGGAGAGGCAGAGAGAGACCGAGAGGCAGAGAGAGGCAGAGAGAGACAGAGGGAAACAGAGAGAGACGCGGATGGACAGACAGAGACAGAGGTAGAGAGAGAGAGATATGGTGAGGCAGAGAGAGACAGAAAGGGACGGCGAGGGAGAGTGAGGAAGACAGACAGAGTGAGGCAGACAGAGACAGAGAGTGACAGAGGGAGAAAGAGAAGGAGCGAGGGAGAGAAAGGAAGAGAGAGGCAGCGAGAGGCAGAGACACAGAGAGAGAGACAGAGAGAGGCAGAGAAAAGCAGAGAGAGACAAAGAGAGACACTGAGATACAGTAAGAGCTACAGAGAGTCAGAGAAATGCAGCCAGAGGCAGAGACAGATAGATAGTGTTAGAGAGATTCAAGGAGAGAAAGGGCGAAGCAGAGAGAGACTAGTGAACATGGAGAGAGGCTGAGAGAGGGTCACGGAGGGGCAGAGAGAGCCAGAGGGAGACAGACAGAGGCAGCGAGAGGCAGAGAGAGACAGAAAGGGACAGCGAGGGTGACAGACAGAGACAGAGAGGGACAGAGGGAGACACAGAAAGACCAAAGGGGATAGACTGAGGTAGAGAGAGAGAGACTGATGAAGAGAAGCAGAGAGAGGCAGAGGAGGCGGAGGGAGACAGAGAGAGATGGAAAGAGGCAGAGAGAAACAGACAGTGCCAGAGGTAAGACAGAGAGAGGCAGAGAGAGGCAGAGCGAGGCGGAGAGAGGGAAAGAGAGACAAGGAAAGGCCGAGAGGGACAAAGAGGGAGAGAGACAGAGGCAGGCAGAGAGAGGCAGGGAGAGGCAGAGAGCTACGGAAAAAGAGTGAGAAATGCAGAGAGAGACAGACAGAGAGCGGCATAGAGGGACGCAGAGGCACAGAGAGACATAGAGAGAGGCAGAGCGAGGCGGAGAGAGGGAAAGACAGACAAGGAAAGGCCGAGAGGGACAGAGAGGGAGAGAGACAGAGGCAGGCAGAGAGAGGCAGGGAGAGGCAGAGAGCTACGGAGAAAGAGTGAGAAATGCAGAGTGAGACAGACAGAGAGCGGCATAGAGGGACGCAGAGGCACAGAGAGACATAGAGAGAGGCAGAGAGAGAGAGAGAGAGTCAGGGAGTGACAGGGAGAGCCAGAAGGAGACAGAGAAAGTCAGTGAGAGACAGACACAGGCAGAGGGAGACAGAGAGAGGCAGAGAAAAGCGAGAGAGGCAGAGAGAAGCTGAGAGAGGCAGCGAGAAAGGGACAGGCAGCGAGAGGCAGAGATAGACAGAGAGAGGCAGAGAGAGACAGAGAGAAACATGGAGAGACAGAGAGAGACAGAGAGAGGCAGAGAAAAGCGAGAGAGACAGAGGGAGACAGAGAAAGACAGAAATAGCTGGGGAGAGTCAGGTAGAGGCAAAGAGCGACAGAGAGAGAGAGAGAGTGAGAGACTGACAGAGAGACGGAGAGACACTGGGGGACATGGAAAGTGGCAGAGAGAGACAGGGAGAGGCAGAGAGAGACAGAGAGAGGCAGAGAAAAGCGAGAGAGACAGAGGGAGACAGAGAAAGACAGAAATAGGTAGGGAGAGACAGGTAGAGGCAAAGAGCGACAGAGAGAGACAAAGAGAAACAGAGAGAGACAGAGTGAGACAGGGATAGGCAGACAGAAACAGAGGGAGAGAGAGAGAGATATGGTGATGCAGAGAGAGGCAGAGAAAGACAGAGAGACACAGAGAGAGACAGAGGGAGAGAGAGAAGGAGCGAGGGAGAGAAAGGAAGAGAGAGGCAGCGAGAGGCAGAGACACAGAGAGAGAGACAGAGAGAGGCAGAGAAAAGCAGAGAGAGACAAAGAGAGACACTGAGATACAGTAAGAGCTACAGAGAGTCAGAGAAATGCAGCCAGAGGCAGAGACAGATAGATAGTGTTAGAGAGATTCAAGGAGAGAAAGGGCGAAGCAGAGAGAGACTAGTGAACATGGAGAGAGGCTGAGAGAGGGTCACGGAGGGGCAGAGAGAGCCAGAGGGAGACAGACAGAGGCAGCGAGAGGCAGAGAGAGACAGAAAGGGACAGCGAGGGAGACAGACAGAGACAGAGAGGGACAGAGGGAGACACAGAAAGACCAAAGGGGATAGACTGAGGTAGAGAGAGAGAGAGTGATGAAGAGAAGCAGAGAGAGGCAGAGTGAGGCGGAGGGAGACAGAGAGAGATGGAAAGAGGCAGAGAGAAACAGACAGTGCCAGAGGTAAGACAGAGAGAGGCAGAGAGAGGCAGAGCGAGGCGGAGAGAGGGAAAGAGAGACAAGGAAAGGCCGAGAGGGACAGAGAGGGAGAGAGACAGAGGCAGGCAGCGAGAGGCAGGGAGAGGCAGAGAGCTACGGAAAAAGAGTGAGAAATGCAGAGAGAGACAGACAGAGAGCGGCATAGAGGGACGCAGAGGCACAGAGAGACATAGAGAGAGGCAGAGCGAGGCGGAGAGAGGGAAAGAGAGACAAGGAAAGGCCGAGAGGGACAGAGAGGGAGAGAGACAGAGGCAGGCAGAGAGAGGCAGGGAGAGGCAGAGAGCTACGGAGAAAGAGTGAGAAATGCAGAGTGAGACAGACAGAGAGCGGCATAGAGGGACGCAGAGGCACAGAGAGGCAGAGAGAGGGAGTCAGGGAGTGACAGGGAGAGCCAGAAGGAGACAGAGAAAGTCAGTGAGAGACAGACACAGGCAGAGGGAGACAGAGAGAGGCAGAGAAAAGCGAGAGAGGCAGAGAGAGGCAGAGAGAGGCTGAGAGAGGCAGCGAGAGGCAGAGATAGACAGAGAGAGGCAGAGAGAGACAGAGAGAAACATGGAGAGACAGAGAGAGACAGAGAGAGGCAGAGAAAAGCGAGAGAGACAGAGGGAGACAGAGAAAGACAGAAATAGCTGGGGAGAGACAGGTAGAGGCAAAGAGCGACAGAGAGAGAGAGAGAGAGAGTGAGAGACTGACAGAGATACGGAGAGACACTGGGGGACATGGAAAGTGGCAGAGAGAGACAGGGAGAGGCAGAGGGAGATAGAGAGAGACAGACAGAGAGCGGCATAGAGGGACCGAGAGGCATAGAGAGATACAAAGACAGACGCAGAGAGACAGATAGAGATAGAGAGAGGCAGAGAGAGAGACAGGGAGTGACAGAGAGAGCCAGAAGGAGACAGAGAAAGATAGTGAGAGACAGACAGAGTCAAAGGGAGACAGAGAGAGACAGAGAGAGGCAGAGAAACGCGAGAGTGGCAGAGAGAGGCAAAGAGCGACAGAGAGAGACAGAGAGAGTGAGAGACAGACAGAGAGACGGGGAGACACTGGGGGACATGTAAAGTGGCAGAGAGAGACAGAGCGAGGCAGAAAGAGACTGAGAGGCAGAGAAAAGCGAGAGAGGCCGAGAGAGTCAGAGAGAGGCGTAGAGAGGCAGAGAGAGTCAGAGAGAGGCGTAGAGAGGCAGAGAGAAAGAGAGAGGCAGCGAGTGGCAGAGGAAGACAGAGAGAGACATGGAGAGACAGAGAGAGACAGAGAGAGGCAGAGAAAAGCGAGAGAGACAAAGAGAGATAGTGAGATACAGAAAGAGCTACAGAGAGTCAGAGAACAGCAGCCAGAGGCAGAGACAGACATAGAGTGTTAGAGAGATTCAAGGAGAGAAAGGGAGAAGCAGAGAGAGACTAGTGAACATGGTGAGAGGCTGAGAGAGAGTCACGGAGCGGCAGAGAAAGCCAGAGGGAGACAGACAGAGGCAGCGAGAGGCAGAGAGAGACAGAAAGGGACGGCGAGGGACAGTGAGGGAGACGTACAGAGTGACGCAGACAGAGAGAGAGTGACAGAGAGAGAGACGGAGGGAGACCGAGAGAGATGGAAAGAGGCAGAGAGAAACAGAGAGAGGCAGAGGTAAGACAGAGAGAGGCAGAGGGAGACAGAGAGAGAAAGAGAAGGAGAGAGGGAGAGAAAGGAAGAGAGAGGCAGCGAGAGGCAGAGAGAGATAGAAAGGGACGGCGAGGGACAGTGAGGGAGACATACAGAGTGAGGCAGACAGAGACAAAGAGTGACAGAGGGAGACAGAAAGAGAGATGGAGAGAGACAGACAGAGACAGAGGTAGACAGAGAGAGATATGGAGACGCCAACAGAGGCGGAGAGAGACAGTCAGAGAGACAATGAGAGGGAGAGAGAGACAGTGAGCAGCTGCGAGAGGTAGAGACAGAAAGAGAGAGGCAGAGGGAGATAGAGAGAGACAGACAGAGAGCGGCATAGAGGGACGGAGAGGCACAGAGAGATACAAAGACTGACGCAGACAGACAGATAGAGATAGAGAGAGGCAGAGAGAGGCAGGGAGAGCCAGAGAGCGACAGAGAGAGACGGAGGAAGACACAGAGAGATGGAAAGAGGCAGAGAGAAATAAAGAGAGGCAGAGGTAAGACAGAGAGAGGCAGAGAGAGACAGAGGGAGACAGAGGGAGACAGAGAGAGAAAGAGAAGGAGCGAGGGAGAGAAAGGGAGAGAGAGGCAGCGAGAGGCAAGGAGAGACAGAGAGAGGCTGAGGGAGATAGAGAAAGACAGTGAGAGACAGACAGAGACATGGAGAGACAGAGAGAGAGACAGAGAGAGGCAGAGGTAGACAGTGAGAGATATGGACAGCCCGACAGAGGCGGAGAGAGACAGTTAGAGAGACAAAGAGAGGGAGAGAGAGACAGAGAGCAGCTGTGAGTGGCAGAGACAGACAGAGAGAGGCAGAGGGAGATAGAGAGAGACAGTCAGAGAGCGGCATAGAGGGGACGGAGAGGCACAGAGAGACACAGAGACAGACGCAGAGAGACTGATAAAGATGGAGAGAGGCAGAGAGAGAGACAGGGAGTGACAGAGAGAGCCAGGAGACAGAGAAAGTCAGTGAGAGACAGAGAGACATAGAGGGAGACAGGGAGAGACAGAGAGAGGCAGAGAAAAGCGAGAGAGGCAGCGCGAGGCAGAGAGAGAGGCGGAGAGAGGCAGCGAGAGGCAAAGACAGACAGAGAGAGGCAGAGAGAGACATGGAGAGACAGAGAGAGACAGAGAGAGGCAGAGAAAAGCGAGATTGATTGATTGATTGATTGTTCTTTATTTAGCCATTATTTGCTACTTTGTCGTTTACAATTTTTTCTTTATTTCATATAAATTTAGGTTTGTGTTTCTTTTTCAAAAAATTGACAATTTCACGCTGAAATGCTGATTGATTTTTTAATTTCGTTTCCTCAGAAATTTCGTTGTATAGTTGGATACCTTTGTACAGAACGTAATTTTGTGCAAAGCTCGTACGCCTTGCTGGTAATTTCAGTTTTCCATCATTTCTTGTCATTATTGTCTCACAATTTCTTCTTTCATTTGATATCTCCCCTTTTTTTATTAGATCATGCATGTATTTGATTACATTTAGTTTAATTCTTTGATCCACTGACATAAACCCCAGTATATCCAGCATCTCGGAAATTCTTGTTCGTTTTTTACATTGTAATATAATTCTCATAGCTTTATTCTGCAGTTTTTGTAATGCATCTAGACTACTATCATTCATTATATATAATATTGTGCTGCAATACTCAAAATGCGGTGATATGATACTTCTGTAAACTAAATTTCTAGTCATGATACTAATATTTTTACCGACTCTATTCAATATTCCTATCTTTTTCCCTATTTTTTTACTGAGATATTTTTGATATGGTATAAAAGTTAAATTTGCATCAATATATATACCTAGGTATTTTATTTCATATACACGTTCGATTTCTATTCCTGTAATGCATTTTACTGCAATATTCTCACCTAGATTTTGTTTGTGATGTTTTATTATCATATATTTTGTTTTCTTTGTATTAATTTTTAATCGATTCATTTCCAAATATCTTTCAATTTTATGCAGCGCATTATTTAATTCTTTATTTACTTCATTGGAGGTTTTTCCTTCCACAAATAAAATCATATCATCGGCAAAGAGTTTTATATTACATTGCACATTTGTGCTTTTTACTATATCGTTAATATAAATCAAGAATAATACTGGACCAAGTACCGAGCCTTGAGGTACACCTGACTTGATTTCAATCTCTTCTGATAACTCCATTTTATATTTTGTGCTTTGAGTACGACCATCTAGATAGGACTGAAACCATTTTATTACATTGCCATCAATACCGTAACATTTCATTTTTTGCAACAATAATTCTCTATCAACAGTTTCAAACGCCCTTTTCAGGTCCATAAATATTGCGCCAACAATATTTCCCTCATCAATACTCTGTTTCCAAGATGAAATCGTACTTTGTACCGCTTTTTCGCACGATTGTCCCTCTCTATATCCGAATTGTTCATCTATTAATAATTTATTTATTTCCATATAATCCATTAATTGCTTTACAACAATCTTCTCTAGTACTTTTTCATATTGTCGCAAAATATTTATAGGCCTAAATTCATCTGCCCTTAAGGTATTTTTTACTTTTTGTATAGGAGTAATCTCAGAGTGTTTCCATGCTCTTGGCACGTATCCTTGTTCTAATGAATCATTATAAATATTTAAGAGATCATTTCCTCTCATGTCAAATACCAATTTGATAACTTCACATGAAATTCCCTCAGATGTACCTTTTTTGTTAGTTAAATCCCTTACTATTTTTTTAAGGTCGTTTTGAGAGATACGTTTGAATTCCTTTAATTTTTGTTCCGTATATTTAGTAGTAATCAAGTTCAGATCATTATATGATTCACTTTGCTTTATACTTTTAATAATATCATTTAAACTTTGTACAAAGTAATTATTAAATTTATCAGCAATTTCCCTATCATTGTCAAGTATTTGTGCATCAAAAATTATTTCACTAGGAAGAGAAGTGTTTTTATTTTTGTTCAATACTTGCTTCAAGGTTTTCCACATTTTCTTGTTATTTTTGCGGTTTTTATCAATTTCACTCTCGTAATATTTCAGTTTAGCTTTACGCAACTCTGATACTATATTATTCCTCATTTTTTTATAATTGAGCCAATTGACTTCCGTCCGATTATTTCTAGCTATTTGAAACAAACGTTGTCTTTCTGTCATTAGATTCCTTACATTGTCATCGAACCATTTTTTATCTTTAATATTAGTCTTTATGGGTATAATTTTTATTGGTGCTTCTTCGTCAAGAATATATACAATTGTTTCAATAAATATATTTGCTCTTTGTTCTAATGTTACTTCATTCGTTGTACTTAAATTATTCAAAACTTGATTGTCATTTAGTTTTTGTTTAAAACACTCCGCATTAAATTGTTTAAAATCTCTAATTTTTGTTCTTTGTACAAGTTTAGGAGCTTCATATCTTTTCAATCTCATTTCTATAAATGCATGGTCAGTAATCTTTGGGTCATGTTTTACTTCATTTTCAATAAACTTATTACTAAATATTAAATCAATTAATGTTGCACTATTAATATCAATTCTTGTTGGTTCTTTTACTAGTTGTTTCATTCCCAATTCATTAAAAACATTTAACAATTTTTCCGAATAAAATGATTTGATACTCATATTTATATTGAAATCACCTACACAAATACAATTATTTTTTTCCATCACAGATTCGCATATAGCTCCTATATATTTAATATATTGAGCGTCACTAGATTTAGGTGAATGATATGTGACAATTATTACCCCATTGAAAGCATTATTTACAATGTGTACACCTATTGTCCATCCGTTATTGTCTAGTATTTTATTAATAACCATCTTATATTTAATCTCGTTTTTTATGTACATTATCACCCCGCCTGTTTTTCTATTCATTGAATTACATCTCACCATATTGTATCCTATTATTGATACTTCTTCATCGTCAATTGCATCAGTAACTCTCGTTTCAGCACAGGCTAATATTGATGGACTTTTATTCTTAACTATTAATTCTTCAATCTCATCTTTATTTTTAATGAGACTACGTACATTCATATATATTATCAATAGGTTATCATTCACATTGAGGTTATTCTTTATTTTAAAATTCTCTTTTCTTTTTTCTTTTTGTCTAAAAAATACATATAAGATGGACATTTTTTATCACTAACATCATGACAGATATCATCTAATGAGAGTTTCAGTTCATTTTTATAATTAATATGATTTACACATGTAACACATTTTAGATTTACACTGGTACATTCTTGAGTAGTGTGATTTTCGGTACATTTCCCACAAACTTGATCTTTTTTGCAATATTTTGCTATGTGATAAAAACCCCAGCATTTGTAACAACGATTTATATTAATATAATCGTAGATTTTGCATTTATTCCAACCGATATGTACAAATTTTTTATTCAACACATGTTCATAAATTTGGTCATTCATTTCTATTATCACAGTCAAATTGTCATATTTTTCAACTACCCATTTCTTAATTATTTTTAAATCGCTGACATCACCAATGTTTTTTAATTTATTCTGTTCTATAATGTTTTGTAAAAGTTCTTCATTCGATTTATTCATATTATTTTTATCAATGTTGATTACTTTGATTTTTGGATTTGAATTTCTCGGGGTAACCACTGAGCATTGAGCTCCCAGTTCACTTCCAATAACCTCTGCCACCTTATTTCTCTCTCTTTGATTGTTACATTTAATAATGACCTGTCCGTTTCTTCCTTTTTTTAATTCACATTCACTTATTCCAATATTATTTATATTCACTTTCTCTTTTATCAAATTCTCAGTTGTGTTCACATCAACAGCACTTTTTGGTTTAACAACAACCACTGTCTCTTTATTATGTTTATTTTGTGTTCCCACTCTTTTTTTGGTTACTTCTGCGTATGCGTGAGTAACGTTATGATGTTCTTGTATGATTTGTGGCTCGACAACATTTTTTTCGGCTAGCTTGGTCGTCATTACTTCCACTAGTATACTGTGCAACTGTCTTATTTCTGTTCTTAATGCCGTAATGTCATTATTTATGTGCTGATGAAAATCTTGCAACTCACTTTTCACCACCTCTCGTAATTCACATCTAAACTCATCTTTTTGTGATTTCATACAGTTCATGTCGCGTATTTTATCAACTAGTGTGTCAATTTTTCTGGTTAACATAAGATCTCTCTCTCTCTCTCTAAACTGGCAACCTTCATTTATGCGTTTTCTTTTTTTGTTATTAACCTCGTCATTGCAGCAGTCACTATGGGGCGTTTGGCCATCCCCGTGCGGCAAATGCTCTTGATGTGTTAGCTGGTTATCGTCATTATTCATACTATTATTATTATTATTATAAGTTATGTGATTATCACTTGATTGATGAATTACTTCAGTATTTTCCAAATTTTGAATAAGTGGTTCAGTTTGTATAAAATTTTGTGCTTGAGGATTTAGTGTCATAGTATTGGCTGGTATTGAGACAATTGTTCCTGGGCACAAAACCAGTTCATTATTAATATTAAAAACTTCATGAAGTTTAACACATCCTGGATGATAGTATTTAAGACATAGAGTACACTCTGATTTATCTTTGATAATAATCTTTTTACATTTAGAACAGTGCCATTGGACACTTGGCATGCTCGAATTCATAATTTGAGGTTAAGTCGACAGCAAAAACACCAGTTGAAGCGATTTTTGTTATTTATTACACAGATATCACGATTTATCCTCTCCGATTGTGTAAAAAGTTACAACGAATATTATGTTGCACACTAAAAATTTATTTACGGTTATTGTATATTATTGTTCTTAATAATTCACGGAGCTGTTTGAAAGCACGTGCACATGCAGAGAGAGACAGAGGGAGACAGAGGGAGACAGAGAGAGAAAGAGAAGGAGCGAGGGAGAGAAAGGGAGAGAGAGGCAGCGAGAGGCAAGGAGAGACAGAGAGAGGCTGAGGGAGATAGAGAAAGACAGTGAGAGACAGACAGAGACATGGAGAGACAGAGAGAGACAGAGAGAGGCAGAGGTAGACAGTGAGAGATATGGACAGCCCGACAGAGGCGGAGAGAGACAGTTAGAGAGACAAAGAGAGGGAGAGAGAGACAGAGAGCAGCTGCGAGAGGCAGAGACAGACAGAGAGAGGCAGAGGGAGATAGAGAGAGACAGTCAGAGAGCGGCATAGAGGGGACGGAGAGGCACAGAGAGACACAGAGACAGACGCAGAGAGACTGATAGAGATGGAGAGAGGCAGAGAGAGAGACAGGGAGTGACAGAGAGAGCCAGGAGACAGAGAAAGTCAGTGAGAGACAGAGAGACACAGAGGGAGACAGGGAGAGACAGAGAGAGGCAGAGAGAGGCGGAGAGAGGCAGCGAGAGGCAAAGACAGACAGAGAGAGGCAGAGAGAGACATGGAGAGACAGAGAGAGACAGAGAGAGGCAGAGAAAAGCGAGAGAGACAGAGGGAGACAGAGAATGACAGAAATAGGTAGGGAGAGACAGGTAGAGGCAAAGAGCGACAGAGAGAGACAGAGAGAAACAGAGAGAGACAGAGTGAGACAGGGATAGGCAGACAGAAACAGAGGGAGAGAGAGAGAGAGATATGGTGAGGCAGAGAGAGGCAGAGAAAGACAGAGAGAGACAGAGGGAGAAAGAGAAGGAGCGAGGGAGAGAAAGGAAGAGAGAGGCAGCGAGAGGCAGAGACACAGAGAGAGAGACAGAGAGAGGCAGAGAAAAGCAGAGAGAGACAAAGAGAGACACTGAGATACAGTAAGAGCTACAGAGAGCCAGAGAAATGCAGCCAGAGGCAGAGACAGATAGATAGTGTTAGAGAGATTCAAGGAGAGAAAGGGCGAAGCAGAGAGAGACTAGAGAACATGGAGAGAGGCTGAGAGAGGGTCACGGAGGGGCAGAGAGAGCCAGAGGGAGACAGAAAGAGGCAGCGAGAGGCAGAGAGAGACAGAAAGGGACAGCGAGGGACACAGACAGAGACAGAGAGGGACAGAGGGAGACACAGAAAGACCAAAGGGGATAGACTGAGGTAGAGAGAGAGAGAGTGATGAAGAGAAGCAGAGAGAGGCAGAGTGAGGCGGAGGGAGACAGAGAGAGATGGAAAGAGGCAGAGAGAAACAGACAGTGCCAGAGGTAAGACAGAGAGAGGCAGAGAGAGGCAGAGCGAGGCGGAGAGAGGGAAAGAGAGACAAGGAAAGGCCGAGAGGGACAGAGAGGGAGAGAGACAGAGGCAGGCAGAGAGAGGCAGGGAGAGGCAGAGAGCTACGGAAAAAGAGTGAGAAATGCAGAGAGAGACAGACAGAGAGCGGCATAGAGGGACGCAGAGGCACAGAGCGACATAGAGAGAGGCAGAGCGAGGCGGAGAGAGGGAAAGAGAGACAAGGAAAGGCCGAGAGGGACAGAGAGGGAGAGAGACAGAGGCAGGCAGAGAGAGGCAGGGAGAGGCAGAGAGCTACGGAGAAAGAGTGAGAAATGCAGAGTGAGACAGACAGAGAGCGGCATAGAGGGACGCAGAGGCACAGAGAGACATAGAGAGAGGCAGAGCGAGGCGGAGAGAGGGAAAGACAGACAAGTAAAGGCCGAGAGGGACAGAGAGGGAGAGAGACAGAGGCAGGCAGAGAGAGGCAGGGAGAGGCAGAGAGCTACGGAGAAAGAGTGAGAAATGCAGAGTGAGACAGACAGAGAGCGGCATAGACGGACGCAGAGGCACAGAGAGACATAGAGAGAGGCAGAGAGAGAGAGAGTCAGGGAGTGACAGGGAGAGCCAGAAGGAGACAGAGAAAGTCAGTGAGAGACAGACACAGGCAGAGGGAGACAGAGAGAGGCAGAGAAAAGCGAGAGAGGCAGAGAGAGGCTGAGAGAGGCAGCGAGAAAGGGAGAGGCAGCGAGAGGCAGAGATAGACAGAGAGAGGCAGAGAGAGACAGAGAGAAACATGGAGAGACAGAGAGAGACAGAGAGAGGCAGAGAAAAGCGAGAGAGACAGAGGGAGACAGAGAAAGACAGAAATAGCTGGGGAGAGTCAGGTAGAGGCAAAGGGCGACAGAGAGAGAGAGAGAGTGAGAGACTGACAGAGAGACGGAGAGACACTGGGGGACATGGAAAGTGGCAGAGAGAGACAGGGAGAGGCAGAGAGAGACAGAGCGGCAGAGAGAGGCAGAGAGAGAGACAGGGAGTGACAGAGAGAGCCAGAAGGAGACAGAAAAAGTCAGTGAGAGAGACAGACATAGAGGGAGACAGAGAGAGACAGTGAGAGGCAGAGAAAAGCGAGAGAGGCAGAGAGAGGCAGAGAGAGGCAGAGAGAGGCGGAGAGAAGCAGAGAGAGGCAGAGAGAGACGGAGAGAGGCAGCGAGAAAGAGAGAGGCAGCGGGAGGCAGAGACAGACAGAGAGAGACAGAGAGAAGCAGAGAAAAGCAGAGAGGGACAAAGAGAGACACTGAGATACAGAGAGAGCTACAGAGAGTCAGAGAAATGCAGCCAGAGGCAGAGACAGATAGAGAGTGTTAGAGAGATTCAAGGAGAGAAAGGGCGAAGCAGAGAGAGACTAGTGAACATGGAGAGAGGCTGAGAGAGAGTCACGGAGCGGCAGAGAGAGCCAGAGGGAGACAGAGAAAGACAGAAATAGGTAGGGAGAGACAGGTAGAGGCAAAGAGCGACAGAGAGAGACAGAGAGAGTGAGAGACTGACAGAGAGACGGAGAGACACTGGAGGACATGGAAAGTAGAAGAGAGAGGCAGGGAGAGGCAGAGAGAGACAGGGAGAGGCAGAGAGAGCGAGAAGGAGACAGAGAAAGTCAGTGAGAGACACACAGAGACACAGGGAGACAGAGAGAGGCAGAGAAAAGCGAGAGAGGCAGAGAGAGCCAGAGAGAGGCGTAGAGAGGCAGAGAGAAAGAGAGAGGCAGCGAGTGGCAGAGGAAGACAGAGAGAGACATGGAGAGACAGAGAGAGACAGAGAGAGGCAGAGAAAAGCGAGAGAGACAAAGAGAGATAGTGAGATACAGAAAGAGCTACAGAGAGTCAGAGAACAGCAGCCAGAGGCAGAGACAGACATAGAGTGTTAGAGAGATTCAAGGAGAGAAAGGGAGAAGCAGAGAGAGACTGCTGAACATGGTGAGAGGCTGAGAGGGAGTCACGGAAAGACACTGGGGGACATGGAAAGTGAAAGAGACAGGCAGGGAGAGGCAGAGAGAGACAGAGGGAGACAGAAAGAGACTAGGAGAGAGACAGACAGAGACAGAGGTAGACAGAGAGAGATATGGGGAGGCCAACAGAGGCGGAGAGATACAGTCAGAGAGACAAAGAGAGAGAGAGAGAGACAGAGAGCAGCTGCGAGAGGTAGAGACAGAAAGAGAGAGGCAGAGGAAGATAGAGAGAGACAGACAGTGAGCGGTCTCGAGGGACGGAGAGGCACAGAGAGACACAGAGACAGACGCAGAGAGACTGATAGAGATAGAGAGAGACAGAGAGAGTGACAGGGAGTCACAGAGAAAGTCAGTGAGAGACAGACAGAGGCAGAGGGAGACAGAGAGAGACAGAGAGAGACAGAGAGAGCTAGAGAGAGGCAGAGAACAGCGAGAGAGACAGAAGGCGACCGAGAGAGGCGGAGAGAGGCGGAGAGACACTGGGGGACATGGAAAGTAGAAGAAAGAGGCAGGGAGAGGCAGAGAGAGACAAGCAGAGGCAGAGAGAGACAGAGATGCAGAGAGAGGAAGAGGGAGACAGAGAGAGAGACGCGGAGACACACAGAGCGACAGAGAGAAACAGAGAGTGACAGAGTGAGACAGGGATAGGCAGACAGAGACAGAGGTAGAGAGAGAGAGAGATAAGGAGAGGCACAGAGAGGCAGGGAGTCATAAAAAGAGGCAGAGAGACATAGAAAGAGGCAGAGAGAGCCAGGGGGAGACAGAGAAAGACAGTGAGAGACAGAAGGGGCCAGAGGGAGACAGAACGAGACATGGAGAGACGGAAAGAGGCAGAGAGACACAGAGAGAGACAGAGGGAGACAGAGAGAGAAAGAGAGGGACAGAGAAGGAGAGAGGGAGAGAAAGGAGGGGAGAGGCAGCGAGAGTCAGAGAGAGACAGAGAGAGGCTGAGGGAGATAGAGAAAGACAGTTAGAGACAGACAGACAGAGACATGGAGAGACAGAGGGCGACAGAGAGAGGCGGAGAGAGGCGGAGAGAGGCAGCGAGAAAGAGAGAGGCAGCGAAAGGCAGAGACAGACAGAGAGAGGCAGCGAGAGACAGAGAGAGACATGGAGAGACAGAGAGAGACAGAGAGGCAGAGCAAAGCGAGAGAGACAGAGGGAGACAGAGAAAGACAGCAATAGGTAGGGAGGGACAGGTAGAGGCAAAGCGCGACAGAGAGAGACAGAGAGAGTGAGAGACTGACAGAGAGACGTGGAGACACTGAGGGACTAGGAAAGTGGCAGAGAGAGAGAGGGAGAGGCAGAGAGAGACCGAGAGGCAGAGAGAGACCGAGAGGCAGAGAGAGGCAGAGAGAGACGGAGAGAGACAGAGAGAG
Organism: Diachasmimorpha longicaudata; assembly: GCF_034640455.1. NCBI lineage: Eukaryota > Metazoa > Arthropoda > Insecta > Hymenoptera > Braconidae > Diachasmimorpha > Diachasmimorpha longicaudata. The sequence goes on from NW_026973897.1 coordinate 335,941, forward strand.
ACAGACAGAGGCAGAGGGAGACAGACAGAGACAGAGAGAGGCAGAGAAAAGCGAGAGAGGCAGAGTGCGGCAGAGTGAGGCAGAGAGAGGCGAGAGAGGCAGACCGAGACAGGGAGAGGCAGAGAGAGACAGAGATGCAGAGAGAGTCAGAGGGAGACAGAGAGAGACGCGGATGGACAGACAGAGACAGAAGTAGAGAGAGAGAGATATGGTGAGGCAGAGAGAGACAGAAAGGGGCAGAGCAAAGCGAGAGAGACAGAGGGAGACAGAGAAAGACAGCAATAGGTAGGGAGGGACAGGTAGAGGCAAAGCGCGACAGAGAGAGACAGAGAGAGTGAGAGACTGACAGAGAGACGTGGAGACACTGAGGGACTAGTAAAGTGGCAGAGAGAGACAGGGAGAGGCAGAGAGAGACCGAGAGGCAGAGAGAGGCAGAGAGAGACAGAGGGAAACAGAGAGAGACGCGGATGGACAGACAGAGACAGAGGTAGAGAGAGAGAGATATGGTGAGGCAGAGAGAGACAGAACGGGACGGCGAGGGAGAGTGAGGAAGACAGACAGAGACAGAGAGTGACAGAGGGAGAAAGAGAAGGAGCGAGGGAGAGAAAGGAAGAGAGAGGCAGCGAGAGGCAGAGACACAGAGAGAGAGACAGAGAGAGGCAGAGAAAAGCAGAGAGAGACAAAGAGAGACACTGAGATACAGTAAGAGCTACAGAGAGTCAGAGAAATGCAGCCAGAGGCAGAGACAGATAGATAGTGTTAGAGAGATTCAAGGAGAGAAAGGGCGAAGCAGAGAGAGACTAGTGAACATGGAGAGTGGCTGAGAGAGGGTCACGGAGGGGCAGAGAGAGCCAGAGGGAGACAGAAAGAGGCAGCGAGAGGCAGAGAGAGACAGAAAGGGACAGCGAGGGTGACAGACAGAGACAGAGAGGGACAGAGGGAGACACAGAAAGACCAAAGGGGATAGACTGAGGTAGAGAGAGAGAGAGTGATGAAGAGAAGCAGAGAGAGGCAGAGGAGGCGGAGGGAGACAGAGAGAGATGGAAAGAGGCAGAGAGAAACAGACAGTGCCAGAGGTAAGACAGAGAGAGGCAGAGAGAGGCAGAGCGAGGCGGAGAGAGGGAAAGAGAGACAAGGAAAGGCCGAGAGGGACAGAGAGGGAGAGAGACAGAGGCAGGCAGAGAGAGGCAGGGAGAGGCAGAGAGCTACGGAAAAAGAGTGAGAAATGCAGAGAGAGACAGACAGAGAGCGGCATAGAGGGACGCAGAGGCACAGAGAGACATAGAGAGAGGCAGAGCGAGGCGGAGAGAGGGAGAGACAGACAAGAAAGGCCGAGAGGGACAGAGAGGGAGAGAGACAGAGGCAGGCAGAGAGAGGCAGGGAGAGGCAGAGAGCTACGGAGAAAGAGTGAGAAATGCAGAGTGAGACAGACAGAGAGCGGCATAGAGGGACGCAGAGGCACAGAGAGACATAGAGAGAGGCAGAGAGAGAGAGAGAGAGAGAGTCAGGGAGTGACAGGGAGAGCCAGAAGGAGACAGAGAAAGTCAGTGAGAGAAAGACACAGGCAGAGGGAGACAGAGAGAGGCAGAGAAAAGCGAGAGAGGCAGAGAGAGGCAGAGAGAAGCTGAGAGAGGCAGCGAGAAAGGGACAGGCAGCGAGAGGCAGAGATAGACAGAGAGAGGCAGAGAGAGACAGAGAGAAACATGGAGAGACAGAGAGAGACAGAGAGAGGCAGAGAAAAGCGAGAGAGACAGAGGGAGACAGAGAAAGACAGAAATAGCTGGGGAGAGTCAGGTAGAGGCAAAGAGCGACAGAGAGAGAGAGAGTGAGAGACTGACAGAGAGACGGAGAGACACTGGGGGACATGGAAAGTGGCAGAGAGAGACAGGGAGAGGCAGAGAGAGACAGAGAGAGGCAGAGAAAAGCGAGAGAGACAGAGGGAGACAGAGAAAGACAGAAATAGGTAGGGAGAGACAGGTAGAGGCAAAGAGCGACAGAGAGAGACAAAGAGAAACAGAGAGAGACAGAGTGAGACAGGGATAGGCAGACAGAAACAGAGGGAGAGAGAGAGAGATATGGTGAGGCAGAGAGAGGCAGAGAAAGACAGAGAGACACAGAGAGAGACAGAGGGAGAAAGAGAAGGAGCGAGGGAGAGAAAGGAAGAGAGAGGCAGCGAGAGGCAGAGACACAGAGAGAGAGACAGAGAGAGGCAGAGAAAAGCAGAGAGAGACAAAGAGAGACACTGAGATACAGTAAGAGCTACAGAGAGTCAGAGAAATGCAGCCAGAGGCAGAGACAGATCGATAGTGTTAGAGAGATTCAAGGAGAGAAAGGGCGAAGCAGAGAGAGACTAGTGAACATGGAGAGAGGCTGAGAGAGGGTCACGGAGGGGCAGAGAGAGCCAGAGGGAGACAGACAGAGGCAGCGAGAGGCAGAGAGAGACAGAAAGGGACAGCGAGGGAGACAGACAGAGACAGAGAGGGACAGAGGGAGACACAGAAAGTCCAAAGGGGATAGACTGAGGTAGAGAGAGAGAGAGCGATGAAGAGAAGCAGAGAGAGGCAGAGTGAGGCGGAGGGAGACAGAGAGAGATGGAAAGAGGCAGAGAGAAACAGACAGTGCCAGAGGTAAGACAGAGAGAGGCAGAGAGAGGCAGAGCGAGGCGGAGAGAGGGAAAGAGAGACAAGGAAAGGCCGAGAGGGACAGAGAGGGAGAGAGACAGAGGCAGGCAGAGAGAGGCAGGGAGAGGCAGAGAGCTACGGAAAAAGAGTGAGAAATGCAGAGAGAGACAGACAGAGAGCGGCATAGAGGGACGCAGAGGCACAGAGAGACATAGAGAGAGGCAGAGCGAGGCGGAGAGAGGGAAAGAGAGACAAGGAAAGGCCGAGAGGGACAGAGAGGGAGAGAGACAAAGGCAGGCAGAGAGAGGCAGGGAGAGGCAGAGAGCTACGGAGAAAGAGTGAGAAATGCAGAGTGAGACAGACAGAGAGCGGCATAGAGGGACGCAGAGGCACAGAGAGGCAGAGAGAGGGAGTCCGGGAGTGACAGGGAGAGCCAGAAGGAGACCGAGAAAGTCAGTGAGAGACAGACACAGGCAGAGGGAGACAGAGAGAGGCAGAGAAAAGCGAGAGAGGCAGAGAGAGGCAGAGAGAGGCTGAGAGAGGCAGCGAGAGGCAGAGATAGACAGAGAGAGGCAGAGAGAGACAGAGAGAAACATGGAGAGACAGAGAGAGACAGAGAGAGGCAGAGAAAAGCGAGAGAGACAGAGGGAGACAGAGAAAGACAGAAATAGCTGGGGAGAGACAGGTAGAGGCAAAGAGCGACAGAGAGAGAGAGAGAGAGAGTGAGAGACTGACAGAGATACGGAGAGACACTGGGGGACATGGAAAGTGGCAGAGAGAGACAGGGAGAGGCAGAGGGAGATAGAGAGAGACAGACAGAGAGCGGCATAGAGGGACCGAGAGGCATAGAGAGATACAAAGACAGACGCAGAGAGACAGATAGAGATAGAGAGAGGCAGAGAGAGAGACAGGGAGTGACAGAGAGAGCCAGAAGGAGACAGAGAAAGATAGTGAGAGACAGACAGAGTCAAAGGGAGACAGAGAGAGACAGAGAGAGGCAGAGAAACGCGAGAGTGGCAGAGAGAGGCAAAGAGCGACAGAGAGAGACAGAGAGAGTGAGAGACAGACAGAGAGACGGGGAGACACTGGGGGACATGTAAAGTGGCAGAGAGAGACAGAGCGAGGCAGAAAGAGACTGAGAGGCAGAGAAAAGCGAGAGAGGCAGAGAGAGTCAGAGAGAGGCGTAGAGAGGCAGAGAGAGTCAGAGAGAGGCGTAGAGAGGCAGAGAGAAAGAGAGAGGCAGCGAGTGGCAGAGGAAGACAGAGAGAGACATGGAGAGACAGAGAGAGACAGAGAGAGGCAGAGAAAAGCGAGAGAGACAAAGAGAGATAGTGAGATACAGAAAGAGCTACAGAGAGTCAGAGAACAGCAGCCAGAGGCAGAGACAGACATAGAGTGTTAGAGAGATTCAAGGAGAGAAAGGGAGAAGCAGAGAGAGACTAGTGAACATGGTGAGAGGCTGAGAGAGAGTCACGGAGCGGCAGAGAAAGCCAGAGGGAGACAGACAGAGGCAGCGAGAGGCAGAGAGAGACAGAAAGGGACGGCGAGGGACAGTGAGGGAGACGTACAGAGTGACGCAGACAGAGAGAGAGTGACAGAGAGAGAGACGGAGGGAGACCGAGAGAGATGGAAAGAGGCAGAGAGAAACAGAGAGAGGCAGAGGTAAGACAGAGAGAGGCAGAGGGAGACAGAGAGAGAAAGAGAAGGAGAGAGGGAGAGAAAGGAAGAGAGAGGCAGCGAGAGGCAGAGAGAGATAGAAAGGGACGGCGAGGGACAGTGAGGGAGACATACAGAGTGAGGCAGACAGAGACAAAGAGTGACAGAGGGAGACAGAAAGAGAGATGGAGAGAGACAGACAGAGACAGAGGTAGACAGAGAGAGATATGGAGACGCCAACAGAGGCGGAGAGAGACAGTCAGAGAGACAATGAGAGGGAGAGAGAGACAGTGAGCAGCTGCGAGAGGTAGAGACAGAAAGAGAGAGGCAGAGGGAGATAGAGAGAGACAGACAGAGAGCGGCATAGAGGGACGGAGAGGCACAGAGAGATACAAAGACTGACGCAGACAGACAGATAGAGATAGAGAGAGGCAGAGAGAGGCAGGGAGAGCCAGAGAGCGACAGAGAGAGACGGAGGAAGACACAGAGAGATGGAAAGAGGCAGAGAGAAATAAAGAGAGGCAGAGGTAAGACAGAGAGAGGCAGAGAGAGACAGAGGGAGACAGAGAGAGAAAGAGAAGGAGCGAGGGAGAGAAAGGGAGAGAGAGGCAGCGAGAGGCAAGGAGAGACAGAGAGAGGCTGAGGGAGATAGAGAAAGACAGTGAGAGACAGACAGAGACATGGAGAGACAGAGAGAGAGACAGAGAGAGGCAGAGGTAGACAGTGAGAGATATGGACAGCCCGACAGAGGCGGAGAGAGACAGTTAGAGAGACAAAGAGAGGGAGAGAGAGACAGAGAGCAGCTGTGAGTGGCAGAGACAGACAGAGAGAGGCAGAGGGAGATAGAGAGAGACAGTCAGAGAGCGGCATAGAGGGGACGGAGAGGCACAGAGAGACACAGAGACAGACGCAGAGAGACTGATAAAGATGGAGAGAGGCAGAGAGAGAGACAGGGAGTGACAGAGAGAGCCAGGAGACAGAGAAAGTCAGTGAGAGACAGAGAGACACAGAGGGAGACAGGGAGAGACAGAGAGAGGCAGAGAAAAGCGAGAGAGGCAGCGCGAGGCAGAGAGAGAGGCGGAGAGAGGCAGCGAGAGGCAAAGACAGACAGAGAGAGGCAGAGAGAGACATGGAGAGACAGAGAGAGACAGAGAGAGGCAGAGAAAAGCGAGATTGATTGATTGATTGATTGTTCTTTATTTAGCCATTATTTGCTACTTTGTCGTTTACAATTTTTTCTTTATTTCATATAAATTTAGGTTTGTGTTTCTTTTTCAAAAAATTGACAATTTCACGCTGAAATGCTGATTGATTTTTTAATTTCGTTTCCTCAGAAATTTCGTTGTATAGTTGGATACCTTTGTACAGAACGTCATTTTGTGCAAAGCTCGTACGCCTTGCTGGTAATTTCAGTTTTCCATCATTTCTTGTCATTATTGTCTCACAATTTCTTCTTTCATTTGATATCTCCCCTTTTTTTATTAGATCATGCATGTATTTGATTACATTTAGTTTAATTCTTTGATCCACTGACATAAACCCCAGTATATCCAGCATCTCGGAAATTCTTGTTCGTTTTTTACATTGTAATATAATTCTCATAGCTTTATTCTGCAGTTTTTGTAATGCATCTAGACTACTATCATTCATTATATATAATATTGTGCTGCAATACTCAAAATGCGGTGATATGATACTTCTGTAAACTAAATTTCTAGTCATGATACTAATATTTTTACCGACTCTATTCAATATTCCTATCTTTTTCCCTATTTTTTTACTGAGATATTTTTGATATGGTATAAAAGTTAAATTTGCATCAATATATATACCTAGGTATTTTATTTCATATACACGTTCGATTTCTATTCCTGTAATGCATTTTACTGCAATATTCTCACCTAGATTTTGTTTGTGATGTTTTATTATCATATATTTTGTTTTCTTTGTATTAATTTTTAATCGATTCATTTCCAAATATCTTTCAATTTTATGCAGCGCATTATTTAATTCTTTATTTACTTCATTGGAGGTTTTTCCTTCCACAAATAAAATCATATCATCGGCAAAGAGTTTTATATTACATTGCACATTTGTGCTTTTTACTATATCGTTAATATAAATCAAGAATAATACTGGACCAAGTACCGAGCCTTGAGGTACACCTGACTTGATTTCAATCTCTTCTGATAACTCCATTTTATATTTTGTGCTTTGAGTACGACCATCTAGATAGGACTGAAACCATTTTATTACATTGCCATCAATACCGTAACATTTCATTTTTTGCAACAATAATTCTCTATCAACAGTTTCAAACGCCCTTTTCAGGTCCATAAATATTGCGCCAACAATATTTCCCTCATCAATACTCTGTTTCCAAGATGAAATCGTACTTTGTACCGCTTTTTCGCACGATTGTCCCTCTCTATATCCGAATTGTTCATCTATTAATAATTTATTTATTTCCATATAATCCATTAATTGCTTTACAACAATCTTCTCTAGTACTTTTTCATATTGTCGCAAAATATTTATAGGCCTAAATTCATCTGCCCTTAAGGTATTTTTTACTTTTTGTATAGGAGTAATCTCAGAGTGTTTCCATGCTCTTGGCACGTATCCTTGTTCTAATGAATCATTATAAATATTTAAGAGATCATTTCCTCTCATGTCAAATACCAATTTGATAACTTCACATGAAATTCCCTCAGATGTACCTTTTTTGTTAGTTAAATCCCTTACTATTTTTTTAAGGTCGTTTTGAGAGATACGTTTGAATTCCTTTAATTTTTGTTCCGTATATTTAGTAGTAATCAAGTTCAGATCATTATATGATTCACTTTGCTTTATACTTTTAATAATATCATTTAAACTTTGTACAAAGTAATTATTAAATTTATCAGCAATTTCCCTATCATTGTCAAGTATTTGTGCATCAAAAATTATTTCACTAGGAAGAGAAGTGTTTTTATTTTTGTTCAATACTTGCTTCAAGGTTTTCCACATTTTCTTGTTATTTTTGCGGTTTTTATCAATTTCACTCTCGTAATATTTCAGTTTAGCTTTACGCAACTCTGATACTATATTATTCCTCATTTTTTTATAATTGAGCCAATTGACTTCCGTCCGATTATTTCTAGCTATTTGAAACAAACGTTGTCTTTCTGTCATTAGATTCCTTACATTGTCATCGAACCATTTTTTATCTTTAATATTAGTCTTTATGGGTATAATTTTTATTGGTGCTTCTTCGTCAAGAATATATACAATTGTTTCAATAAATATATTTGCTCTTTGTTCTAATGTTACTTCATTCGTTGTACTTAAATTATTCAAAACTTGATTGTCATTTAGTTTTTGTTTAAAACACTCCGCATTAAATTGTTTAAAATCTCTAATTTTTGTTCTTTGTACAAGTTTAGGAGCTTCATATCTTTTCAATCTCATTTCTATAAATGCATGGTCAGTAATCTTTGGGTCATGTTTTACTTCATTTTCAATAAACTTATTACTAAATATTAAATCAATTAATGTTGCACTATTAATATCAATTCTTGTTGGTTCTTTTACTAGTTGTTTCATTCCCAATTCATTAAAAACATTTAACAATTTTTCCGAATAAAATGATTTGATACTCATATTTATATTGAAATCACCTACACAAATACAATTATTTTTTTCCATCACAGATTCGCATATAGCTCCTATATATTTAATATATTGAGCGTCACTAGATTTAGGTGAATGATATGTGACAATTATTACCCCATTGAAAGCATTATTTACAATGTGTACACCTATTGTCCATCCGTTATTGTCTAGTATTTTATTAATAACCATCTTATATTTAATCTCGTTTTTTATGTACATTATCACCCCGCCTGTTTTTCTATTCATTGAATTACATCTCACCATATTGTATCCTATTATTGATACTTCTTCATCGTCAATTGCATCAGTAACTCTCGTTTCAGCACAGGCTAATATTGATGGACTTTTATTCTTAACTATTAATTCTTCAATCTCATCTTTATTTTTAATGAGACTACGTACATTCATATATATTATCAATAGGTTATCATTCACATTGAGGTTATTCTTTATTTTAAAATTCTCTTTTCTTTTTTCTTTTTGTCTAAAAAATACATATAAGATGGACATTTTTTATCACTAACATCATGACAGATATCATCTAATGAGAGTTTCAGTTCATTTTTATAATTAATATGATTTACACATGTAACACATTTTAGATTTACACTGGTACATTCTTGAGTAGTGTGATTTTCGGTACATTTCCCACAAACTTGATCTTTTTTGCAATATTTTGCTATGTGATAAAAACCCCAGCATTTGTAACAACGATTTATATTAATATAATCGTAGATTTTGCATTTATTCCAACCGATATGTACAAATTTTTTATTCAACACATGTTCATAAATTTGGTCATTCATTTCTATTATCACAGTCAAATTGTCATATTTTTCAACTACCCATTTCTTAATTATTTTTAAATCGCTGACATCACCAATGTTTTTTAATTTATTCTGTTCTATAATGTTTTGTAAAAGTTCTTCATTCGATTTATTCATATTATTTTTATCAATGTTGATTACTTTGATTTTTGGATTTGAATTTCTCGGGGTAACCACTGAGCATTGAGCTCCCAGTTCACTTCCAATAACCTCTGCCACCTTATTTCTCTCTGTTTGATTGTTACATTTAATAATGACCTGTCCGTTTCTTCCTTTTTTTAATTCACATTCACTTATTCCAATATTATTTATATTCACTTTCTCTTTTATCAAATTCTCAGTTGTGTTCACATCAACAGCACTTTTTGGTTTAACAACAACCACTGTCTCTTTATTATGTTTATTTTGTGTTCCCACTCTTTTTTTGGTTACTTCTGCGTATGCGTGAGTAACGTTATGATGTTCTTGTATGATTTGTGGCTCGACAACATTTTTTTCGGCTAGCTTGGTCGTCATTACTTCCACTAGTATACTGTGCAACTGTCTTATTTCTGTTCTTAATGCCGTAATGTCATTATTTATGTGCTGATGAAAATCTTGCAACTCACTTTTCACCACCTCTCGTAATTCACATCTAAACTCATCTTTTTGTGATTTCATACAGTTCATGTCGCGTATTTTATCAACTAGTGTGTCAATTTTTCTGGTTAACATAAGATCTCTCTCTCTCTCTCTAAACTGGCAACCTTCATTTATGCGTTTTCTTTTTTTGTTATTAACCTCGTCATTGCAGCAGTCACTATGGGGCGTTTGGCCATCCCCGTGCGGCAAATGCTCTTGATGTGTTAGCTGGTTATCGTCATTATTCATACTATTATTATTATTATTATAAGTTATGTGATTATCACTTGATTGATGAATTACTTCAGTATTTTCCAAATTTTGAATAAGTGGTTCAGTTTGTATAAAATTTTGTGCTTGAGGATTTAGTGTCATAGTATTGGCTGGTATTGAGACAATTGTTCCTGGGCACAAAACCAGTTCATTATTAATATTAAAAACTTCATGAAGTTTAACACATCCTGGATGATAGTATTTAAGACATAGAGTACACTCTGATTTATCTTTGATAATAATCTTTTTACATTTAGAACAGTGCCATTGGACACTTGGCATGCTCGAATTCATAATTTGAGGTTAAGTCGACAGCAAAAACACCAGTTGAAGCGATTTTTGTTATTTATTACACAGATATCACGATTTATCCTCTCCGATTGTGTAAAAAGTTACAACGAATATTATGTTGCACACTAAAAATTTATTTACGGTTATTGTATATTATTGTTCTTAATAATTCACGGAGCTGTTTGAAAGCACGTGCACATGCAGAGAGAGACAGAGGGAGACAGAGGGAGACAGAGAGAGAAAGAGAAGGAGCGAGGGAGAGAAAGGGAGAGAGAGGCAGCGAGAGGCAAGGAGAGACAGAGAGAGGCTGAGGGAGATAGAGAAAGACAGTGAGAGACAGACAGAGACATGGAGAGACAGAGAGAGACAGAGAGAGGCAGAGGTAGACAGTGAGAGATATGGACAGCCCGACAGAGGCGGAGAGAGACAGTTAGAGAGACAAAGAGAGGGAGAGAGAGACAGAGAGCAGCTGCGAGAGGCAGAGACAGACAGAGAGAGGCAGAGGGAGATAGAGAGAGACAGTCAGAGAGCGGCATAGAGGGGACGGAGAGGCACAGAGAGACACAGAGACAGACGCAGAGAGACTGATAGAGATGGAGAGAGGCAGAGAGAGAGACAGGGAGTGACAGAGAGAGCCAGGAGACAGAGAAAGTCAGTGAGAGACAGAGAGACACAGAGGGAGACAGGGAGAGACAGAGAGAGGCAGAGAAAAGCGAGAGAGGCAGCGCGAGGCAGAGAGAGGCGGAGAGAGGCAGCGAGAGGCAAAGACAGACAGAGAGAGGAAGAGAGAGACATGGAGAGACAGCGAGAGACAGAGAGAGGCAGAGAAAAGCGAGAGAGACAGAGGGAGACAGAGAATGACAGAAATAGGTAGGGAGAGACAGGTAGAGGCAAAGAGCGACAGAGAGAGACAGAGAGAAACAGAGAGAGACAGAGTGAGACAGGGATAGGCAGACAGAAACAGAGGGAGAGAGAGAGAGAGATATGGTGAGGCAGAGAGAGGCAGAGAAAGACAGAGAGACACAGAGAGAGACAGAGGGAGAAAGAGAAGGAGCGAGGGAGAGAAAGGAAGAGAGAGGCAGCGAGAGGCAGAGACACAGAGAGAGAGACAGAGAGAGGCAGAGAAAAGCAGAGAGAGACAAAGAGAGACACTGAGATACAGTAAGAGCTACAGAGAGTCAGAGAAATGCAGCCAGAGGCAGAGACAGATAGATAGTGTTAGAGAGATTCAAGGAGAGAAAGGGCGAAGCAGAGAGAGACTAGTGAACATGGTGAGAGGCTGAGAGAGGGTCACGGAGGGGCAGAGAGAGCCAGAGGGAGACAGAAAGAGGCAGCGAGAGGCAGAGAGAGACAGAAAGGGACAGCGAGGGACACAGACAGAGACAGAGAGGGACAGAGGGAGACACAGAAATACCAAAGGGGATAGACTGAGGTAGAGAGAGAGAGAGTGATGAAGAGAAGCAGAGAGAGGCAGAGTGAGGCGGAGGGAGACAGAGAGAGATGGAAAGAGGCAGAGAGAAACAGACAGTGCCAGAGGTAAGACAGAGAGAGGCAGAGAGAGGCAGAGCGAGGCGGAGAGAGGGAAAGAGAGACAAGGAAAGGCCGAGAGGGACAGAGAGGGAGAGAGACAGAGGCAGGCAGAGAGAGGCAGGGAGAGGCAGAGAGCTACGGAAAAAGAGTGAGAAATGCAGAGAGAGACAGACAGAGAGCGGCATAGAGGGACGCAGAGGCACAGAGAGACATAGAGAGAGGCAGAGCGAGGCGGAGAGAGGGAAAGAGAGACAAGGAAAGGCCGAGAGGGACAGAGAGGGAGAGAGACAGAGGCAGGCAGAGAGAGGCAGGGAGAGGCAGAGAGCTACGGAGAAAGAGTGAGAAATGCAGAGTGAGACAGACAGAGAGCGGCATAGAGGGACGCAGAGGCACAGAGAGACATAGAGAGAGGCAGAGAGAGAGAGTCAGGGAGTGACAGGGAGAGCCAGAAGGAGATTGAGAAAGTCAGTGAGAGACAGACACAGGCAGAGGGAGACAGAGAGAGGCAGAGAAAAGCGAGAGAGGCAGAGAGAGGCAGAGAGAGGCTGAGAGAGGCAGCGAGAAAGGGAGAGGCAGCGAGAGGCAGAGATAGACAGAGAGAGGCAGAGAGAGACAGAGAGAAACATGGAGAGACAGAGAGAGACAGAGAGAGGCAGAGAAAAGCGAGAGAGACAGAGGGAGACAGAGAAAGACAGAAATAGCTGGGGAGAGTCAGGTAGAGGCAAAGAGCGACAGAGAGAGAGAGAGAGTGAGAGACTGACAGAGAGACGGAGAGACACTGGGGGACATGGAAAGTGGCAGAGAGAGACAGGGAGAGGCAGAGAGAGACAGAGCGGCAGAGAGAGGCAGAGAGAGAGACAGGGAGTGACAGAGAGAGCCAGAAGGAGACAGAAAAAGTCAGTGAGAGAGACAGACACAGAGGGAGACAGAGAGAGACAGTGAGAGGCAGAGAAAAGCGAGAGAGGCAGAGAGAGGCAGAGAGAGGCGGAGAGAAGCAGAGAGAGGCAGAGTGAGACGGAGAGAGGCAGCGAGAGGCAGAGACAGACAGAGTGAGACAGAGAGAAGCAGAGAAAAGCAGAGAGGGACAAAGAGAGACACTGAGATACAGAGAGAGCTACAGAGAGTCAGAGAAATGCAGCCAGAGGCAGAGACAGATAGAGAGTGTTAGAGAGATTCAAGGAGAGAAAGGGCGAAGCAGAGAGAGACTAGTGAACATGGAGAGAGGCTGAGAGAGAGTCACGGAGCGGCAGAGAGAGCCAGAGGGAGACAGAGAAAGACAGAAATAGGTAGGGAGAGACATGTAGAGGCAAAGAGCGACAGAGAGAGACAGAGAGAGTGAGAGACTGACAGAGAGACGGAGAGTCACTGGGGGACATGGAAAGTGGCAGAGAGAGACAGGGAGAGGCAGAGAGAGACAGAGCGGCAGAGAGAGGCAGAGAGAGAGACAGGGAGTGACAGAGAGAGCCAGAAGGAGACAGAAAAAGTCAGTGAGAGAGACAGACACAGAGGGAGACAGAGAGAGACAGTGAGAGGCAGAGAAAAGCGAGAGAGGCAGAGAGAGGCGGAGAGAAGCAGAGAGAGGCAGAGAGAGACGGAGAGAGGCAGCGAGAAAGAAAGAGGCAGCGAGAGGCAGAGACAGACAGAGAGTGACAGAGAGAAGCAGAGAAAAGCAGAGAGGGACAAAGAGAGACACTGAGATACAGAGAGAGCTACAGAGAGTCAGAGAAATGCAGCCAGAGGCAGAGACAGATAGAGAGTGTTAGAGAGATTCAAGGAGAGAAAGGGCGAAGCAGAGAGAGACTAGTGAACATGGAGAGAGGCTGAGAGAGAGTCACGGAGCGGCAGAGAGAGCCAGAGGGAGACAGACAGCGGCAGCGAGAGGCAGAGAGAGACAGAAAGGGACGGCGAGGGACAGTGAGGGAGACGTACAGAGTGAGGCAGACAGAGAAAGAGAGTGACAGAGAGAGAGACGGAGGGAGACCGAGAGAGATGGAAAGAGGCAGAGAGAAACAGAGAGAGGCAGAGGTAAGACAGAGAGAGAAAGAGAAGGAGAGAGGGAGAGAAAGGAAGAGAGAGGTAGCGAGAGGCAGAAAGAGACAGAAAGGGACGGCGAGGGACAGTGAGGGAGACATACAGAGTGAGGCAGACAGAGACAAAGAGTGACAGAGGGAGACAGAAAGAGAGATGGAGAGAGACAGACAGAGACAGAGGTAGACAGAGAGAGATATGGAGACGCCAACAGAGGCGGAGAGAGACAGTCAGAGAGACAATGAGAGGGAGAGAGAGACAATGAGCAGCTGCGAGAGGTAGAGACAGAAAGAGAGAGGCAGAGGGAGATAGAGAGAGACAGACAGAGAGCGGCATAGAGGGACGGAGAGGCACAGAGAGATACAAAGACTGACGCAGACAGACAGATAGAGATAGAGAGAGGCAGAGAGAGGCAGGGAGAGGCAGAGAGCGACAGAGAGAGACGGAGGAAGACACAGAGAGATGGAAAGAGGCAGAGAGAAATAAAGAGAGGCAGAGGTAAGACAGAGAGAGGCAGAGAGAGGCAGAGCGAGGCGGAGGGAGACAGAGAGACAAGGAAAGGCCGAGAGGGACAGAGAGGGAGAGAGACAGAGGGAGACAGAGAGAGAAAGAGAAGGAGCGAGGGAGAGAAAGGGAGAGAGAGGCAGCGAGAGGCAAGGAGAGACAGAAAGGGACGGCGAGGGGCAGTGAGGGAGACAGACAGAGATAGAGAGTGACTGAGGGAGACAGAAAGAGACATGGAGAGAGACAGACAGAGACAGAGGTAGACAGAGAGAGATATGGAGAGGCCAACAGAGGCGGAGAGAGACAGTCAGAGAGACAAGGAGAGGGAGAGAGAGGCAGAGAGCAGCTGCGAGAGGTAGAGACAGAAAGAGAGACGCAAAGGGAGATAGAGAGAGACAGACAGAGAGCGGCATAGAGGGACGGAGAGGCACAGAGAGACACAAAGACAGACGCACAGAGACTGATAGAGATAGAGAGAGGCAGAGAGAGAGAGAGAGGCAGGGAGTGACAGGGAGAGCCAGAAGGAGACAGAGAAAGTCAGTGAGAGACAGACAGGGGCAGAGGGAGACAGAGAGAGGCAGAGAGACAGATAGACATAGAGAGAGGAAGAGAGAGAGACAGGGAGTGACAGAGAGAGCCAGGAGACAGAGAAAGTCAGTGAGAGACAGACAGAGATAGAGGGAGACGGGGAGAGACAGAGAGAGGCAGAGAAAAGCCAGAGAGGCAGCGAGAGGCAGAGAGAGGCGCAGAGAGGCAGCGAGAGGCAGAAAGAGGCGGAGAGAGGCAGCGAGAGGCAAAGACAGACAGAGAGACGCAGAGGGAGACAGAGAGAGACATGGAGAGACAGAGAGAGACAGAGAGAGGCAGCGAAAAGCGAGAGAGACAGAGGGAGACAGAGAAAGACATAAATAGGTAGGGAGATACAGGTAGAGGCAAAGAGCGACAGAGAGAGACAGAGAGAGTGAGAGACTGACAGAGAGACTGAGAGACACTGGGGGACATGGAAAGTGGCAGAGAGAGACAGGGAGAGGCAGAGAGAGACAGAGAGAGACAGAGAGAGACAGAGAGACATAGAGACAGAGAGAGGCAGAGGGCGACAGAGAGAGAGACGCGGAGAGACAGAGAGCGACAGAGATAAACAGACAGAGACAAAGTGAGACAGGGATAGGCAGACAGAGACAGAGGTAGAGAGAGAGAGAGATATGGTGAGGCAGAGAGAGGCAGAGAAAGATAGAGAGACACAGAGAGAGACAGAGGGAGACAGAGAGCGAAAGAGAAGGAGCGAGGGAGATAAAGGAAGAGAGAGGCAGTGAGAGGCAGAGAGAGACAGAGAGAGGCTGAGGGAGACAGAGAGAGATATGGACAGCCCGGCAGAGGCGGAGAGAGACAGTCAGAGAGACAAAGAGAGGGAGAGAGAGACAGAGAGCAGCTGCGAGAGGCAGCGACAGACAGAGAGAGGCAGAGGGAGATAGAGAGAGACAGTCAGAGAGCGGCATCGAGGGACGGAGAGGCACAGAGAGACACAGAGACAGACGCAGAGAGACTGATAGAGATGGAGAGAGGCAGAGAGAGAGAGACAGGGAATGACAGAGAGAGCCAGGAGACAGAGAAAGTCGGTGAGAGACAGAGAGACACAGAGGGAGACAGGGAGAGACAGAGAGAGGCAGAGAAAAGCGAGAGAGGCAGCGCGAGGCAGAGAGAGGCGGAGAGAGGCAGCGAGAGGCAAAGACAGACAGAGAGAGGCAGAGGGAGACAGATAGAGACAGAGAGAGGCCGAGCGAGGCGGAGAGAGGGAAAGAGAGACAAGGAAAGGCCGAGAGGTACAGAGAGGGAGAGAGACAGAGGGAGGCAGAGAGAGGCAGAGAAAAGCGAGAGAGGCAGCGAGAGGCAAAGAGAGGCGGAGAGAGGCAGAGGAAGACAGAGAGAGACATGGAGAGACAGAGAGAGACAGAGAGAGGCTGAGGGAGATAGAGAAAGACAGTGAGAGACAGACAGAGAGAGACATGGGGAGACAGAGAGAGACAGAGAGAGGCAGAGAAAAGCAGAGAGAGACGAAGCGAGACAGTGAGATACAGAAAGAGCTAGAGAGAGTCAGAGAAAAGCAGCCAGAGGCAGAGACAGACAGAGAGTGTTAGAGAGATTCAAGGAGTGAAAGGGAGAAGCAGAGAGAGACTAGTGAACATGGAGAGGCTGAGAGAGAGTCACGGAGGGGCAGAGAGAGACAGAGGGAGACAGACAGAGGCGGCGAGAGACAGAACGGGACGGCGAGGGACAGTGAGGAAGACAGACAGAGTGACGCAGACAGAGACAGAGAGGGACAGAGGGAGACAGAAAGAGACATGGAGAGAGACAGACAGAGACAGAGGTAGACAGAGATAGATATGGAGAGGCCAACAGAGGCGGAGAGAGACAGTCAGAGAGACAAAGAGAGGGAGAGAGAGACAGTGAGGAGCTGCGAGAGGTAGAGACAGAAAGAGAGAGGCAGAGGGAGATAGAGAGAGACAGACAGAAGCAGAGGGAGACAGAGAGAGGCAGAGAAAAGCAGAGAGAGACGAAGAGAGACACTGAGATACAGAGAGAGCTACAGAGAGTCAGAGAAATGCAGCCAGAGGCAGAGACAGATAGAGAGTGTTAGAGAGATTCAAGGAGAGAAAGGGCGAAGCAGAGAGAGACTAGTGAACATGGAGAGAGGCTGAGAGAGAGTCACGGTGGGGCAGAGAGAGGCAGAGCGAGACAGACAGAGGCAGAGAGAGACAGAACGGGACGGCAAGGGACAGTGAGGGAGACAGACAGAGACAGAGAGGCACAGAGGGAGACACAGAAAGACCAAAAGAGACAGACTGAGGTAGAGAGAGAGAGAGAGATGAAGAGAAGCAGAGAGAGAGACAGGGAAAGGCAGAGAGAGGCAGAGGGTGACGGAGAGAGAGAGAGAGAGTGAGAGAGACAGAGGCAGACAGAGACAGACAGAGAGAGGCAGAGAGAGGCAGGGAGAGCCAGAGAGCGACAGAGAGAGACGGAGGGAGACAGAGAGAGATGGAAAGAGGCAGAGAGAAATAAAGAGAGGCAGAGGTAAGACAGAGAGAGGCAGAGAGGGGCAGAGTGAGGCGGAGGGAGACAGAGAGAGATGGAAAGAGGCAGAGAGAAACAGACAGTGCCAGAGGTAAGACAGAGAGAGGCAGAGAGAGGCAGAGCGAGGCGGAGAGAGGGAAAGAGAGACAAGGAAAGGCCGAGAGGGACAGAGATGGAGAGAGACAGAGGGAGGCAGAGAGAGGCAGGGAGAGGCAGAGAGCTACGGAGAAAGAGTGAGAAATGCAGAGAGAGACAGACAGAGAGCGGATAGAGGGACGCAGAGGCACAGAGAGACATAGAGAGAGGCAGAGAGAGAGACAGGGAGTGACAGAAAGAGCCAGGAGGCAGAGAAAGTCAGTGAGAGACAAACAGAGACAGAGGGAGTCAGGGAGAGACAGAGAGAGGCAGAGAAAAGCGAGAGAGGCCGCGAGAGGCAGAGAGAGGTGGAGAGAGGCAGCGAGAGGCAAAGACAGACAGCGAGAGGCAGAGGGAGACAGAGAGAGACATGGAGAGACAGAGAGAGACAGGGAGAGACAGAGAGAGACAGAGGGAGACAGAGAGAGTGAGAGACTGACCGAGAGACGGAGAGACACTGGTGGACATGGAAAGTGGCAGAGAGAGACAGACAGTGCCAGAGGTAAGACAGAGAGAGGCAGAGAGAGGCAGAGCGAGGCGGAGAGAGGGAAAGAGAGACAAGGAAAGGCCGTGAGGGACAGAGAGGAGAGAGACAGAGGCAGGCAGAGAGAGGCATCGAGGGACGGAGAGGCACAGAGAGACACAGAGACAGACGAAGAGAGACTGATAGAGATGGAGAGAGTCAGAGAGAGAGACAGGGAATGACAGAGAGAGTCAGGAGACAGGGAAAGTCAGTGAGAGACAGAGAGACACAGAGGGAGACAGGGAGAGACAGAGAGAGGCAGAGAAAAGCGAGAGAGGCAGCGCGAGGCAGAGAGAGGCGGAGAGAGGCAGCGAGAGGCAAAGACAGACAGAGAGAGGCAGAGGGAGACAGAGAGAGACATGGAGAGACAGAGAGAGACAGAGAGAGGCAGAGAAAAGCGAGAGAGACAGAGGGAGACAGAGAAAGACAGAAGTAGGTAGGGAGAGACAGGTAGAGGCAAAGAGCGACAGAGACAGACAGAGCGAAACAGCGAGAGACAGAGTGAGACAGGGATAGGCAGACAGAAACAGAGGGAGAGAGAGAGAGATATGGTGAGGCAGAGAGAGGCAGAGAAAGACAGAGAGACACAGAGAGAGACAGAGGGAGACAGAGAGCGAAAGAGAAGGAGCGAGGGAGATAAAGGAAGAGAGAGGCAGTGAGAGTCAGAGAGAGACAGAGAGAGGCTGAGGGAGATAGAGAAAGACAGTGAGAGACAGACAGACAGAGACATGGAGAGACAGAGGGCGACAGAGAGAGGCGGAGAGAGGAGGAGAGAGGCAGCGAGAAAGAGAGAGGCAGCGAAAGGCAGAGACAGACAGAGAGAGGCAGCGAGAGACAGAGAGAGACATGGAGAGACAGAGAGAGACAGAGAGAGGCAGAGCAAAGCGAGAGAGACAGAGGGAGACAGAGAAAGACAGCAATAGGTAGGGAGGGACAGGTAGAGGCAAAGCGCGACAGAGAGAGACAGAGAGAGTGAGAGACTGACAGAGAGACGTGGAGACACTGAGGGACTAGGAAAGTGGCAGAGAGAGACAGGGAGAGGCAGAGAGAGACCGAGAGGCAGAGAGAGACCGAGAGGCAGAGAGAGGCAGAGAGAGACGGAGAGAGACAGAGAGAGACAGACAGAGGCAGAGGGAGACAGACAGAGACAGAGAGAGGCAGAGAGAGCTAGAGAGAGGCAGAGAACAGCGAGAGAGACAGAAGGCGACAGAGAGAGGCGGAGAGAGGCGGAGAGACACTGGGGGACATGGAAAGTAGAAGAAAGAGGCAGGGAGAGGCAGAGAGAGACAAGCAGAGGCAGAGAGAGACAGAGATGCAGAGAGAGGAAGAGGGAGACAGAGAGAGAGACGCGGAGGCACACAGAGCGACAGAGAGAAACAGAGAGTGACAGAGTGAGACAGGGATAGGCAGACAGAGACAGAGGTTGAGAGAGAGAGAGATATGGAGAGGCACAGAGAGGCAGGGAGTCATAAAAAGAGGCAGAGAGACATAGAAAGAGGCAGAGAGAGCCAGGGGGAGACAGAGAAAGACAGTGAGAGACAGACAGAGAGACACATGGGGAGACAGAGAGAGATAAAAAGAGGCTGAGGGAGATAGCGAAAGACAGTGAGAGACAGACAGAGAGACACATGGGGAGACAGAGAGAGACAAAGAGAGGCATAGAAAAGCAGAGAGAGACAAAGAGAGACAGTGAGATACAGAAAGAGCTAGAGAGAGTCAGAGAAAAGCAGCCGGAGGCAGAGACAGACAGAGAGTGTTAGAGAGATTCAAGGAGTGAAAGGGAGAAGCAGAGAGAGACTTGTGAACATGGTGAGGCTGAGAGAGAGTCACGGAGGGGCAGAGAGAGACAGAGGGAGACTGACAGAGGCAGCGAGAGACAGAACGGGACGGCGAGGGACAGTGAGGAAGACAGACAGAGTGAGGCAGAAAGAGCCAGAGAGGCAGAGAGAGGCAGAGAGAGACAGAGAGAGACAGAGAGAGGCGGAGAGATGCAGCGAGAGGCAGAGACACACAGAGAGAGACAGAGAGAGGCAGAGAAAAGCAGAGAGAGACAAAGAGAGACACTGAGATACAGTAAGAGCTACAGAGAGTCAGAGAAATGCAGCCAGAGGCAGAGACAGATAGAGAGTGTTAGAGAGATTCAAGGAGAGAAAGGGCGAAGCAGAGAGAGACTAGTGAACATGGGGAGAGGCTGAGAGAGGGTCACGGAGGGGTAGAGAGAGCCAGAGGGAGACAGACAGAGGCAGCGAGAGGCAGAGAGAGACAGAAAGGGACGGCGAGGGGCAGTGAGGGAGACAGACAGAGATAGAGAGTGACAGAGGGAGACAGAAAGAGACATGGAGAGAGACAGACAGAGACAGAGGTAGACAGAGAGAGATATGGAGAGGCCAACAGAGGCGGAGAGAGACAGTCAGAGAGACAAGGAGAGGGAGAGAGAGGCAGAGAGCAGCTGCGAGAGGTAGAGACAGAAAGAGAGACGCAACGGGAGATAGAGAGAGACAGACAGAGAGCGGCATAGAGGGACGGAGAGGCACAGAGAGACACAAAGACAGACGCACAGAGACTGATAGAGATAGAGAGAGGCAGAGAGAGAGAGAGAGAGACAGGGAGTGACAGGGAGAGCCAGAAGGAGACAGAGAAAGTCAGTGAGAGACAGACAGGGGCAGAGGGAGACAGAGAGAGGCAGAGAGACAGATAGACATAGAGAGAGGAAGAGAGAGAGACAGGGAGTGACAGAGAGAGCCAGGAGACAGAGAAAGTCAGTGAGAGACAGACAGAGACAGAGGGAGACAGGGAGAGACAGAGAGAGGCAGAGAAAAGCGAGAGAGGCAGCGAGAGGCAGAGAGAGGCGGAGAGAGGCAGCGAGAGGCGGAGAGAGGCGGAGAGAGGCAGCGAGAGGCAAAGACAGACAGAGAGACGCAGAGGGAGACAGAGAGAGACATGGAGAGACAGAGAGAGACAGAGAGAGGCAGAGAAAAGCGAGAGAGACAGAGGGAGACAGAGAAAGACATAAATAGGTAGGGAGATACAGGTAGAGGCAAAGAGCGACAGAGTGAGACAGAGAGAGTGAGAGACTGACAGAGAAACTGAGAGACACTGGGGGACATGGAAAGTGGCAGAGAGAGACAGGGAGAGGCAGAGAGAGACAGAGAGAGACAGAGAGAGACAGAGAGACATAGAGACAGAGAGAGGCAGAGGGCGACAGAGAGAGAGACGCGGAGAGACAGAGAGCGACAGAGATAAACAGACAGAGACAAAGTGAGACAGGGATAGGCAGACAGAGACAGAGGTAGAGAGAGAGAGAGATATGGTGAGGCAGAGAGAGGCAGAGAAAGACAGAGAGACACAGAGAGAGACAGAGGGAGACAGAGAGCGAAAGAGAAGGAGCGAGGGAGATAAAGGAAGAGAGAGGCAGTGAGAGGCAGAGAGAGACAGAGAGAGGCTGAGGGAGACAGAGAGAGATATGGACAGCCCGACAGAGGCGGAGAGAGACAGTCAGAGAGACAAAGAGAGGGAGAGAGAGACAGAGAGCAGCTGCGGGAGGCAGCGACAGACAGAGAGAGGCAGAGGGAGATAGAGAGAGACAGTCAGAGAGCGGCATCGAGGGACGGAGAGGCACAGAGAGACACAGAGACAGACGCAGAGAGACTGATAGAGATGGAGAGAGGCAGAGAGAGAGACAGGGAATGACAGAGAGAGCCAGGAGACAGAGAAAGTCAGTGAGAGACAGAGAGACACAGAGGGAGACAGGGAGAGACAGAGAGAGGCAGAGAAAAGCGAGAGAGGCAGCGCGAGGCAGAGAGAGGCGGAGAGAGGCAGCGAGAGGCAAAGACAGACAGAGAGAGGCAGAGGGAGACAGAGAGAGACATGGACAGACAGAGAGAGACAGAGAGAGGCCGAGCGAGGCGGAGAGAGGGAAAGAGAGACAAGGAAAGGCCGAGAGGTACAGAGAGGGAGAGAGACAGAGGGAGGCAGAGAGAGGCAGAGAAAAGCGAGAGAGGCAGCGAGAGGCAAAAAGAGGCGGAGAGAGGCAGAGGAAGACAGAGAGAGACATGGAGAGACAGAGAGAGACAGAGAGAGGCTGAGGGAGATAGAGAAAGACAGTGAGAGACAGACAGAGAGAGACA